>NC_048272.1:29759807-30078557 GCF_009762535.1 Notolabrus celidotus | reverse complement strand
GGACAATTGATTTAGGTTATTGGTTTTTGCAGAAACATATATTTGGGTGTCGTTGACAAGTGGAAGCATGTAAAGGGAGAACAGGATGATGACTAAGTGGAAGCATGTAAAGGGAGAACAGGAGAGGCCCAAGGACAGAACCCTGGGGAACACCACACAGCAGAGGGGCAGAGGAGGATACATGATTATTGATGCAGACATTGAAATACCTGTTACTTAAATATGACTGAAACCAGTTTAACCTGAAATCCCAACCCAGTTATAAAGTGTTGCGCTTACATAGTTATAAAAAAATAAAATAACTATAATTATAACAATAATAATAATAATAATGACAAAAGTTAATATGAAATAAAATCAAATATAGCAAAAAGCACTTTTACATTAATTAATTAAAGTTATCTAATACATACATGCAAAATACTGATCACACATTTTCAGTATGAAACTTTGAAACTGTTGGGCTGACCAAAGTATTTTACGAAGCAGTGCCGACGTTCAAAGTTTCCCTTGTCATCCCTCGGGTGGCATTTCATCTTCAAAACATGCTCGGGCACTTTCCACTGAAGAGACACAGTTCGCTCAAGTAATAACAGCTTTAGAGCTTCAGTATCATGTGCCCATCTCTGAAACAAAGAGAATCACATCATCTGCAAAGAAACAGATACAACTCAAAGGTCCGGTGAATCTGGTGTCAGAAACATTAAAGTCTGAACATTAAAATCCTTATGAAACATCACAACACAGAGCTAACAACTGTTGAAATGTTTCACTCTGGACTAAAGTCATTGATTGACTATCAGAGCCGACAGTCATGGTAGAACTTATTGATATTTTCTGGTATAAACATCATAAGAAAGCTCTCGGTGAGTTGATGAATGTCTCTCTCTCTCTGCTGTTATTTTTTCATTTATTTTCTCTCTCTCTCTGTCTCTCTCTCTTATTAACGACCCGCTCCAGTGTTTCTCTGCATGGCACACTGCTGTAGTATTGGCTCATTGTGTCCACTGAGTCACACACTGCAGCGAGCTGATGCTACACACTCCTTCTCACTGTGCACTCTGTGCCCGAAGCAGTGAACCTGGAGAGACTTTAACTGATGTCACCTGTGTGCTGAGAGCAGGAGAGGGTGGAGAGACTGAAGCAGTGTATAAGGAATGGGATAGCACTTTGTGACATCAATAATGTTACCTGAGGCAGATGCTTTTATATGGCCAGTAAAGTCAGCCTCATATTTCATGTAAAGCTTCATTTAATTGGAGCCTTGGCCGACTATTCTCACTTCACAAAAAAAAAAAGAAACACTTTGTGGAAGGTGATGTCACTGCAGTTCCTGAATCCTAGAGTATGTGCCACGGAGCTGCAGTCAGAACATATTTACATGCTCTCACTAGCTGCTGTATGATTTATAGATTTATCCTTTCATTTATTTATCTCAAGGATGTCTTTAGTGTCCTTATGTCAGCTAGTATCACCAATGTTCACTCAGGTAGAGTCTGCAGCACTGAGGATTCATGCATGTATACCTACAAATAATTTATATTGTAAAGCCCTATACAAACACATACACCATTCTTTACGTTAAAGAGCAAAAACAATATTTCCAATGGTTTTTTTTAACATCATTTTAGTTCTGACTGAGAGCTTTAAGAAGTTTTGGAGTTTTTCCAGCAGACAGATTTACCCAGACCTTTACAGAGAAGACCTTTACAAAGAAACACCAAGGGAATGAAAGAAAGAAAAAGAAGAAAGGAAAAAAAACTAAAGAAAGCAAGAAAGGGTTAAAAAAAAAAAAAGAGAATTAGAATGAAAGTAAGAAGGAAAAAAATAAAGTAAAAAGCAACAAAGAAAGGAAAGATTAATTTAACAAAGAAAGAGAATTAAAAGAGAGAGAATATAAATAGTTAGCAAGTAAAAAGGAAAGAAAGTAACAAGCAAGATAGGAAGAAAGAAAGAAAAAAGGAAAAAATAAGAAACAAAGAAGAGATGAAAAAGTAGGACTAAGAGTAGGAAGAGTTATAAATAATGTAGGAAGGAAATAAGGAAAGGAAGAAAGAAAGAAAGAAAGAAAGAAAGAAAGAAAGAAAGAAAGAAAGAAAGAAAGAAAGAAAGAAAGGAAAAAAATAAATAAGAATGAGCGTTAGAAAGAGAATAAGAAAGTAAAGGCTGATTTATACTTCTGTGTCTCCCCTACGCAGCGGGGGCTTACGCAGTCTCTCTGATAGTCGATCACTTGCTTCCGGTCTCGCTACGATCTCTGTTTACTTTTCCACAGCGATTCAGAGCATGTTATGTTAATCTACAGCTGACACATGTTGCTGTTTATCATACAGACATGATTACAGGGAAGAATAGAGAGGAGATGAAATACATGGCCGACGTGCACCCGATGAGCCGGGATCCTGGATCTACTCTGGTGAGATTGATGCATCGTGCGCCAGCATTCGGCAAAAAAAGGAAGTCTTGCATATCTGATCCAGAGGGCTCCGATCTGCTGGATCAAAGACGGAACCGTAATGCAACCGAGCAGATCCAGTGGAAGTTGACACATTGACCAGGTGACCCTGCAGGCAGACGGGCTACTATTCACACAGCTGTTTTCAGTCTTTCTACTGAAACACCGAGCTCTATGAACCATGTTTACCTCCCCTTCTTCCATCATGCCGTTAAACACTTACGGGTCACTTCAAGCAGGTCCTCAGAGAACCAGAAATCAATTCAATCCAATGGGAATTTCAGCGACACCCGATGTGCGACGAAACTCCTCCCCATTATTTCAGCTCCAAGTCCGCCTAGAGCACTTTTGTGGTAGATTTTGGAGAGGGTGTGTGACAGTGGGCTAGCTTAGCAATATTTACAATATTTCCATGATATTATTTTCCAATTTGCATTAAAGCAGCATTCAATAGTGACTCTAAATGAGCTCTCTTCTCTCCTCAAGCTCTTTGAGGCATAATTTAGAAAATAATCACAACCGTTGTTTCACTTCTCGTATCGCTGGCTGGTGATCACAGCAGCTCTCAAACAGCCGTCAAAGAGGACGTGAGGATATAAGAGAGAGAGAGAGAGAGAGAGAGAGAGAGAGAGAGAGAGAGAGAGAGAGAGAGAGAGAGAGAGAGAGAGAGGAGCAGCTTCTGTTGTGTTTGCTGATTGAAGGGAGCTCTCCACATCCCATAATCCTCTCTGTTCACACGTCCAGAATCAGCAGGTGGGCTGATGTGAGGGATTCACACTGGTTTCATTTAAAGCTACTTGAGGTGTGTTTCACTGCCCACGCCCTGCTCTGTGCTGTTATCCGTTACTAATACTGTAATATGACAGTAATAACATTATGATGTTGACATATAGAAAGATCTTTGCATTATGAATGACATCACTGAATAATGGATTTAACGCTGTTTTGCCCATAACTCAGTGAATCCATCCAGAAATCTGAGATTCTAAAATTAACATTTCATACTTTTAATGTAATTTACTCCTTTATGTGAGGGATAATGTGGTTATTGGAAATGGAATCCCAACAGGTTGTGACAATAGCCTGACGCAAAGCAGAGGCAAATGTCACAGCTTTTAACACTGCTGCTATCCTCACCACCGCTCATGATTTAGGTTTCTTTTGACATCGGTGACCTAAATTGTCACTCTCCTGCTCCCCGTATTGATATGATCCAATACGCAAATATGTTTAGCCTGCCGCATTAGCGTGCTAACCAAAACTAACGTTTTAGCAACATTGTTTACCAACATGATGCTAACCTTAACTTGTATGTGCAGTCAACAAGCAGAAGCAAAATGTGCCGGAACTCTTAACCCCTGATTTATTTGACGTGCCGTGTGATCAGATTGCATCTGGTGTTGCTCATGTTAGTGAAAGTTAATAACTTTCATCAAGGGGTTTTGACCAATCACAATCAAGCATCTTACACAACTGGAAGGTCAGTATGAAAGCTGTGTAATAATAAATCTTAACCATCTTCTTCTACGAGGAAATGTGTTCCAGTTACCTGGTGCTTTCCCAAGCAGCATGAAGCTGAAAATGTTGAACTCAAAGGAAAATGCTGACAAAGAGAACTGAACAAAGAGACACCTGTGTGCTGGATGTTGACATTTATGGATATTAATGACCTTGGCCAAGCATTTACTTTCATTTTACTTGCCATTTTACTTACCCAGCAAGTCGACTCAGACGTTCCTCTCCTCAGGGATTCTGAGGCGTTCCCAGGTTAGATGGGAGATATAATCCCTGCAGCGAGCTCTGGGTCCAGCCCGGGGTTGCCTCCAGGAGAGGAAGCATCCAAGAGGATCCTGATCAGCTGCCTGAACCCCTCAGCTTGCCCCTCTTGATGCAGAAGAGAAGCAGCTCTCCTCTGAGCTTCTTCCTGACCCTCACTCTAAGGTTGAGTCCAGACACCTTACGAAGGAAACTCATTTTAGCCGCCTTTATTCATGATCTCATTCTTTTGGTCACTGCCAAAAGTTCATAACCGTAGGTGAGGGCTAAATGTAGATCGACTGGTAAAGAGAAAGCTTTGCCCTCAGGCTCAGCTCTCACGTATGAGCACCATTAATATTTATCAAGGACAAGGTGATATTACAGAAATCAATAACATTACAAAATATATATATACAGTCTCTCTATTAGTAACACTGTACATGTCATACATTTACCAAATCAGCTTCATTTACAAGATGTGTAAGGGATTATGTATAGTGAAAGGGTGGTTGTGCAAATAAGAATCATGACAGGGTGTGCATGATTCATGTACCACTGCTTCAGGACTTGGGGTTAAGCATTTTACTTGAAAGTTGAATTATTTTTAAAGGACTTTTATTTTGGTAATTGAAAGCCACACCAGATAACTTCCACTTTGTCAGTACTTGCCTGAACAAGAAACTCTTCATCACAGGAACTGGATTATTATAAACCAGTACCTGTGACTTCTTACCTGTCCACCACGCTGACCTGTAAGGATTATATACCGGGGTGTATGACGGTGGATTAGCCCCCCATTGAGAGAGAGAGAGAGAGAGAGAGAGAGAGAGAGAGAGAGAGAGAGAGAGAGGGAGAGAGAGATCAGGAGCCACGACTGACGACCGGAAATCAATTTAACCTGTTAGAATACAGAGAGAATATGAAAACGTCAATGACACACACACACACACAAACCTATACACACACACACACACACACACACACACACACACCTACACTTACACACACAAACACACTTATTCAAAGTAAACAGCCATTACCTGAACTCTGTGCTGTCTTTGTTAATCTTTACATAATCTTAAATTGATCGTAATCCAAATGTCAATTAAATCGATCACTGTTGTCAGACAAATATAACACGCTGCTTGATTATTGGGTTAAAAATTGATAACACAACTCTCCATGCACACATAATTCATTATATTTGTGTGGTATGAAATTAGATATTGATAATTATGCTGTGTTTAAAGGTTTTGTTTGTCTCCCCACATGTCCCCCCCCCCCCCCCCCCCCCCCCCCCCCCCCTCTCTCTCTCTCTCTCTCTCTCTCTCTCTCTCTCTCTAATAAAGGCAGAAACCCCTATAAAATAAACTTCTGAAAAAGGGTTTGACTTTGAACTATCAAGCAGGTTACATTTTGTACAGTCTACCAGGAGCAAGAAAAATAAATCAGATCTCTGAAGGACCTGCTCATAACACTGACTTCTTGACCTCCCATCATAACCAGATGCATACAAATATATATTATATCCTTATAATTAAAATAGTTTCATTTTTATCAATATGAATGATCATAAACTGTTGTCTTAACCAGAGCCATATAACATGATTACTCCTCTATCATTCTCTTTACATCAACACCTAGTATGTTTCTAAGCGTCCACTGATTACCTTTAAGGCTTTTCACAAACATTTTCCATGACCTGTTCACACCCAACAACTCAACCTGGACAGCTCCACTCATTTTTAAATGAGTGTACCCGTCCTGAGTGAGGCCATCTGTCACCAGTGGTGTATAAAGTACTTGAAAGCCATACTTGAGTAAAAGTAAAGATATCTTACTTGAAATCTTCTCAGGTAAGAGTGAAAGTCACCCATTAAAAAAATACTTGAGTAAAAGTCTTAAAGTAGCTCAAATTAAATGTACTTCAGTATCAAAAGTAAAAGTACAAAGAAACAAAACAGCTAGAAATATTTTTTTCTCTCACAAGCTTTATTAAGTTTAATTCTCCCTCCCTCCCTCAACTCCCTTCTCCTCTTGCTCCCTCTCTCCCTCCCTCTCCCCATGCTCCCTCCCTTTCTTAATTAAAGTCCACAAATCTGTGGTTCATCAGCAGAAGTTGGTTCAGTTGTTCTCTTTGTGGGCTGAAGATAAGCCCTGCAATCAGTGGCAGAGCCACACAGTTTTGACCTGGGTGGCCAAACTGGGGCACTGACTGTTGAAGGGTTGGCCAGGCGTGGAAACATTAGGGGCGTACCCCAAACCTATGAGGGTTGCTTCCAATAATCACATCTTCTTTAACTTATTTTTATGAAATAATTTAACAAATTTTACATTTTTGTAGATTTCTAACGTTAACATTAAAAATGTAAGTCGACAGAGTGTCATCATGTAGATCTGCTGAACTGAACTCTTTAAGGACTCAAAATGAAGATGATTGTCCAAAGTCAAAGCATCAACAAAAATAATATTCAAATCCACAGAAACTACTGTCTCTGCAGCTTGCTGAAACGCTATAGCTGATGTGAATATAAGTAATGCCTCTGACATGGCAAATAGCCAATCATGTTTAAGAATTTCAGGGTGGCCACAGGGGTGGCCAATCCGTTTTCAGAGGTGGCCATGGCCACCCCAGGCCACTGCCTGCAATGTTAAATATTCGTTTAGGGGCTGCAGAGGCAGGTAGAGGTGTGTTCAGCTTCACAGACAACTTTCAGACAGCAGGGAACAATTTCAGTATTGACAATATGGTATTCATACTTATTACTGCTGTTAGTTCATTCACTTACCGCAATGGTTTTTTTTAGGTTTGACGGTGAGTTTTGGAACGCCATTATTTTGGTGTTTTTGGGCAAACACAGGGGGCACTTCATCCTGCAGGATGAATCTTTCATCACGACAAAAGCGAAAAGGTATTTTATATATGGCCATGGGAGTCCGTCTTCTCGTGAAGCACAACTAGCAGGTGGAGGTGTGGCGGTATCTCCACTATCACTAGTGGACGAGGTTGCTTCCATCATGCTGTTGAGACTGACGAATATTCGCAGGCTGTGTGGTCTCGCTGAGATGAGCCTCAGCTTGATTTGAGAGTGCCGGTTATCCGCACGAGAACACGCACAGTCCCAATAATCCAAACATCATGAGACAATTATATTCACGGTTTAATTTGTAATGTGTAACGACGGTGACAATATAAATGTAGCGGAGTAATAGTATCATTTTTTTCTTTTTAATGTAGCAAAGTAAAAGTGAAAGTTCAAAAAATATAGATACTCAAGAAAAGTATAGATACTTCCAAAACCTACTTAAGTACTGTAACAAAGTACTTTTACTTCATTCCTTGACACCACTGTCTTAACAACGCTGTCAATGGACACAGTCTCTAAACAATTGTCAATGGACACAGGCCTTAAAAAACATGAAAAAGGACACAGGCTCTAATAAATATTGTACTTTGACACAGGCCCTAAAAAACATTTTGAATGGACACAGGCCTTAAGAATGCCGTCAAGGACACAGACCTTAAAGAAAGTCATGAATTGACACAGGCTCATTAAAGGGACTGAGTGTTCGCTGTGTGTGTGCCGAGATGTTGAGAACCGACCTGAAGGGGTCAGGTCAGCAGAGTTAGTGATCTCTTTTATTCTCTTCTTTTTGATATAATTTAACGGCAAATCTTTTTTGATTTTACTTACATGTTAATTTTCAAAAAGTCTGACAAGTCTGATAACAACAATAATAATAATAATGATATATATTTTTTATTATTATTAAAAGTCATCCTACTACCCTTACTTCATCAGATTCTATCAAACTGTTGAAGTATTTCAGCTGAACCGGCACAAGGACTGTAACCCGTGGTGTTGCATCGCTAACATGCTGCTAAAAGAAGATTCGTGACATAGCCGTTTATTTTTGGGTGACCTGTTATAAATAAAAAGTCGATATTCTTAACTGTGGACCCAGTTTAAACTGGGCTAATTGGTGATTTGTCGTCCTGCTGGGATTTAAACCAGTTCTTGATGGGCTGTGCTGAACGGACTGAGAACAGGAAATTAATTGTACCGTGTATAATCCCACATAATCCACATGCTCCTTTAATGACGAGGGTCAGATTTGAGACTTTGAGTCAACTGTAAAATATTAATCAGTTTATGCTACATGTCCATATGAAATCCCCAAAGCCCCGCAGCAATTAGACATACATGCTCATCAGGGATTTGAATTCCATGGATATCCACTGCAGGCGGCTTCCTGCTCACTGTTAGACACTGACTCAGAGGTAAGGTTTATCTGCTGTGTTATTTTATTAACTCAATGTACATGATAACGTGCTAATCCTCCCAACACATTTGTTGTTCCTCTGTTCACTCTGTTTTTTTTACTTGATACAGCCAAGCAGGGATGTCTAACATGGATTTTTGAGCCGATACCACTGGTGTGATGGTAAATGAAGTCTGCTGAAGCACACACACATGGAATAGGGGGGTTAATGTGAATTTGATTATATCTTTAGTACAAAGCCTTTGTTTGACTCATAAAAGCTTGGATAAGAAAATAATCATTGTTCTGCATGTGAGGTTAAAACCAGATTCAGAAAACATCACTTCGGCCTGATCTTTTTAGCCTGTAATGTTCATGTGAGGTTATCCATGTCATGTTACGAGTCAGATATTGATTCTCTGCATCCAAACAAATGTCAGCCATTGATTTCTTCTCAACACGACTTAATTTTAAAACCATAGAAAGGTCGATAATACAGTAACCGCCTTAACCAGGAGAGATTGTTTGGGAGTGATGCATTGTGGAATATTGATAGGCTGTAAGCCAAGTGATAATATCTCACTGCTGAGGTCCTGTGGTGTGGTGTGATTAGACAGTTTATGAGCCTTGTACTCGGCGGATTGGTCACTGCAGGACTCTGCAGCTGAACCTTCTGTTTTCAGTCATAACAGGGCTGTAGAGGATGAACCAGTGAGTTCAACAGAAAAGATTGGATCTGAAAAAAGATCTCAATTCTCAATATTAGAGGAAACACTCACCTCCTTTTTTCCCCTCTTGGATAAAGGAGAGTAGAGGGAGGTAGAGCGTACAGTCCAATCAGGCTTCTCGCCCCGACTCTGCCTTCTCTGTCTTCTGTCTTGTATCTCTTTCTCTCTCTATTCCTCTTCTCTCATGAAAATGGGGGAGGTAGAGCGTACAGCCTTACCTGGCAGGAGTAAGCTGTAGTCCAAACAGAGTATTGACCCTGGCTCAGCCCACCTTGTTGCACCTATTTCATCCTCTTCCCCTGCTCCTCTATTTGAGAGAAGAGAGGAGGTTGAGGTGAGATCATCCAACTCAACCCTGCAGGAGTTGCACCTTACCAAAAACACTCTTCTTATCTTCTTAGACTCTACATCATCTTAAAAAAATGGTGGAGTACGGGGAGGTGGAACGTACAGCCTGACCTGGCTTCTCGCCCTGGCTCTACCTGTCCCATCTCCTGATGGATGAGTTACCTCTTGTTTCTTCCCTCATGTTTTCTGTCTTGCGTTTTATGTTGAAACGCACCCTTGTCTCTCATTTCAGGTCCGTTGACTGACAGTTCCCCAGAGTTTCCCGTTCCCCTGATAACTGTATGTCTCACCTGTGTAATGTTTATCCCCACTCCCTGTGGGTATTTGCGCCCAGTTTCTCTTCCTTCTGTGCCAGTTTGTATTGTTCCCTTGTGACAGCGTACCGTCCCTCGTGTTTTATTTGTACAATTTGACCCGTGTTTGATTTTTGGACTTAGATTGAGCCTGTTGACTTGGATACCTCTGCTTGTAGCGATGATTCGCACACAAACCGGCTTAGACAGACTTTTGAAGTCTGATCTTTGACTTTGAGTCTTGCGTTTGGATCTCATTCTTGGTCCAGTCTCAAACTTGAGAGGGGTTAGAGCATGTATGGAGGGGGACAGCACTCGGATGGTGGAGGGTCAGGAAAACATAACAAATTGAGGTAACAGTGGGCCAGCAAATCCCCTTAAAATCCTGGAAAAACACCAGATTAGAAAACACATGTCTTAAATGAAATCATTCCATGGCCAAGGTTTGATACAACATATTTCTCCATACCCCCTCCCTCTGTGAACAGACATCACAGTGAAGAAGAAAAACATGACATCATGCTCTTAATTACATTAAAGGCTGGAGTGAGGAAGACAGAGTGGGATCCAGTCGGGGCCTCAAGGGCACACAGCACGAACGCTTCAAATGCATAATTAAAAATATGAAAGGTTTCGTTGCTGTCTTCCATTTCCTCGCAATGACACAGAATGCAGTAGCAGTGCACCGCGGCTAAACTGTGTTCAAGCTTTAAACGCTCATCGGGGATGCTTCTAACAAGAGCTGGATCACAAACACAACACAGACTGGTTTCAAACGTAGAAACACTGCAGCTCTGGAGCGGGCTGCAGGTGTGCTGCCTTGCTTAAGGGCAGAACACGAACAGAAATGGAGCTCAAAAGAAGATGCAAATTAAAAAGCTTATCCTGTGCGACTGTTCATTTAGAGGAGCTGATTGTAGTGAGGCTAACAAGCTATCCAGATATACAGCAGAGGTCTGTAGTGGTGTTCACGTTCTCTCTTAGTGCAGAGATGTTGTTGTGAGTCTAAAGGTGTTAAACCTGGTTTATGGCTCCACAGAGCAGTGTCATTTTCCCTCCTGATGCTATGCAGGTAACACAGCCTGCCTGTACACGTGTAAAAATCCCTCCTGTCCAAGAGACAAGATCCCGTCTTGCCTCTTGTCAGGAAGCAGGCAGAGGAGCAGTTCAGCTCAGCTCCATCATCCATAGAGCGTTGGTGACACTGAGCCAGATGGTGCTGGTCTCTGAGCTCTGTGCTGAGCTGCTGCTGTTGCATTCTGACGAATGGAGAAGCTTCTCACACGTGGAGAAACACCACTCCCCATTTTTTCTCCCTCTCTTTGCATCAGGCTTCTTACAGCTGTATGATTTCACTTTACTGTTTGGTCCTTTTTTCCTTTAGTCCCTGAAGATCCTCAGGTAAACTGATCAACGAGGTGCACCTTAGGGAAGAGAGCTTTTGAAAATCAACAGCTTCCATTAATAAAAACAGACACAACCAATGTTCTTTGCAACAGTATTTTCTGGCTCACCACCGCCTGGAAGGTGGAAAAACAGTGATTTCCTCATCTTTACATATATAATTCCTTCAGCCACAGCCACCCTGAAAACACAGAAGCCAAAAAGTCTCAGTAATCTGTTTGTAGCCCACCTACAGGTAACACATAGCCCATGCAAGGGGATTTGCAGACACACCAGCTGCTCTGTTGTTTACAAATACCATCACAAGTGTCTGTATTCTGTCCCAACAAGGAGGAACAAAGAAAACACAGGTTGCTTTTTGGGCCGGCTACAGTTAGTGCTAATTTGTTTCATGTGTAACTAAATGGGGTGTCAGATTGTGGATCACACAAGTGGTGTACTTGTGCAGGTTTTTCTGGGGGTACTCGCCAAGTATATTTGTTGTTTTTCTGCCTCTGCATACTTCTGCATCCCAGCCCACTCAGATCCCTGCATGGATAATGAGGTTAGAAACTGAGAAGGTGCAGATCCTCCACAGAGGCTGAAATTTAAAAACAAGCTTAAAAGACAGCTAGGACATGTAAACAGCTAAAAGTACCATTACACAAGACGTTTAAAAAAGCTACATAAGATTGAACTCTATGTTGTATTTTGTTAGCTATTGTACATGAAAACTGAAGCAGCAGCTGTTTTTGTTGATGGGGTCTGGTCTGCTGTGAAGATGTATGATATATGATGTAACAGCTGTTTATGTTTAATCAATTAATATTTATTGATATAGCGCCAAATTACAACAAATGTTATCTGAAGACTCTTTACAAACAGAGCAGGTCTAGACCGTACTCTGTTATATTATTAACAAAGACCCAACATTAAGACAAGATCAAGTCCCATTTTACAGACAGTACTCAGTCTGATCTCATCTTAATCCACCATGAGCAGAGCACTTTGCAGCATTTAGCAAGTTACAGTGGCAACAACAAACTTCCTTTAACAGGCAGAAACCTCCAGCAGGACCAGACTCATGTTAGACAAACAACTGCTGAGACCATGTTGGAGAGAGGGATAGAGGGAGATGAAGAGAGAGAAACATTATGGTGGTGAGATGGATAGTCTACGGCGGAGATCCAGAGGAACCTACGGGACAAGGGAGCTCTAGGACTCCAGAAAAGGTTTATGGTTAGTGACTTTAATGGGACAGGAAGAGTTAAAGTAAGTGACAGGCAGAGAGAAATAGAGAGAGAGAGAGAGAGAGAGAGAGAGAGAGAGAGAGAGAGAGAGAGAGAGAGAGGGAAAGACAGGATCCCAGTGTGTCAGTTCCCCTACCTGTCTAACTCTTTCCGTGTACGGATAAAGGCTGGTCTACAGCCAAAAAGACCATTAAAACACACAGTTAAACAAATACTTAAGACCCAACAAACACATCATGGTTACAAAGACAGGGTGTGTGATGTTGGACGCTTCCCAGTCACTGGATGTGTTTCTGGCTTTGTTTCAACACTAAATGTAAAAAAAACACTGGATCAGCAGTTTGGTGCTTCTTGCTTAATTATTTCAATCCTTGTATTTTCACTAATAGAGGATCAAAGGTTTGTCATTTTCAATTTCAGAACCTGCAGCGATAATAATCGACACAGCCCATTCAAACGCTGTAAAAATAAATGATAGAAAAATGGCCTGAATGCAGCGCTTTGTCCTTTCATTTACTAAATTTGTTCTTCTGTCCTGCCTTGAATCCCTGATAAATGTGACCAGCAGCCACCCGTGGCACTCTGAAGAGCCACGGTGAGGAAAAATGAAAAAGGCTTTTCTACAGTGGCACACAGAGCCAGCACCATTCAAACAATTCATGCCACTTATTCAGAATAATCCTACACGACCTGCCTTTAATTGCAGGGCACCCGCTCCACCGTTTAAATACAATATTAGGCTGACAGAGTGATAATCATCTGGTTAGAATAGCACGCTGCGGACGCTGATTATAGCTTTTGCTGGAATGTGGCGCTCAGGACACGGAGAAGAAAAGCAGTGGGAGAAAAAGTATGTTTTTCCTTTCAGACTGATTCTTCTGTATGTCTCTGCACTGCGACAGGAACTCAGTAACTGGCTCACAGGTACACTGAAAAGAATTCCGATCATTACCGACCTCAAAGACAAAAATCTACTCTGTTCAATCGCTACTCTATAAAACTAAACGTCACAGCCTGCTAAATGCTTAAGATATTACCTTGCACCGTCTAGTTTTGCTTTTGAAATCTGATTCAGCACAAACATGATTATTAAATCATGTCCCTGACTTTCGTTGAAGGAGCATTTCTTTATTTGTGTGATAGCAGCTCAAAGCACTCACTGTTATCCAGCTGTTGCAACGGTTCTCCATGATGTACAGGTATGGACTCGTCTCCCCCCCACTACTACTGCTCCAGATACCAGCTACTGGTAAAACATCAGGTGGTAAATGCTGTTTGCAACACAAGTGTCATTGTTCTTTAACCTAACACATTCATCTTTGTCGAGCAGAGAGCCCATGTTTTGTAAATAGCAAGTAAAAATGCTGCCACATTAGCGTCCTTAAAATGAGGTGTGGTCAAGCACAAAGGGGGGGAGGTGCTAGCTTGGGCATCTGCACCTTAGACCAACAAATCCAGGTGTAAAGTCTGAAGTCAGTTGCGCTGTGCTTCCCTGATATTTAGAGGGTTCTTAGTGAGATAGTAAGATGGGCACAATGGGATGTTAACATCAAACCCAAATAAAACATTGACTCCATAAATATTGAACGTAGTATCCGTGAAATGTTTCTAAAGTGCAGTTTTGAAGCCAATTGTCGGCTGTAACAATGTTTATTTCTGCTGTAAAGATCATCTTTTTTGAATGGGTGTGTATGTGGCTTCTGGTACTTCCGGAGCCAGCCTCAAGCTGACACTGGACGAACTACAGTTTTTAACACTTCCGCGTTGGCGTCAATTCTCACAGTCGGAGGTTGCCGCCTGGAAGGAAATCATTTAAGCGAGTGAGTTAAATGTCAAGTCAATGTAAAGATGCAAGTACATACAAGTTCTTGTCAGGCAGTACAAAAGACATGTATTGTGGGTTTCGCATGACCTTTATGCTCAAATGTGCAACACTTTCAACGCTCCACTACCCAGAGGAAAATTTTATTGCTCAAAGCTTTCTCTTCTAAGTCTCTGGAGACAAAGTTGAGACTCTCACTTCAGCCTCATTCAAGTTTCAAATTGTTCTCATTGGTTTCTCATTAGTTTCTCCTAAAATTCACTAGGAGAAATAGTTGAGACCATGACATGAGTCTTATTTGAGACTTAAATGAGAGCTCTCATTAATGGCTAATTTTCTTCTCTTTTTAAAATATATTTTTGGCCTTTTGGCCTTTATTTGACAGGGCAGCTGAAGAGAAGCAGGAAATGGTGGACCGGCCGGGAATCGAACAGGCGACCCCTGCAACAAGGACTGTAGCCTCTGTTTGTGGGGTGCTTCCCAGAGGAAAATGTAACTGCTCAAAGCTTTCTCTTCTAAGTCTCTGGAGGCAAAGTTGAGACTCTCACTTCAGCCTCATTCAAGTTTCAAATTGTTCTCATTAATTTCTCATTAGTTTCTCCTAAAATTCACTAGGAGAAATAGTTGAGACCATGACATGAGTCTTATTTGAGACTTAAATGAGAGCTCTCATTAATGGCTAATTTTCTTCTCTTTTTAAAATATATTTTTGGCCTTTTTTTGACAGGGCAGCTGAAGAGAAGCAGGAAATGGTCGACCGGCCGGGAATCGAACAGGCGACCCCTGCAACAAGGACTGTAGCCTCTGTTTGTGGGGTGCTTAGACCGCTAGGCCACCAGCCTTCATGAGAGTTTATAAATCTCCACCGAATCATTCCTACCCCGATAGCCAATCCGCGTGCAGGTCCTCCAGTAATGTATGATATAATAAACGAACCGACAAAGTTTTCATTCAACTTGAAAACATTGGACAAGTTAAATCTATTATTGTGCGGCTTCCTCAAACTTTCTGACATCCCCCACCAAAATTAGCAACTTGGAATCACATACACGTGATTCTGATGCACGAATGGGGCGAGTGAATCGACCGCAAATAATTTGCCCCACACAATTTGTTCTGGTGTTTGCATACGCACAAATTAAGCGATTGTTTGCGCTTCACTTAAGAGTTCACAACATGCGTCCCTCTGCTTTTTACACACAGACAGAGGCATGCTGAAGTGCTCACACTGATTCACTGGTGCTTTATTACACTGCTCTCGGTATCGGGTCAATCTACAGATACCACAAGACGAGGGCGACATCACCTACATCTTGTCATGAGCAGTTATGGGAATTCTCACACAGACTCACACACAACTAAAATATACTTTTTTATGACTCCCAATCATGAGTATAGAGTAGTTGTACCTAAAACTCTGTACAGCACTTTTCACCATGATAAACAATTATTTTATTTTTATAATTTTTAAACTATAATGAAACATGTTTTCAGGATCATGTCTTATGTTTCTATGTACATAAAAAAACGTTTGACTTCCTGTCAGCCTCTAAAAAGGCAGCACTGTGTACGGGGAGGAAATTACTGCTCCTCCATGAATCATCGATAACTCGTCCCTGAACTTTTTACAACAAAGACAGAATAAAAGTGACATTTTCGCAGCTTTCATTCCCCCCGATCATATTAATCTGGGCACTTTAAATCTCCAGATTAACTCCTCTGTCTTCAATTTCAGAGAAGAAGAAGTGAAAATATAAGAAAGCACACCACTGACACTTTTATTAATATGATGAATTGCTTTTGGACGGACATCTTGTACCGCGTCGTACGAGAAAAGTATGATTTATGATCACCTCCCAGTTCACTGTCAAAAAACAATACAGGAGGAGTCATCTGCGTTTGAAAATCACTCTAATACAAATTAATGATCACATCACGATGCCAGCCCAGCTGGAACCCGCTGTAGATCGTTCCTTAACCGGCTATTTTGAAACGTTAATCAATTCATGACAAAGCTATAACTCAGAGCAGCGTCAGAAGGAAACTCTGCGAGTGTCCTGCTGCCAAAATGGTTCAAAATAAAGAAATCAGCAGGGAGAGGCTTTTATTTTCACCTGAGTAATGAACAAGACGGACACGGCCTCCCTGATCTTCTTCTCTTACATCATTCAGAGAGGAAACTTCACCTGACGAGACTTCTGCTCTCATCCACTGAGAAGGACTGAAGTAAAGGTGCTTCAACAGCGTAATACACAAGTAAAAAGACATATCTGGAAGTATGGCACGCAAGCACTACCAGCTGTAGAAGTATTATCAGAGCACATTATATTACAGTAGGTAGGTACACAAGTTTCATCTTATACATTAAAAGAACAAACATAGGTTTATCAGATCTCAGCTGTTAAAGGATTAGAGCAGGCATGTCCAAAGTACGGCCCGGGGGCCAATCGCGGCCCAAGGTCCATTTATTTATGGCCCCAAGCTTCCATCTTCCATCCATCCATCCAATATCTGGACCGCTTATCCCGTTGGGGGTCACGGGGGGCTGGAGCCTATCCCAGCTGGCTTCGGGCGGAAGGCAGGGTACATCCTGGACAGGTCACCAACCTATCACAGGGCTAACACAGAGAGACAGACAACCATTCATGCACACACTCACACCTACGGGCAATTTAGAGTGATCAATCAACCTGAGCATGTTGTTGGAGATCCGGAGAGAACCCATGCATGCACAGGGAGAACATGCAAACTCCACATAGAAAGGCACCCGCCAGGCCGGGGATTTGAACCAGGAACCTTCTAGCTGTGAGGCAACAGCGCTACCTACTGCACCACCGTGCAGCCCAGCTTCCATCTTGAATTGTGTTATTTATAGCACAGAAATGAATCACCTTCTGAATCATCTGTACATTTGCTGAATTATTTAGTTCTTTAATTGTTGCCTGCTGGTCAGAAAAGTATTAAAAACAACAAGAAAAAGAAGTGTGATGAAATCCAGATCGTGATCCTGCCATAGGAAAATAATGATACAATATTTTTCCCACATTGCCCGACCCCAAGGAAAAACATTTTCCTCCAGAAGAAGATAAAGTTTGTTAATGTTTACATGGCTTGTGGAAAACTGAGGACTACCTAGTTACTGATTTATTGAGAAAACGTTTAAAATAATTGTTATTAAATAGATTTTTCATATATAACTTTTATGATTCTTAAGTCTCAGTAGGAGCCACTGGCCCTGAGGTATTCTGACAACATCAAATGTGGCCCTCTTTGAAAATAGTTTGGACACCACTGGATTAGAGTAAAAAACACGAGGGTCATTGACATATGAAGTAAAAGAACCCGGCTTCATGAAGACCTCAGCAGTAATATGAATAAGTGCTATCAACTCAATGTTACAAAAGTATAACATTTAAAAAGAAGAAAACGATTGATGTTTTAGTTTGGATATCTGACATTAAAATTAAGACAATCATGATTCAAAATTGGTCTGCTGATATCTGAATCCTTCCTCCTAAAAATCCTGGTGCACTTATCTGAATAAGAAGACTTGCATCTACAGTTGTCATTTCAGACATCTGCAACATCAGAGTATCATTTCGAGTATCTGAAAGGTGCTTTTTGGATATTTATTACTCAACTCTGAACTCAACTCAACTTTTTTTATAAAGCACTTTAAAAATGACCACAGCCGAAACAGTATGCTGTGCATAAATAGACAAACAACGCAGGCATAACACAATTAAAACACAGGATAAGAAAACAATAAAAACAATAGAAAAAATAAATAAAAACAAACCATAAAACACTAAAACAGGAGAAGAGTCTCATGAAGGGTTAAAAGCCAAGGAATAAAAATCGTTTTTTAAGACAAGTTTTAAAAATGGACAGTGAGGAGGCTTGTCTAATGTGGAGGGGAAACTCATTCCATAATTTAGGAGCAGCAACAGAAAGAGCAGTATCCCCTCTGAGCTTCCGTTTTGATCTTGGTACCTCCAGGAGCAGCAGATCAGCTGACCTGAGGCACCGAGCAGGAGCGTAGGGGTGAAAGAGCTCAGAGAGGTAAAGCGGGGCCAGACCATTTAAAGATTTAAAAAACAAATAAAATAATCTTAAAATGGACTCTAAAGTGCACAGGTAGCCAGTGGAGGGAGGCCAGGATTGGAATAATGTGCTCCCTCTTAAGTAGTGAGCGGCTGCATTACAGACGTCTATAGCTCAGTTATTCCCAGCCAGTGTATTAAATGTTTAAACGTCAAGTCTTATGAATGACCTCTCAGTTTGTTAGTCAGAGCATTATTAATGAAACATTCAGGCTGCATAAATGTTGAGCTATTTGAAATACTATAAGGAGCATCACAGGAGGACAAACACCAATGTGAGGCCTACAAGGAGTTAAATCTGAACACTGATTGAGGATGAATACATTATTTCCACAAGTGAATCATGTAAAGTCAGTGTTAACCTGCGAGTAGGCACAAGTTCTTGTGGGGCAACAGAGTGACGCAAATGGAGTAACTTAAGTGTGGATGCCGCAGATTCATGAAGCGTTCAACGCACTACTCGCTTCATTCACTCATTCTTGGGAGATGAAAAATCTGATCTTCAGCGAGTCATTCGTACCTTGATGGCCAATCAGGGTGTAGATCCTCCAATGATGAGTGGAAAAGAGGCGGTGGTGTACTAGATGCCACACTTGAGACCTCAGGGAGATTAACTCTTTGCTGGTGATTTTATCTGTAGGGTTGCAATCGTCACAGTTTGTCCAGTCAGAACATGGATGTTGTGGATGAAAAGATATTCGATGGTGACACACTCTCTTTTGGTTTCCACTCCTTTTATTTTCTTTGACATTGATTTTTACTTTTGATGGTGAATATGAAAGTGAAGGTGTGTGGTGGTTTCTGAAGAAAAGAATAAAATATATATATAAACATAAGGTCTGTACAAATGATAACAACTTAATTAGATACTCTATATGATTATAATCTATGAAATACAATGAACAAAGCTAAAATACACTCCAACTTTCTAGGAACAATCAACAAATTATCATAATGACAGCCACTACCTCTATCTCACATACACACACACAGACATAGAACACAAGAAAATGCTGTTGGTCCCTAAGTGGACCCTGCATGCTCATGCTGCATGTCAGACATATTGGCACCAATCAATTAACTACAAACTTTCTCTATACAACACAATATATGAACATAAATGATGATAATCAACTACTAATGCAAACTTGTGACTAAACTATGATTAAAACTACTCACAATCTTATGGACGCACTCAAAACTGTGAAAGGGGATGGGAAGGGAATAGGATGAAGGTGAGGAGAAAGGAGACGGCTGCATCACTGACTGAGGGAATGTGCAGGTGGGCCTCTGTGGATCCTGTTTTTGTCCCTTCAAAATAAAAGTCCTTTGCAGATACAATTTGGAACATCCTTTGCTCCTTCAAAATAAAGGGTTGCAGAAGCAATTCAGTGCGACCTTTTGCACAATGAGTGACGTGAAGAACAGACCCACGGAGGTTTAATCATCTGGAAAATTAAGGAAAAATGTGTATTGTATGTCACTACCAAGTGGCAACCTCCGTCCGCGAGAATTGAGGACAATGCAGAAATGTTCAAAACTGCAGTTCCTTGAGTGTCCACTTGAGGCTGGCTCCAGAAGTACCAGAAACCACATACACACAAATTCAAAAGAGCTGATCTTTACAGCAGAAATAAACATGTTTACAGCCTGGTACAAAAAACAAGTGTAGTCTGGATAGCTCATTTCTTGATCGGCACACACTGTACAATGGTTGTGAATTTTGTCATAACACGGCAGTTTCGAAGATATTAGGGTTACGAGTTTTCCATTATGAGAGGTACAGCTGGCATGATTGACAGGAGGAAACACTGTAGCTGTTGGTTAGGAGGCTCAAAGCCCGCGTCTTTACCTCAACAGAAGTTAGGTTGAGTTCAGCATATTCAATATGGCAGCTTCAAAACAGTGCTTCAGAAACAGATGGATGAAGTCACTGGTCACCATCCTGAACTTAACGTACCCACTTTTTTTTTTTCTTATTCCAAAACAAGAATAAAAAGTTGTGTAATTAGTAGTTTTTAATAACTATACACTACATGAATGTATAATTTGTTTGTGTTTATTGGAATATCTCCTGTGGGAAATGTTTCAGTTTTCACAGCTTTATACATTAATTGTGTAAATTACAGACTAACCTTTAATAACCTTTAAAATGTCCATACAGAGAAAACATTTATTTTTTGTGTAAATATGATGCAGTCACACTTTATATGGGAGCGGGCCTATGTTCCCACATTTTGGCATCTATCAGCTCTGCTTCAGTCGAAACCCTTTTCAATCCGTCTATTTTATTTTTTCTTGTAATGATTGTGATTGTGACTATTTCTGCTGCTGTTGATCAAAAGAAAATTACTCATTCATTCATTCATTTATTTATTATAAATTGCTTCCAAAAAATCTTGTGAAAGGATCGGGCTTAAATTGAAGCGAAATGTAGGGACACAAGACCTAATTTTGAAAATGTCCTGGAAATGTGGGAACATAGGGCTTTGGGACCACTGGGCTGTGGTAACATAGGGATGACCCCCTTTATATGATCATATTATGATTTTAATTATAAAAGGAAACTAGTCCATAAAATATAATGTGCTTCATTCAGGGATTATTTAATGACACTGATTAAATATACAAATGTTTCTTTAACTCAAAAGCATTAAACAGCCTTTGATCTGTGCTGTTGAGACACAGTCATGCTGATAGAAGTGATTTCAGGTGTGTGTGTGTGTGTGTGTGTGTGTGTGTGTGTGTGTGTGTGTGTGTGTGTTTGTGTGCGTGCTGACACTACACCTGCTCTGTCACGGCGGCTCCCATCCACCACACCTCGTTTGCTCAGAGTCCATCACCATGGCAACCTAGGCGACGACTGTGTTGTTATTTGCAGGCTTTGACTTCACGAACCCACTGCTGCCTTTATGCTTCAGTCCTCAGTGAGATATAGAGAGAGAGGAAAGGGGGGAGGAAGAGGGAGGAAGAGGAGGAGGGGGAGGAGGTGCAAAGTGACAAATAAGGAGAGACAAAAGGAAACAGAGACAAGGTCTTTCTCACTGTTTACAATCATCCCTGAGATAGAGAAACTACAGACATCCTGAAGTGTGTTTGTGTGTTTGTGTTGAGTCTTCTGTAAATGACGTGTACTACGTCTTGTGTGTAGCAGCAGCAGCAGCTGTGGACTCACAAACGCACAAGAAACCACCAGAACCTCATCCCTTCATCCCTCCTGTGTTTGACGTCCGTCTGGGCTCAGAGAAAGAAAGAGGACTATATTTGTGTAAGAGTCAAATCATAAATGCTATGCACGGTGCCGTGGAGACGTTAGTGCATCATCTAACTTGCAGATGCGGGTTGGACATGCCCAGTTCATGCTCTATGCACATGAGTCAACAAACTGTGGGCTCAAAAACGTTGTGGTGATGGTCAGGAGTGGTTTGTTCTTGGAAACACACTGAAGTTGTGCAGGTGTAGTCATTACCATGTCCATCTGAATTAAGCAGATGGTGGACATGGCGCAAGAATGCTAGGAATACAGTATCCTAGCTAATTAGAGCCAGGATGCTAGCACTAACACAAAGAACAGCTGATTGTTTTTGGAATTTCTTCGGTTTGGCAGGTATGTGTTCTCAATCCTAACTGTGACCCATTAAATATTAACCACGTCATCAATTTGGCCATTTCCATCTGCTCAGTGTTCTCTCCATCACTGCTTCCCAATCAAATTCACAAGTTTCTCCGATAAGATTCAGATACAATGCCAGCGTTTCTGCTGACGCTGCAGAAACTTGTCTGTCAGTTTATCCTCACTTGTGGCATTAACCTCAGGAAACTCACTCAAAGGGCTCAATCAGCTGGTGTGTGGCAGAGATCCGTGGCCTCAAACTTTGAGCTGCAGACTCTTACCTTAAGTACTTTAAACCTGCTGGAGATAAATTTAAAAAAAAAGTTAAAAAAAACAAAAACACAAAAAAACACATTATCTGCAAAAAGTAGAGATGAAACTCTATGCACTTAAATCCTTAGAATTATGTTAGACTTCAGGAGGCTGAGTCTAGCTCAACCACATTTCAGGGCAAATGTGGTCTCCACCTGGCACCCCGACAATGAGCAGCATCCCAAGTATCTAAGTGATCTGAGGATACAGGTATGGCTTCCCCTGAATCCCTGAACCCTGTCTTTGCTTCTGCAACAACTCAATCCACACCCCTCCTCAGTGCTGCTTCAGGAGAACCTGCTTCCTTCACCACCAGCCGGTTCTCATGCTGCTGCCACGCTAGCGCCCAACGTCCACCAAGGAGTCTATACACTCTGAATCCATGTCCCAACCATATACAGTATAAGTAATGAAATGGATGTAGTATCTGTGACGTCACCCATCTGTTCCTGAAGCGCTGTTTTGAAGCCAATCAGCGGGAACCATAATAGAAATGCTGAACTCATCATAACTTATGTCGAGCTAGTGTGAGGTAAAGAGGCGGGCTTTGAGCCTCCTAGCCAACAGCTACAGTGTTCCTGCCTGTCAATCAAATCAGCTGTGCCTCTCATAATGGAAAACTCCTAATCTTATTATCTTCTTCCAGACAATGCCTTTTTTCAGGAAGACCTTACATATTTCATCAAGACAATGACAAACCACATGCCTTGACTTGTCACCCCTTTGAAAACATTTGAAGCATCATGAAACTAAAAATACCTGGGGTTCACCAACGTTTACAGAGTGTTGTGCAAGACAATATACAACACAGCCTGCAGACACGCTGCACACTCAGGGTGAGTCTGACTACAAACAACTGAAAGTGAAATGAACCTCAGGAATGTTAAAATCAGAAATCACAGTCGGTTGTGTCTCCCCTCCCTCCGTCTGCTGTTTTCAGCTTCACTCAGAGATAAACGACTTCAAGATCAGAGGAGGATCTCTACAGACGACACACACTAGCTAGCTGTCTAGACTGAAGAGTCTGAGTTTCTCAGAGTGCAGACTGCAGAGATCCTCTCTATGTCTAGGCCTGACACACAGAGAAGTGGATTAAAGAGCAGTTTAAGAAGCTTTACCAGTTTCTAGAAGAGGAAGAGGAGGCCAGGCTGTCTGCACAGAGGGAGGAAGAGGAGCAGAAGAGTCAGAGAATGAAGGAGGAGATGGAAGCTCTGAGCAGATAGATAGCAGCTCTTTCAGACTCAGTCAGAGCCACAGAGGATCAGCTGAGAGCTGGAGACGTCTCGTTCCTGAAAAACTACAAGGCTGGAGTGGAAAGAGTCCAGCAGCGCCCCCTGCTGGAGGATCCAAGCTGCCCTTAAGAGGTTTGATCTTTGAGAGTCGAGACCGTGACAAGTCTCTTTTCAAGTGTTATTTATTGAAACCATAAGTGGTCTTGATTCTGAGCTAGTGTTGAAACCACAGCACATCTTTTAGGGTTGATTAAATGGCTTCAGGCTAATGTTACTCAAGATAGCAAGATAATATTGTAACCACTGTTAAAGAGTGTAAAGCAAAGCCATATAACAACTAACTGTCTGCGAAAACACAACAGTAAGCTTGTGTTCAAGGCCTCACACTGGGCACCATAGTTTACACAACCTATGTTATTTTTTCAAACATGAATAATAATCAGAGATGATTTTAATTGTTGTCTGGGTAATGGAAATGGTTGATTACAGGCTCTATCTATGATGAGAGATCAATGAGCATTAAGGGAACATCCAGTCTTAGTCATTCATTTTAAAGAGGAAAGGACAGAGGGGACCTACTAAAGGAGTGTCTTAGTCTTTGGGTCACTCCTCAAGATGGGTTTGAAGCTGAGCTTTGTCTCCACACTCCCTGCACCTGTCAGGTGTGTGTTCCAACCAATTGGATAAGTGCATATGGAAGTTATGTCGGTATAAAGATAAAGAGATTGACAAAACATTTCAAGCTGCAGATAAGATCAGGTAAAACCTGTTGAGCCATTCAGGGAAGTACATGTTTATGGAATGAAAAACATTGTGTCACAGTAACAGCATTTATCAGAGGTCTGAGACAGACTTTTATTGTGCTGCACTTCAGAGTCGCTCAGACTGAAAGAGACACGATCAGACTCAGTTTAACTAAAGCATTCTCTGAGAGAGACGACAATACTGCTGTTTCCACCTTCTGACGCGCCACACTCTGAAGGTGAGTCTGACTAAAAACTGAATTCAGAGCTAAAATCACCGTCACATAGGAGCCCTGACTGACTGTACTTTGTGTCTGCTGTTTTCACTTAGAGATTCGATGGCTTTTAGATTAGTGGAAGATCTCTGCTGTCCAGTCTGTCAGGACGTCTACAGAGATCCTGTTATTCTGTCATGTAGCCACAGCTTCTGTAAAGACTGTCTGCAGAGCTGGTGGAGAGAGAAACCAACACAAGAGTGTCCGGTCTGTAAGACGAGATCTTCAAAGGATGAACCTCCCTGCAACCTGGTCTTAAAGAAACTGTGTGAGTCCTTCTTACAGGAGAGAGACCAGAGATCTTCAGAGGATCTCTGCAGTCTGCACTCTGAGAAACTCAAACTCTTCTGTCTGGACCATCAGCAGCCAGTGTGTCTCGTCTGCAGAGATTCAGAGAAACACACGGAACACAGATTCAGATCCATCGATGAAGCTGCTCGAGAACACAAGAAGAACCTTCAGGAAACTCTGGAGCCCTTAAAGGAGAAGTTTCAGGTTTTTAAACAAGTTAAAGAGAAGTTTGATCAAACTGCAAAACACATTCAGGACCAGACCAAACACACAGAGAGGCAGATTAAGGGGCAGTTTAAGAAGCTTCACCAGTTTCTAGAAGAGAAAGAGGAGGCCAGGCTGTCTGCACTGATGGAGGAAGAGGAGCAGAAGAGTCAGAGGATGAAGGATGAGATGGAGACTCTGATTAGAGAGATAGCAGCTTTTTTAGACTCAGTCAGAGCCACAAAGGACGAGCTGAGAGCTGGAGACGTCTCATTCCTGAAAAATTACAGGGCTGCAGTGGAAAGAGTTGGGCTTTGCCTCCTGATAGATGATCCACAGCTGCCCTCTGGAGCTTTGATAGACCAGGCCAAACACCTCGGCAACCTCAGCTTCAACATCTGGAACAAGATGAAGGACACGGTCTCCTACAGTCCTGTGATTCTGGACCCAAACACTGCTCATCCAGACCTCGTTTTGTCTGAAGATCTGACCCAGGTGGGATGGGGAGACGATCAGCCGCTTGTTAATCCAGAGAGGTCTGATTTTCCCTGGTCTTTCCTGGGCTCTGAGGGCTTCAACTCAGGAACCCACAGCTGGGATGTTGAGGTTGGAGAGAGTTTAGTCTGGTCTCTGGGTGTGTTAGCAGAGTCAGGGCAGAGAAAGAGAGTCATGGAGGGTGCCATATGGGAAATATTGTTCTGTGTCAGTGAATACAAAGCATGCTCACCATCAGCTTCAGAGAAAGTCCATGAGAAAATCTCAGTCCATGAGCAGTTCCAGAGGATCAGAGTGAGTCTGGACTGGGACAGAGGAGAGCTGTCGTTCTTGGATCCTGATACTAACACACACATACACACCTTCAAACACACTTGAGAGGATGTTTCCGATCTTTAATGCTTTTGATGACCTGAAGATTTTACCTCTGAAGGTGTGTGTGACCATGGAACAGAGCAGGTGAAGATGAAGTATATTTATTGATTTCATAGATACTCATTAAAGAGGGGTGTCCTCACAGATTTTTCTACATTGTTCTGTAAATATCAAAAGTATGTCAGTATTAAATCTAATACACCATGTTTAAAGTCATCGCATTGTGATTCAGAATAACTAATATCAAGATCATGTGTTTTTATAAAGCTAAAACTAAACTAATATATCATGTTGTATTTTTGTTTTATCCTGATTCAAACTAGTGTGGCTCTTTATTTGAAAACTGAACCTGATTCAAACAAATGTGGCTCTTTATTTGAAACCTGGACCTGATCTAAACAAATGTTGCTCTTTATTTGAAACCTGGACCTGATCCAAACAAATGTGGCTCTCTATTTGAAACTGCATATATCATGTTGTATTTTTGTTTTACCTGTTATCAGACAGATTTGATTATGAAGCATTTAAAGAATGTCATCAGAAGGTAGATTCTTTGCTGAAGGAGAGTTAAGAGGTTTTGATTCTTCACAGGGAGCATACATTTAATTTTTTAACATTTTCTCATCTGTCAGTTTGGTGTGAACATTATGATAAACGTGTGATGTGAGTTTTCATGTTAAATAAACATTACACATACATTCATTTGACTGTAATGTCTATTTTTGTGTTAAAGTGAGTAAAGTCCAAGTATCACACAGCGACCAGGACCCCACACGTTGACACTCGGCAGGTTGTTGTTCAGAAAGATCTTTTATATTTTCTATCCTTTCCGTTGCTTAGCGCCGCTCGAGTGGCTGCTTGTTGCAGCAGCTCTCTCTTCGTTGTTCTTTTTTCAACTTTTTTCATATCTGTTTACTTATCTTTGTATTTGGAGCCTGCCAAGACATTTAAAGACTCATTTGTTGGCCATCAACACCAAACTGGCTACGTTTGCAGTGGTGTTTTTACTATTTTTGTTCCTGTGTGTCTGGAGATCCTGTGTAACCATTGTCGCATTGTTTACATTCGAGATCAGCTGTTAGCATCCGGTAGCACGCGATGCTAAACTATGCTTGGCCCGATGTTTCCCTGTGAGCTGAGGAGAAGGAGGCAAGGATGACGTGCTGGTATTGAGGTGCAAGCTAAAAAAGACGACATCGACCTGTCCTTCCACCCACCGTTATGGGGAATGTAAGATCTATCTGCGATAAGGTGGACGAGCTAACCCAGCACCAGAGGGAATACTGGCAGAGTAGCATCATGCTAACAGAGCTAACACCGGACACGAACGCCACATTGGAAGGACAGGATACAGGAGAGCAAGACTGAACTAACTGGTGAAGAAGGCCAGCTCAGTCCTGGACCCTGTGGAGGTGGTGGCCGACAGGAGAATTATGACCAATATGTCTTCTCTGATGAACTTATATATATATATATATACATATATATATATATATATATATATATATATATACCTGGATCTGATTCAAACTAGTGTGGCTCTTTATTTGAAACCTGGACTTTATTAAACAAATGCGGCTCTTTATTTGAGACCTGGACCATATTGAAATGCTTCCTGTCTTGATTTAGTTATACGCTACAACACAAACAGATCAGTTTTTGTTTTTTGTTGATCAACAGGTGTATATACTTCATATATTTATCATTATTATGCACACACTGTTGACCGTGCAGAGAGTTCAGTCGGCTTTAAAACATCTCTATTAAGTTCCCAGTGAAGCAGAACAGCTGAAGATGAGAGAGTGTGCAGCTCTGCTCTTTCTCTCATTGATTCCTTCTTTCTGTTTCTCTGTGGGTCCACCGAATGTTGTGAAAATAAAATGCCATGAAATCCAATAGAGAAGTGAAACAATAAACTGATATCCTGTTTAACGGCTGCAGCGTAGCGGCCAGGCAGTGCACTGTGGGTAATAAATCAATGCTACTGACAACTGTCCGCGCTGTGCGTCTGTAAGTGACACAAACCAAGTGAAACTGGTGACATCAGCCAGTGCTCTGACCCGCAGCCAGATAAATCTGACGCAGTGCTGACGCTCTGATACACTGCCATGTTCAATGAACACACACAAACACACACACACACACACACACAAACACACACACAGACACACACATACACACACATACATACACACAAAATGCAATTATCATGACACCAGCAGAAAGGCACCACCACGTAAAGGCCACTTGGTCAAACGGACATCCTGAGCACACACACACACACACACACAAATACACAAGTGGCCAGAGAAAGGCCAGCCATGCCGATCAGGTCGCTCCCCAGGGTGCCATGCATCTTATCTCGTCCTCCTGGAGTACCGGCTGTGGGCTGGCCAACAGATACGGAGTGGCTTGCCAGCGTCTGGAGGCAGGCTGGGGAGCAGATAAGCGCTAAATGAGAGCCGAGTGGAGGAACGGTCCGTGTAACGCAGCCCGAGGGTCAATATTCATCGGTGGTTATCTCATGTTGGGAACAAATCTGGAGGTATGGGACCAGAGAGAGACCCCACTCTGATCATCATCGCCCTAATGAATGTCTTTGATTTTTTCCTTCTTTTTGTCTGAAATACCCACTCAAGTCATCTGATGTGATGATGGGAGAATGTAAAGATGACATGGAGGTCATTCCTGATGCTTTAATATCTTCCCTACATCCTGCTAATAACATGCTTACTAAGGAAACCAAAGTAAGACCATTTTACCTTTCTCTGTTACTGTGGCTACTCGTTCTGAATAAGTGGCAGCAGGTCAAGAGAGCACTAGCACAAAGGCGCTACAACAGCACTCTTCAAAAGGAGAACCGCAGACAATTACTGAATACGACATTTTTTTGACTTAGGTTTAAGTGTATAAAACGTTTTTTTTAAGATAAAGTTAAATGTTAAATCTGGTGAGTGAGATTAATAAGCTTCAATAAAATGTAGATTAAAAAATGTGCTAGAGATAGGCGTTAATGGGTCATATTTCCATACATCAAAACAGTACTGCACACCACCAGCCAGCAGGAGGAGATCTTTGCAGGAGATGCATAAAAATAATGCTATTTGAGAGATCTTTGCAGGAGAAGCATACAAAAATGCAGTTTTAGAGGATATATTTGCAGGAGAAGCTGAAATAGTGCTGTTTGAGAAGAGATCTTTGAAGTAGAAGCATAAAATAATGCTGTTTGAGAGGAGATCTTTGCAGGTGAAGCATAAAATGCAGTGTGAAAGGAGATCTTTGCAGGAGAAGCATAAAACTAATGCTGTTTGAGAGATTTTTGTAGGAGAAGCATAAACAAATGGAGTTTTAGAGAATATATTTGCAGGAGAAGCTGAGATAATGCTGTTTGAGAGGATTTTTTTTGCAGGAGAAGCTTAAAAGAATGCAGTTTTAGAGGGGAGCTTTTCAGAAGAAGCATAGAGTAATGCTGTTTGAGATGATATCTTTGCAGGTGAACTTTGGAGTTAGAGTGCTAAAGGGCAAGGTCCTGATCAGCTGAACCTCACAAATAAACAGCATTTTAATGGCAGAAGGAAAAACATGTCTGGTTTCAAGGATCTGGTCCCTAAGAAGTCTTGACTTATTGCATTACAGGATCACACCCAGCATGGATTCAGACAGGTATGACTCAAATTCTCAGAAAAAAGCAATGTTTATTCAACATGGTTAATAATTATTGTTCTTATTTAATTTAATTTAGTGCATTAGTGTGATATCTGTTGTTACACCTTATATGGAATATGTGTGAGAACAGACTGTGTCAGCTGAGCACTCACAGGAGCTGACAGTCACCCTGGAGCCAATCAGAATCAAACATTAAAAAAAAACTGATTCCACGGTTGCTAACGTCCCATGGAAACAGATTCTCAACAAGGACGTTTCTTCCACAGTGTCAACAGGCGGAGGAGAAATGTGCCGCAGTCCACTGTGAAGATTGATTTGATATGATGTGTGTGATCAGGTCTTTGATGTCACAGGTTTTTAAAGTCTTCATCGAGTGCTGAATGTCATGTTCTTTGTTTCAGTCAAACCATAGTGTGTCTTCTTAAAGCTACAGTCACCTTAATGAGATGAATTACTGAGGCCTTCTGTGATGATATTTAAAGAAGAGTACATATTCACATATGTTCCAGAGACTGTTCCAGCTGCTGACCTTTACATCCCTTGTGGTGCTCCGTCAGGTGTTCAGACACATTCAAGGTGGTGCAGTGCTGTGCTGATAGGTGTGAACACCTCCTTCATGACATTTAGCCGACAGTCTTCAGCGGGGGACTCTAAGTGAGCAGGAGGGAGTTCTGAGTCAAGGACAGAGATTTATCACACCGCTATGGAGCTGCAGTGAAACTTTAACCTTTCAGCAAACCGTCTGCTCTCTCTGATTGTCAGGTAGCTGCTGTGAGGCTGAATGTAGAAGAGTTGTGAGATTAAATTAGACAAAGTGCATAAAAAACTACAGTGAGACTCATCAGGAGCTGAAGATGTTGTGCTTCTTCTTCTTCTCTCCTAAACAAAATAATCACTGTATTCTACTAAAGAATCATAAACAGATATTAATTTAAAAAGCCAAGAAAATCACAATTTAATATAGCAAAAATGTAGCTGCTTTGAAAACTTAGAGACACACGTTACTTTAATATGTTGGCTAAATATGTAGGTAAAGGTTCTGACTCGAAAATCTGCTTCACAAAGACGATGAGGTCAATCAATCAATCTTTATTTATACAGTGCAAAATCCGAACAAATGTTATCTGAAGTCTCTTTACAAACAGAGCAGGTCTAGACCGTACCCTATGTTATATTATTAACAAAGACCCAAACAGTGTTGTAGTCGAGGCCCCAAATCCGAGTCCGAGTCGAGTCCTCAGTCCTCTGTGTTCGAGTCCGAGTCCGAGTCCGAGTCCATGTCACCAGAGAAAAATTGGAGTCCAACTCGAGTCCTCACCAGTAATATTATATATTACAAGGAGGGCAGCCGTTTGAATCCAAACTATTGACTGTTAGACTGACTGTTTGGGACCTTTTGGATGTGGAGGAAACACATTTCTTTCATTAACATTAATGTTGGAGCTATTTCCATCATTTTATGCCATAAATATTAATTATTCTAATATATTCATAATCATTTTACTTCATGTCATTTATTTATTGTTGTTTATATTAAGGGCAATGTCATGTGCATTATCATTATTTTATTTTACTAAGCATTTTGATAGTTTGATGGTTTTCACCTGGATGGGCAGGTAAGATAGGAGGGGCGGACACAGGGAGAGGTGAATGTTTTTGTTTTTTTTTGTACCAGAAGACGTTAGAGCACGATGACGCTGCAGACTGTTTGGTGATAAAACTATCTTGTTTAATATGACATCAGAGAATCTGCAGTTTTTCCTGGACATTTTAAATGTGTCTGATCCTGTACGATCTGCTCTCCCCCCGCACTGTTGCAGGTTTGATTTTCAGTTTTGATTTTAGTAAATTGACGAGGTCTAACTGCCACTGCCATGAGATTCTAATGAAATCCGGTCGGTGTGTCTGGAGATTAATTTATGAATGAAGCCACAGCGCTGTGTGCCGTGCGTAAATGCGCGCCGCGCTTCTGTTGATGAGGGGACGCGCTCAGAGATTCTGCTGCTGGGATCCGGTTACCAATAAAATCAGCCCAAACACTACTCGTCAGAATTCTAACTAATCAAACAATTTAATAACTATGGTTTAGTTACTTTAGTCGCCTATATTACTGTTATACTAACACAGTAAAGTGATGAACGGTCTCAAGAAACTTAAGCATCTCTCTTACCTTTCGGTTCATCCTGGACAGATGTCTGTTAAAGTTTGAGCTGGTCTCTTTCCTTGATGGGTCTCTTCAATATCCAACATGTTGCTCTGCTCTCGCTGCATTTAATGTGAAATATTTGAAAATAAAAAATGGTTTTAATCCTGGCAGACGTCACGTGAAAGCGCATGCAGGCGAACGCTTGTGCCAGCCCTCGCTCTGAACGGAATACATTTTATGAAACATTCAAAATATAAAATGAACATTAAAACAGTTTGTATCAAAATATAAGCCCGAGTCCTCCTCTCTATCATCCGGGTCCTCTTGCAGTCAATGCTCGAGTCCGACCCCAAGTCCGAGTCATCAGCGCTCGAGTCCAAGTCAAGTCACGAGTCATCAGTGCTCGAGTCCAAGTCCGAGTCACGAGTCCTGCAAAACGTGACTCGACTCGGACTCGATTCCGAGTTCTGGATTTGAGTACTACAACACTGGACCCAACATCAAGACAGGATAAGATCCAGTCCCATCTTACAGACAGGACTCAGTCTGATCTCATCTTAATCCACCATGAGCAGAGCACTTTGCAGCATTTAGCAAGTTACAGCAGCAAGAACAAACTTCCTTTAACAGGCAGAAACCTCGAGCAGGATTAGACTCATGTTAGACAGACATCTGCTAAGACCGTGTTGGAGAGAGGGATAGAGGGAGATAAAGAGAGAAGGAGATGATAGTTGTGAGACAGATAGTATGAGTTGTAGCAGCTGGAGTCTGGCACGTCCACAGCAGCAGGCCGTGTACGGCAGAGATTCAGAGGAACCTATGAGGCAAGGGAGCTCAGGGACTCCAGAAAGGTCTATGGTTAGTAACTTTAATGGGACAGGGAGAGTCAAAGTAAGTGACAGACAGTTTGAGCCTGTAGCAGTTTAATCCTGTAGCAGTCTGAGCCTATAGCAGTCCAGGCCCATAGCAGTCTGAGCCTGCAGTAGTCTAAGCCTATAGCAGTCTGAGCATAACTAAGAGCTGGTCCAAGCCTGAACCAGCTCTGACTATAAGCTTGATCCAAAAGGAAAGTTTGAAGCCTACTTTGCGACAAGAGATGGTTTTATCATCCCCTAAAATGAAAGAGCTGAGGGTAAATAAACAAACACAGTGTGAATTATTCTCCATTCTCAAAAAGCTACACCTCCCTAAAACCAGACCAGTTTGCCTCTGGTGTTGCTCATGTTAGTGAATGTTAACAACCGCTGTTAAGGGGTTGTCAAGGGATTTTGACCAATCAGAATCAAGCTTCTTACACAACCGGAAGATCAGTAAGAGAGCCGGGTAATAAATAAAAATAACAATTGATGAGATGTCATAAATATGCATGTTTGATAATGGCAGACCCGGCCTAAAAATCAAGACATGGATAACAACAGTTGTTTATCTCCAGGCAGGGTGTAGGAATGAAAATATCACGACTTTAGAAGAAGAAAAGTTTGCGCGTGTGGGAAGGCAGCATGTTGAGATAACAGCACAAGCTGCTGCTAAAGACTCCTACAGAGAGACGAGGTTAAAACTGAGATAATGAAAAGAAACAAGATGAAGATAAAACACAGAGAAGAAGGAGGAGTGAGGAGAAAACAGAGGAGTAGAAAGAAAGAAAGGAGAGGTACTTTTTTTCCCCATGATGCCTCTCTCAGTCCTCTGAAGAAATCTGTGTTGCTGCAGTTTGTTACTCTGCTCCCGGCTGTGTGACAGTCCCTTCCCACCCTCAGCGGGGTGTGAGCCATGATGAGAGGAGGCCGGAGGCGGCAGCTCAGAAAGGGAGTGAGGAGGGAGGAGGGAGGAGAAGGAGTAGGCCGGGAGGAAAGATGGACGGTGGAAGCATGAATGGCACGACAGAGGGCAGAGAGGAAGGAGACGGAGCAGATGTTTGATTGATGGGAGGTGGGATTTTTCAAGAAAAGGAGGAATCTGAGTAGCAGAAGAGGGAGGAGGCTCAACCAGATTTGGAAAGAGATGAATGAAAGAAAGGAGAGTGAGAGGGAGAGCGACAGTGATGGTGGGATAGAGCCGAGGAGAGATGAAGGAGTGTGGAAGAGTAAAAGGATGGAAATCTGAAGAAGACAGACGAGATCGGGGGAGGAGGAGGAAGAGGAGGGGGTGCAGCTTGCAGCGAGTGACGCATGAGAGAATCCTGAGGAGCCTCTGGGCAGACTTCCACCAATGCTGGGTGGATTCCTCCATCCTACAGCCTGACGCCATGGCAACACCACGCACACACAGGGTGTAAGTGCAGAGTGAAGGCTAGATGGTAGCCTTGGGAAGCTGCATGGACTGAAACAAAGACTAACTCACATTACTGGACTGACCCATCCAGCTCTCCATACAAGGACAAACAGTCTCTAAGGGAGGGGGCAGAGGACGCATCACATCACTTTTTAATTTCTACAGTTCATCTTCAGCTCACACTTTAATAAGACAGCACTGAAACCAGAGAAAAACAACACAATGATAGATCAATCTTTATTTATATATTTAATGCCAAGACATAACTGAGCTTATTGGAAAGCACTTCCCTTAAAGAGTAGGTCTTCACCTTTTTCTCTACCTCTTTTTCAATATCATGTGTCAGACAATGAGTTCCATCTGGTGACTGTAAAGAGCGCCTGTAGAAATGAGAAGCATTAATCTCAAGGTAGCACACCTCCTGCAGTTATCAGAAATCCTTCATATCATTCTGTTATATTTCATTTTAGTTATTATAATGTTAGGAGTGCTGGTCAGGCTTTGCAGTTAAATCACAAACCCCATGCACAGAGGCTTGGAGCAGGTGGCCCGGGATCAATTCTGACCCATGGCCCTCTGCTGCATGCCTTCCCCCTCTCTCTCATCCTGGTTTACTCCTCTATACACAGTCCTGTGCTCTCAACAAGAGACTGCAGAAGACCCACATCAGCCCCAATAACAAACGGGATTACATTGTTTATGAGCAACTGAAACGGGATGACAATGCACCAAAGGTAGATGTTGTGTATAATCTGTTCACTGGGAACCTGTTTGAATCAATCTGAAATAAAAACCTTCACAGATACAGTATCTCTTATAAAACGTGTGAATTATTGAAGTGTCACAGATTTAAAGGGTATAAATCATTCAAAGATACACCGAGAAATTACATCACAATTAGCAAAAACTGTGTACATCCATTGCAGACATCACAGCCTCCTTGTTGTTGTTGTTATCTTTTCGACTATAGGGATGTCAATTTCAAGTATTTTCCGTGATCAATCTTTGGAAATGTTAACGATCAATTATCGATTAATCATTAAAAAAATCTAAATGTTTTCCATGTCAAAAACAATGCCAAATGTGTTTATTCCCCTGAATCAAATTTTCCTTCACCCCACAATGTATATAACTGAAAGCATTGAGTAGCTACGGATCGTATTGAGGTGTTCAAAAAGTTAAACAAGCTGAATATCAACGTGTGGAGCAGGCTCATAATCTCCGCGGACATACAGTCATAAAAGTGAAGGCTCATACTTCAACAAGGGAACTGAACAGAAAAATATTTTAGACTCACAGTGTCCAGTTTTCTGTCTACTCCTTCTTATTGAGAGAAATTAGCATGTGAATGCGGTTAGGTGTCAGCCAGGAGCGCAACCGAGTCATAATCAGTCCGGCGGCGGAGACAAAGAAGCGCTTGTGGAGACCTGTCACTCAGCCGCAGCCCTCAGCCTAGCGTCTCCACTGTGCGCAACACCTTTAGTCAGCTGATTCACATCAAAACATGCTTTAAACCTAAAACACCTCCCTGATAGCTCAATGAAATATAAGACCACATGATGTTTGTTCCAAGTGATAGGAAATTGAAACAAAAAAATGTGTTTGAGTAAGTTCTTAACAATCAATTAATCAATACTCGATTAATTGTTGACATCCCTAGTTTCAACCAATCAGAATCAAGTATTTAACACATTCAACTGGTTATTAAGAAAGCCAGGTGATAAATAATATTGATCATGTTGCAGTCTGTTTCACTGAATCTCTGGCAGACACGCCTTCATTTTAGGTGTGCCTGAATCATAGACTGTGTAAATAATGAACGTAGTATCCGTGATGTCACCAATCAGTTTTTGAAGCGCTGTTTTGAAGCCAATCGTCAGCTGGAGCCATACTTCTGTAGAGTTAGTGTGAGGTAAAAAGGCGGGCTTTGAAGAAGAAAGGTACGTTATTGATCCCCAGGGGGGAAATTCAATTTTTTCACTCGTGCTATTTTGGACATGCTACACATACAGTTTTTTTGGTATATACATACAAAATGCACACACATGCAGTGAACATGCTTAGGGAGAGATGTCAGAGTGAGGATACTGCTGTCAATCAGCGCACCCCGAGCAGTTGGGGGTTTGGTGCCTTGCTCAAGGGCACCTCGGCAGTGCCCAGGCAGGTGAACCAGCACCTCTCCAGCCACCAGTCCACTTGCCAAACTTCGTCCATACTAGGACTCGAACCAGCGACCCTTCGGTTCCCAAGCCAAGTCCCTATGGACTGAGCTACTGCCGCCTTCTAGCCAACAGCTACAATTTTCCTGCCTGTCAGTCAAGTCAGTCATGTCCTTATTTGGGCAAAACTCGTAATCTTAATATCTTCTGAACTGTTGCGTTATAAAAACAATTCACCCCCTGTACAGTGTGTGCTGACAGACAAATGAGCTATTCAGACCGAAGCCGCTTTTTGAACCAGGCTGTAAAACATGTTTATTACGCAAAGATCGCCTTTTTTGAATGGGTGTGTACAGTATGTGGTTTCCGGTGTTTCTGCAGCCAGCTCGATGAACTGCAGTTAATAACACTTCTGCATGGGTTTCATATTTTGAGACCGAAGGTTGCTGCTTGGTCTGACTCAGGCCCAGGTTTTAAAATGCTAGAAACACCCAGAGCAGATCTCACGTAGATGATAGTAAAAAACTAAGCTCAGATGAAAATGTGTTAATCACAATCCGTAGTCTTGATTGAACTCAGGTCAAAAACCTTCAGAGAGGTTGAATCAGATCTGCACGCTTGCCTCTCTTTGATCCGTCCTCAGAGGGAACAGGACCCAGACGAACTCTGAGAAAGCTGCTTCAGCTGTTGCTGCAGTGGACCAATGAAAGTAGAGTTTGAAGTACAGATGACGAGTAGATCTGTGGCTCAGCTCTGAACACACAGGGAGCTCTGATGAAGACGTCAGTGTTTACCTGTTTGCTTTGTGTGTAACTATGTCTTTACCTGTTTGAGTTTAACCCGTGTAATACTGGACTATACATCCCAGCTCTTCCTCATTGTCTTCGATTGTATTCAGCTCCAAACACACTTCTCTAACTTTAATGAAGGACTTAACCTGAGACTGTGCAATGAATCACTTAGCTGCAGCCGGACATTAGCCTAATTGAAAACCCAGAGGACTGATAGTAAAAGTTGCTTTTCCTGAGTATAAAATGAGAAACAGGAACTTGATTAAACCTGTGACTGTCTTTGTCTTAAATGAGGAGGTAAATTGTATTTACTGTATATAAAGAACATAAATTAGTTCTGCAGCTTTAATTGTGTAATTTGTTTGGCTCATTTTGTGGACTTGAATCCCAAAATGACAAATTTAAACTAAATTGATTTTAACCCTAACCCTCACAGCCATTTTGTATACATCCCCCAGAGAAGTGCCCGTTCATCTGTTTGTGGTGAGTCTCAGTTTCACTGTAAACAGTAAATTCCACAGAGGCATCACTCTGACTTTCTTCAGTGGTACGAACCCAAAACAGAAACTGATGTTCTTGTGATTTTCTTGTAATTAACGGGTCTTCAGTTTGCTGAAATAACAACATCATGATGCAGATTAGTCATAAGTCAAAAGTCAAGCTTTGTCAGGTCTGCCCTCAAGAGGAGAAGAAAACCACTTTTACAATGTTTGTTTGTTGAATGGAGGTCTATAAAAGAGGATTAGAGACACTGATATTTTTTAGGTCTAACCTTCTTCGCGGAATGTTCAGATTTTTCTCAGAATTTGGAAATCAAAGGCAGACTTCTAGAATTTTAGAACACCTCCTGTTACTCTCCTTACAGATTGTTTTTCCTGCAGAAACCAAAGCCTGCAGATACCTAATTGGTCGATGCTACTCTCAGACTACAGATAGAGACCAGAACACTTCTCAGATTAAATCCAGACCCTGAGATACCGATTCAACATGTTTATACAGAATCTGTAATTACAGGTTAGTCGTAGCTGAAAGTAAAATGCTTTGTCAGGTCTGTCATCAAGACAAGAAGAAAACTACTTTTACAATGTTTTTTTGTTGAATGGAGGTGAGATCCGTCATTTCTGATTCCTTCCAGGAAGTCAGGAAATGTAAACGCTGATTGCTTTTAGTGACAAGGCATCAAGCAGATACGTGTCTCAGTTAGTGATGTGTCATGATCAAAAGCTGCAGCTCTGAGAGACGATGCTTTATAGTGAATCAGAAGAGCCGGCTTGCATCAAGAGAGAGCCAGCTCCCATTTTTTTCCTTTCGCTGCTTAGCTCTCACAGTGCTCAGCCACAGCTCTGTTCACAGCAGAACTTTATTTTGATTGGTCAGCATGGCGGCCATGCGGCCAATCACGTGAGGATATAGGATACAGGTGATGGAGGGGAGGCTGTGTATCGTGGCTACATCTGTTCCTTCCAAGAGAGTCTTCTCGAAGAGAGGAAAAATCGGATCAGCCCATCCAAGCTGAGGCATCTGATTTTTCTCAATGCCAACCTGCACATGAGGACATGTTTGCATGAGTTTGGTTCTGGTTCTGTTTGCTTGAGTTTGGTTCGGGTTCTGTTTGCTTGACTTTGGTTCTGGTTCTGTTTGCTTGAGTTTGGTTCTGGTTCTGTTTGTTTGACTTTGGTTCTGGTTCTGTTTGCTTGAGTTTGGTTCTGGTTCTGTTTGCTTGAGTTTGGTTCTGGTTCTGTTTGCTTAAGTTTGGTTCTGGTTCTGTTTGCTTAAGTTTGGCTCTGGTTCAGTTTGCTTAAGTTTGGTTCTGGTTCTGTTTGCTTGAGTTTGGTTCTGGTTCTGTTTGCTTGAGTTTGGTTCTGTTCTGTGGATATGTAGTTTTTTGTTAAATTGTGCAATAAAAAAGTTTGATTAAAATACTAAACAAAAGCAATGATGGTTTTCTAACAGAATAAATGCACAAAATTTAGGCAATGATAAGGCTTCTCATAAAAAACAGTGTACGTAAAAGGGTTTTCAACACACAAACCATTCGTTTTTGCAAAGTTAAGGTAAAATATATGGCTACAAAAGATCCTAAATTAAGAGCCGTTTGGGAGTCGAAAGAGCCGGCTCTCTGAAAAGAGCCAAACTTCCCATCACTAGTCTCAGTGTAAATGTTCAATCTAAAACAGATTGTTAGCTGCTCTTCATGCAGACATCTGTTTATAGAAAGAAAGAAATCTTCCTCACATTACCAACCATGGGAGCCAGGATGTCATTTTGCTGGATTGGGTTCCTCCTGCTTTTGCTCTCCATACAGACTGTTTTTCCTGCAGACACCAAAGCCTGCTGACACCTGATTGGTTGATACTACTCAAACTACAGACAGAAACCAGAACATCAAGATCCAGGGGCAAAATGCACCCGCCTGGGAGTGCAGCTGTTCTCTTCAACTGCAGGAGGTTACAGTAACTTTAGTAAAGAGTGTTTATCTTTAACTAAATATTTTCCTTATTTCTTGTTGCTTTCATCAGCAGTTGAATGGCTCATATTCCCCTGGTATGTCTTTCCAGCTACTACTCTGTTAAAACCTTCCTAACAATGAGGTCTGCAGCTTCGGCTGATCACTCACTCCCCTTATTCCCACAGGTAAACACTTCTAACTGGATTATTGGCTAGACTACAAGTCACATCTCAGTGAGTCAGTTGCAAAAGCTTGTTTGAATGATTACAGAAATAAATAAGAACAAAAATCCCTGACACAGCTGGCACACACAGACACAGAGGTAATCAGACACAGTTTACTTTGGTTGCCAACACAAGGACAGTGAGTTATAACTTGGAGGAGAGGTAACTGTTGGCATCAAACATAGAAAGAGTGTCCATTATAAGGTTACTATTACATAGAATAATATATCTGTAGTCTGAGTGATGAAGAGCAGACCACACATTTATTCAGTTCCCAGTTTAATCCTGACATGACAGAGGGATTTAAAAAGATGACCTCAGATCAGTGTTCATGTGACACCTGGACTTATACTCTAATACTCTGAATAATACACTGAACCTGTGCTCTGATCCAGGCCAACGTGGCAGCCTGATCCAGGCATCAAAACAACTTCCTGATCCAGGTTTGACAACAACGACCTTATCCAGGTTTCACAACGACCATATCCAGGCGTCACAACTACCTGATCAAGGTGTCACAATGACCTGATCCAGGCGTCCCAACAACCTTATCCAGGCGTCGCAATGACCTGATCCAGGCGTCACAACAACCTGATCCAGGCTTCACAATGACCTTATCCAGGCGTCACAACAACCTGATCCAGGCTTCACAACGACCTGATCCAGGCTTCACAATGACCTGATCCAGGCTTCACAACGACCTGATCCAGGCGTCACAACAACCTTATCCAGGCTTCACAACAACCTTATTCAGGTGTCACAATGACCTGATCCAGGTGTCACAATGACCTGATCCAGGCGTCACAATTACCTGATCCAGGTTTGACAACAATGACCTGATCAAGGCTTCACAACGACCTGATCCAGGTTTCACAACGACCTGATCCGAGATTCACAACAACTTGATCCAGGCTTCACAATGACCTGATCCAGGCTTCAAAACTACCTGATCTAGGCTTCATGTCAATCTGATCCAGGCTTCACAATAACCTGATCCAGGCTTCACAACTACCTGATCCAGGCTACACAATGACCTGATCCAGGCTTCATTATGACCTGATCCAGGCTTCACAACTACCTGATCCAGGCTACACAATGACCTGATCCAGACTTCATTATGACCTGATCCAGGTGTTACAACAACCTTATCCAGGCTTCACAACAACCTTATCCAGGTGTCACAATGACCTGATCCAGGCGTCACAATGACCTGATCCAGGCTTCACAATGACCTGATCCAGGCGTCACAATGACCTGATCCAGGCTTCACAATGACCTGATCCAGGCTTCACAACTACCTGATCCAGGCTACACAATGACCTGATCCAGACTTCATTATGACCTGATCCAGGCATCACAATGACCTTATCCAGGCGTCACAACGACCTAGGGGCATATACTAGGAATACTGACTGAATGTTGACTGATACTGCTCTGACTGCATGTTGCTGGTTAAGCAGCAACTTCTGGGTGCTAAATGTGGCGCAGGGTGCAAAGAGGTTGTATAAAGTCCCTTGATTATTCAGAGGTGAATCATAGTAATCACTGTATCTGCTCCTATTCTCTTTAAGAGCCAGGTTATCCTGCAGGCAGGCTTGTTACTAATTTCAACCTGCATCAGGTGGAAAATATCAATGATGCTTGTGCTGCACGCCAAATTACTTTTTGCACCGGTGTTCAAAAGAACCCGAAAAGCTTTAATTTGTTTTTTACCGGTAAGGATAAATGCACAGAGCCAAAGAAACCTTGGAGAAATGTACATGGAAAGTAGAAGACGGTATGAAGCTGTCTCTCTCTCTCTCTCTCTCTCTCAAACACACACACACACACACACACACACACACACACACACACACACACACACACACACACACACATTCACTGATTGCTCAGAAACATAACGTAGCATGTAAAGGTTTTGATGTAATCAGGTTAATGATTTTAATCCCGTGTAGTACGTCAGTTACTCAGATTGCCATATGACCCTGAGCAGTTTAAGATGAGCCTGTCTGAGCGCACAGAGCTATATTATCATGACATACAGAGATGCCTCTGTCATATTAATCTGTTATTAATATACATTAATCTATACGTCATATCCAGATTGTAACTGCAGCATGCGAACAGAGACGAGCTGTTCTGTAACATGACGTCTTCTGAGAGATGGAAAACAAATGACTGAAACAGAGATCTGAATAAATACAGCTCTTTAATTTGAAGCAATAGAACTCCATAACCGTTTATAACCATGCTTATAACACTTATAATTTTTTAAAGCACAAGACATTTGATGGAAATACTTTCTGTGTTTAGAACTGATGGTCAGCTTCTTTCTCAGAGTTTATGAGGGATGTCAATACCACGGGTTCACCAGCTGATCTGACTCCTATAATGCACATATGTCAGCACCTGTAACGGTGGAGATTTTGGTTTCACTTTTGAAAAAGTGAGGCAGAGACATGTCGTCCTTCTTTAAATACTGTCAGTGGGAACAATAGAAGTCAGAAGATCATCATGCCATATTCAACCTCTTTAGACTGAGAACATTTTGGTTTTATAGTATTACTGGTTTTATATTATTGACTGTGGTTTCAAATTACTTCATACCACAGTTTGTTTACGACCAAATCCCATCAGACCCGTGTCAGGTCTATCTCCGATCCATCACGGCACAAGATCTGATAGGTTTCTATTCAAGTCAATGTGTTAACTCCCACTGGATCAGCGTATCTCTGATCCGGCAGGGCGGAGCCCTCCAGATCAGATACGCAAGAGTTCTATTTTTGCCAGATGCTGGAGCACAAAGCATCAATTTTAACAGATTTAGAGCGAGCAGGACAGGAAGTCAGGCACCAAAACAAATCAAAACATCCAGTTAATTTTCAGAATAAAACTCTCTGTTATCACCAGATTGTTTTTCACAGGCAGGACCGCAGCCGATCAGAGACTGACCTGACATGGATCTGGTGGAAGTCCAGGGTTACCCTTGACAGTTAAATGGAAACCATAGATGCATCCAAAAACAGAAGGTCCAGGAATAACGGGAACAATTTCTCGAGACATCACACTGCAAAAATGATGTTTTTCAGAGAAAACACTTAATAAAGTGTATTTAAAGTCTGCTTAAAAAAAAAGTTGCACCCGGTAAAATGCTCCAAAATCAAAAGACCCTTATGGAGGCAGAAACATTAAGTCATATTTTTAGCGTATGATAGAGGACAAGTGTTCAGGTTTTTTACTCCACAGAATTATTATTGTGAGAGTTTAACATATCTTGGAAACATAATATAAAGAGTCCCAGCATGTAAGTTTAATAAATGTATGGTTCCCTGAAAACACAGTAATTTCCTGTAGTTGTATTGAAGGTTTTTCTTTGTTATCAGAATCAGAATTATCAGAATTAAATCTCCCTTATCACTCTGTCTTTGCTCATTATTTGTTTTTTTTTCCTCCTGCAGTCCTTTCTGAACTCTTACTGCAAGCTTCGTAGTTAACGACAGGATTGATCAATGTTCAGAGAGAAACTCTGGTAGAGATTCAGAGGGAGTAAATCTGATACCTTTAAGTGAAGGGATACATCATTTACAGCCTCACAGAGCCGGGCTTCTGTTACACAAAGAAAAGTTTCAGCTGTGTTTGTGCCAGGAGGTAAAAAGCACACACCGTCAGAGTCTGAGTTTGTTTTAGTAGATAATTGGACGGTGTGTGCTGTGTTGTAGAAATTCAGCCTCTCTGTGTAAGAGTGATCAGATCACTTTTCGTCAAACTGATGTGCAGTGATGACAGTTCTGACATCTGAACTTTGTCAGGTACGGTATCTTATGAACCACTCAATGAGGTCAGATTGCTAATTCATACCTCATAAGTGTGCTTAACTTCTGTCTCTGTAATAAGACATGTTACTAAATATTCCTTCAACACAACCTACTATGTGTTGTGTCCGACAGAGTCTTTGTTTGCAGGTTGTCCGTCCATACAAATGTGAGTCTTTGCATTCGTCTCATCCTGATAAAAGTGAAATGTCACGAACGTCTAGAAGAAATGTCAACCCATGGATTCAAGGCCATCACTCACAAATAGAAGAGGAGAGGTGACTAAAATGACATATCAGAACAGTACACTACAGCATCATGTCTGTTTTTAATGCAGTGATTTCCACCACAGAGTCATGTCTTTTTTAATGCAGTGATTTCCACTACAGAGTCATGTCTTTTTTAATGCAGTGATTTCCACTACAGAGTCATGTCTTTTTTAATTACAGTGATTTCCACTACAGAGTCATGTATTTTTTAATGCAGTGATTTCCACTACAGAGTCATGTCTGTTTTAATGCAGTGATTTCCACTACAGAGTCATGTCTTTTTTAATGCAGTGATTTCCACTACAGAGTCATGTCTTTTTTAATGCAGTGATTTCCACTACAGAGTCATGTCTTTTTTAATGCAGTGATTTCCACTACAGAGTCATGTCTGTTTTAAATGCGGTGATCTCCACTACAGAGTCATGTCTGTTTTAATGCAGTGATTTCCACTACAGAGTCATGTCTTTTTTAATGCAGTGATTTCCACTACAGAGTCATGTCTGTTTTAAATGCGGTGATCTCCACTACAGAGTCATGTCTGTTTTAAATGCGGTGATTTCCACTACAGAGTCATGTCTGTTTTTGATGCAGTGATTTTCACTACAGAGTCACATCTGTTTTTAATGAAGTGCTGCCCGTTGGCTTGAAGATCAGGTCCATCTAGTCTTGGTTTTGGTCCTTGGTCCTTGTTTCTGGCAACAGATTTAAAATAAGAAATTATGTAGTTTCATCGTCTGATATGTTGTCTTTGCACTATTTTCAATTAAATATAGACTTTAAATGATTTAAAAACTATCAAAATATGTTGTTGGCAACATTTTACAGAGCACCCCAACTGTTTTGGAACTGGGGTTGTCCTTTACCTGAGATAACTTCTGTTGTTAATGTGCTATTTATCAGTAAACTAACCAGTGTAACTTCAGTAGAGCCCCACCAGTCATGTCTGGAGTCTCTTGGTCCTGTTAAAGATCAAACCTTCTTTCCATGGTTATTCAGCATTTTTGCCTCCACATGGCACAGTGGGAGTAACATCCTGTTTTTGTTGCTTTATTCTGTTGAACTCATCTTAAGCAACCAATCAACATCCATGCTGCGTACTGTGGAGGAAATTGTGTCGCCTCTACAAAGTTTGATTTATTCTGAGATGATATTGTTCCAACATCCAGAGCCGTGCAGTATCATAATCATGATTATGAATATGCATGCTCATCCATGCGTGTGTTGTGAATTCTTTGCCTCCCGTCTCTCTCAGCTCGGCTTTCTCCCTCTGAGCTCTGCTGGATTCTCTTGTAAAGACATATGAAATTAATTTCAGGCCTCAATGAATTGCAATGACTCCTCCAGCTGAGAATCTGTGTCTCTGTGTAGTAAATTTTCAAAGCAGAGTAAGGGATATGTATCTAACGAGGTTCATGCCAACCCTCCGGCAGGGCAGGAACTGAGAACAGAAGGCAACAAGCTCCAGAGTCACTCCGGATGCATTCGTGGATGTGCCACACTGCATTCATGTTAGAGATGTGAGGTTCGCAAACGAACCAAATCTATTGACCGGCTCTTTAACACGAACAATGGGAACACTTGTTAGCTTCAAAGGGAGCTACCAAATCAACCTTAACCCTTTGTGCACTGGATGTTTTTTCTCTTCCAAAATCCAGGCATCAATCATATACCATACAAGGATCAAAAATGTACAAAGCATGAATTTAAAACTATATCTTAAATTAACTTAAATTATCACATTATGGCTCTTTCACCACCAAAATAACATATATTGGTGGGATGCCTAAGTCTGAATTATTCTGATCCCAATCTTACCTTATGAATCCTCCCAGTGATTATTTCTCAGATAAAATGAGTCTCATCCAGGCTGGTTTCTTAAAAATAAATAAATATAAAAATGAGCCAGTCTTTTGAACGGCTCTTTGAAAGGAACAGATCCACAAGATCAGGCTCCCTTCAAATTGGTCTGAAGACTTACAGGTCAGAGTACACGTTTGCAGATCCGTGTACACGTGTGTGGATGTATTTAGGGGAGAGTGGGGTAATGTGAGACATCGGGTAATGTGAGACCCCCCCTGTATCTAGGCAACAGAACACATTTGTGGTCATGTGACCATTATGTTTTCAAGCCCCTCCCATTTCCCCTTGGCCATGAAGGAGAGGACCTCATGGTGCTGTGGTAAGCATGTTTCTTTCACAAAAATATTTTTTTTGCATGTAAAAGTAAATTTTCTTGCTGTCAACTTAATCAACTGTTGTGCCAAAGCAAATTGATTCAGGTAGAAAAACTTATATCATACATGTTGATGAACTACCAACATTTAAAACCATGTGATGATGCTAGCTAAAGATTAGCCTGAATTGCTAAGAGAGGTTGTTTTTTCTAAAATTGTGGCAGTGGGGTAAAGTGAGACAAATGATGCGGGGTTAACCCTACCATGAGGCACAAGTTACGTTTAGTCTTAAACATATTTGAATGGAATATTACATTACATGTGTTTTATTTTTTATGTCATAAACATTATAGAAAAGCCATCATGCCAAGGCAATACACCAGAAAGACAACCTGGGGCAAAACACCCCTTGAGGAGATGGAGAGTGCAGCTGCTGAGGTCAAGGAAGGAAAGAAGTCTATGAGAGCAGGTGCAAAGGATAGAAATATTGACAAGTCAAGCCTCCTAAGATTCATAAAGAAAAAAGAGAAAGGGGAAGTAAAATTAGTAGCCTGGGGTGCAGTAGCTGAGGCAAAGAGAATATTTACAGATGAGATGGAGGAGGAGCTTGCCAAACACTTGAAACAGCTAGCTGAACAGTTCCATGGCCTTCCTCCAGTTAAGTGCCGTCAACTGGCATTTGAATACGCAGAGAAAAACAATATACCTGTCCCTGCCAAATAGGACAAAGACACAATGTGCAGGTAGGCTAGGGTGTGCAAGACATCACATGATTCTGTAGGTGAACTAAGGCCAACTGATCTTGCCACAAACCTAAATCTTATTATAATGATTTGTCTACTTTATAGGTGAAGATTGGTTTGGCAGCTTCCTAGCATGTCGCCATCTCTCTGTCCGGACTCCAGAGGCAACATCCCTGGGAAGGGCTACAGCCTTCAACAAAACCTTAACCTTCAGGGGCTGGAATGTGGAGTAGGTATAGTTGTAGAGTGTGACAGTAGGCTGCTGTTCTAATCCAGGTGGGTCTAGTCCTGTGTTCTGAGTCCCAGGCTGTTCTAGCTGGTTCTGATTGCCCTTTGCTCTGACCCCCAGACACTAACTGGCCCTAAGGGTCCTGTGTTCTGACCCCCAGACTGCGTTCTAATCTTACTGGTTCTATCTGCCATTTGAATGTTAATTAAAACATTTTGAATTATATTATGTTGTATTTGATTTTGTTCAGAGTTACTTTCAAGCGTTAAGAAAAAAATGTGCTTAATTGACCAAACCCCATGATTCTGTTACTAGTCCGACATTAGTTCTGGAATGTGTGGTTTTCAAGCTAGCTGTCAGGATTTTAACTGTTACAACATGTGTTGTTATGGTTGTTTCAGAGTGGAAAAAGGAAGTGGATCAGTTTACCCCCAGCTGGTTCACTTTACCCCCTTGATTTCTCTGGCCTGTCTCAGTTTACCCCTAAGCTGGGGTAAAGTGAGACACAAGACCACTTTTTTAAAAACAATCATATTTTCACTGCCCTTCGTCTTGAATACATTCGGATAATTTCCATTGCTTGGAAACATCCTGAATTAATGGGAAATGTGTAAATTTAACTGATAAATAATTTTAGCTTGCTTAGAGGGGAGCAAATGTAAAAAAAATGTCTCACTTTACCTACCCAGTTGTGGATCATTTTACACTGTTACAAATAGTTTAACAACAATAATAGCTCCATATTATCAAACACTATGAGGATAATTCACACTCCCCTTTGGCTGAAAGAGGAACTGCAGAATTCATAGAGAAACACAGAATCATCTTGGCTGGATTTCACGTTTAAACATTTAATATTTGCAATAAAACTGTGTATTTAAAATCCTTATGATCCCGATTACAATTCAAATTAAAGTGTTTGATCAAAAGTGATAAACCCTTATTGATAAAATGATGCCCACACACCAATGTCAACTTTAGCTCCAGAGTCACTCAGGATGCATTCGTGGATGTGCCACACTGCATTCATGTTAGAGATGTGATGTTCGCAAACAAACCAAATCTATTGACCGGCTCTTTAACACTAACAATGGGAACCGATTCACAATTGCGAGCTGTTCTTTGTTTCTTTCCTTTTTATATTGCTGTTCTTCCACACAGATAGACACACACTTGTTAGCTTCAAAGGGAGCTACCAAATCAACCTTAACCCTTTGTGCACTGGATGTTTTTTCTCTTCCAAAATCCAGGCATCAATCATACACCATACAAGGATCAAAAATGTACCTTAACCCTTATTGATAAAATGATGCCCACACACCAATGTCAACTTTATGAGTTTAATATTGTGTTAGAAGGAGAAAAGTCTGAATAATCAAAGATCTGTAAGCAATAAAATGATCACATGTGAAAGCTAAAAGTGTGTGTCAATTAAAAAAAGGAAATACAATGAAGAAAAGTAAAGACAGCTTGATGATAATGAGACTGCAACAGGAATGATGCAGTTCAACATGTTATACCTGTCTGCAGTAGAAATGAGTCTGCATGCTGGGATATTTTTAGCTCACTGTGATGTCATTTTTTGAAATCACTTCAACGTTTTATATCCACAAAATATCAGCAATGTTTTGGTCAGGGACGTTAATCTGAATAAATTAAAGAGGGCGTGGCTATGGATTAGGTGCAGATTGGTAGCCACGCCCTTTTTAAGTCTCGCTGTAATTTTGTAATTTTTCATTGGTGCTCTCTTACTCTCCTGAAGTAGATATGTGATCGCATTTATTGTCATAATTCTTGTTAACGACATTAACACTGTTTAGAAATATATTATCTCCACGAAAGTTTAATGTGAAGTCATTTCCCAGAGTAACTTCGATCTTTCATCTCCAAAACTCTGTTCAGCTTGAAGGTCCTGGGATGTTTTTAAGTTGTTCTTCGGTTGTTATAGTGATATGTGTATTTCTTAGTATATCTTAATTCCCAAAGTACTAGAGGGACTGTTGTTACCTAGTCTTACTCGTGACAGTAAGACATTTTCATGGTTCATTGTGGGTAAACTGTGAGCTAATGCACACAGTTTACCCACAATGAACCATGAAAATGTCTTACTGTAAAGTGTGTGCATTAGCTCACAGTTTACACACCTGCACCACCAGGTAAACCTGGATCTCTCCTGCTCTCCAGTTTATCTCAGAAGTTTCTCCACTTTTTCCTTCGATGCATTGAATCTCCTTTTCCCCATTAAATTACAGCTCATAAAGGTGTCCACGTGTGTCCGCAGTAAACGGCATGACAAAAGTGTGGTCAGAATCACTCAGTATTAAGGTTAGTTGTAGTTGTGTCACTTTGAAGCTGCAGTCCTGAACAATTGATTAGTGCGCTGCAAGCGAAGAAGCACATATATGTTGTGTCCGCATATAATGCAAAAACAAACAGGCTTTCTGATGTCAAAGTGAAGTGCTGAAAAAAATCACAAGTAGAGCATACACCTACACCCTGATTAGTTCTCGGGTCGGAATCTTTCAAAATGAGCTGAATTATGAGCTAAGTGAGCAGCCTCCGTTATGGCTAGTACAATTACTAGTGACATAAAACTCTTACAACTCCACTTCAAAAACACTGAAATATCCCTGTAAGATTGCCATCTGAGAAAGAAAATACTCAGGAGGAGATGTGGATTAATTATTTTAGACGCTCCACTGTCCCTGTTGAGGGAACAGAACAACAATAAAAGTCCACACGTATTTGTGCTTTGAATATTTCATTAATGGTAATTAGAAGTAAACTCAGAGTATTTTAATGAATGTATTTTTAGTCTATGTAGTACTCCTGACATGGTCGGTGTGCGTGGACCGATGTAAACAACTCCAGTAGTAACTTGCAGGCACCGCTAGCAAACCAGCTAATGCTAGCTTAGTAATAACGCCGCTGTTTTCACAGCGGGACACTTTTATCCTGACAGTCTGGTGATAAAGTGTACTTATGCAAGTTAAGGAGAAGGTTAATATTAAGTGTCAAGGCTTGACAGTTACATTTTTGTAATCTGTATGAGCGGAAATCGTCATGTTACTACGCTCTTTTTTGCCCTCCAGGCTGCTGAGGTGGTCACATGACTGAAAACTACGAATAGATTTGGAAATCAGCAGCAGTGTATTAATGTGATTAATGTGCCATCTAAAACCTTGTGTTTTAAGTGTGAATAATCAGGATCCTCTGCTGCATGTCTTCAACAAAACATGATGTAAACAAACATTTAGAAAACAACCATAGCTTTTAGTGCTCTGTCTCACCGTCTCACACACACCTTCACAGGTAACATCTTTAGATTATTTTTACTACCAAAGAACGGAAACATCCTCTCAGTAAAAGTGTGTGTGAGGGTGTGTATGTGTGTGTTAGCATCAGGATCAGAGAACGACAGCTCTCCTCTGCCCCAGTCCAGACTCACTCTGATCCTCTGGAACTTCTGAACTGAGGGATGAGTGTCTGGAGCTGATGGTGAGAATGCTGCATATTTACCTTCATAGAACCCTATTCCCCATAATGAAGAAAAAACGCCTCCCTTCCTCTGAACAGACCCTGCTAACACACCCACTATCCAGCCTGTACTGTCTCCAACCTCGACATCCCAGCTGTGAGTCCCTGAGTTAAAGCCCCCAGAGCCCAGGACAGAGGTGGAAGGATTAATCCTCTCTGGATTAGCAGGAAGCTGCTGCTTCTCTACTAATCTCACACAGGTCAGATCTTCAGACAGGATGAGTCTAGAACCAGCAGTGTTTGGGTCCAGAATCACAGGACTGTAGGAGACCATGTCCTTCATCTTGTTCCAGATGTTGAAGCTCAGGTTGCCGAGGTGTTTGGCCTGGTCTATCAGAGCTCCTGAGGGCAGCTGTGGATCCTCTATCAGGAGGCAAAGCCCGACTCTTTCCACTGCAGCCTTGTAGTTCTTCAGGAATGAGACGTCTCCAGCTCTCAGCTCGTCCTCTGTGGCTCTGACTGAGTCTGAAAGAGCTGCTATCTCTCTGCTCAGAGCCTCCATCTTCTCCTTCATCCTCTGACTCTTCTGCTCCTCTTCCTCCCTCAATGCAGACAGCCTGGCCTCCTCTTCCTCTTCTAGAAACCGGTGAAGCTTCTTAAACTGCTCCTTAATCTGCCTCTCTGTGTGTCGGGCCTGGACCTGAATGTGTTTTGCAGTTTGATGAAACTCCACTTTAACTTGTTCAAAAACATTTAACTTATCCTTCAAGGGCTCCAGAGTTTCCTGAAGAATCCTCCTGGGCTCGTGGACAGCTTCATCGATGGGTCTGAATCTGTGGTCTATGTGTTGTTCTGAATCTCTGCAGACGACACACACTGGCTGCTGATGGTCCAAACAGAAGAGTTTGAGTTTCTCAGAGTGCAGACTGCAGAGATCCTCTGAAGATCTCTGACCTCTCTTTTGTGAGAAGGACTCACACATGTTCTTTAAGACCAGGTTACAGGGAGGATCTGTCCTTGAAGATCTCCTCTTACATATTGGACACTCTCGTGTTGGTTTCTGTCTCCACCAGCTCTGCAGACAGTCTTTACAGAAGCTGTGGCTACATGAGAGAACGACAGGATCTCTGAAGACGTCCTGACAGACGGAACAGCAGAGATCCTCCTCTGATCTGGAAGCCATTGAGTCTCTGAGTGAAAACAGCAGACACGCAGTACAGTCAGTCAGAGCTCCCCCTCCTCCCTCATTTACATCCCTGAAGTTTATTTTCACTTTCAGTGAGTTCAGTCTTTAGTCAGTCTCACCTTCAGTGTGCCGAATGAGTGAAGCAGCAGCGGTGTAGTGAAGCTGTTCGTCTTTCTCTAGTGAAGAACATAGACTTGTATATTAAAATTGACTCACCCAAGTAAATTATTTTATTTGAGTCTGGTGTGAACACATTTACATTCCTCTGCAGAGCAAAGTTAGCACAACATCGTTCTACTTATTCTACTGAACAAGAAAATCTTTCTATTGGTAGATATCTGGTGGCTTGTTAAGGACAAAAAATACCATCAGTCATGACCCTCCAACCTCACCCTACAATTGCCCTCAAGTTTTCATTCACTCAGAGTTCAGTTTTAAGTCAAACTCACCTTCAGTGTGTGGAGGGTCCACAGCTTGAAGCAGCAGTGATGTTGTTTCTGTCTCCTGTAGCTGAGCTCACTCAGAGGAAGAGCTCAGGTTGGTTTGAAGGTGAATCTGATCGTCTCTTGGTCACTCTCTGTGTCTTCTTAATGAAGATTAATAAAGTGTTCCCTTGTTAGTATCAGGTGTATACCCATCAGGTGAGGAGCAGAGCTTTGTCACACCTGTTCTGCTGCACCTTAACACATGGGTGTGTTTCATTCCACAGTACTGATTCATTGCTGGTTATGTAGGGTGGATACGGTCTCAGTGCTAAAACAAAACATTTCATAAACACCTCTCTAACCATGCCAACACACCTTTATATCTAACTATGTGATCTGCACACGAGCAGTGTAGTTCAGTCTAAAGACACTCTGATCCCACAAAGTGGCCACAAGAGTCATAATTTAATTCATAATTAAAATACATCATAATTTAACAGCATTTAGAACATAATGTAAGACCGATTTTAAGTTTAATCCCATCAACTCCACAGTAACAACTACTACTACCTTTTTCTGTGTGTCTGATTTCTAAGCCTGTGTTTGTATTTTGAAGTTTCTTTTTTAGATCTCAGTGATTTGAAAAGGTAATTAACCCTAACCCTTAAAATTTGAAGGGTATGAAACTGAAATAGAAACTGTTGTTCTTGTGATGTTCTTTTAATTAACGGGTCTTAAGTTTGCTGAAATAACAACATCATGATGCAGATCAGTCAAAAGTGAAATGTCAAGCTTTGTCAGGTCTGTCCTCAAGAGAAAAAAAACTAATTTTACAATGTTTGTTTGTTGAATGGAGATCTATGGCCACGGTTACATGATGTTTTTTAATTCTGAATTAATAATTCCGAATTAAATAATTCTGAATTAAAGTTTTCTCCTTCGTGTTTACATGGAAATATTAATTCCGAATTGAGGTTAACATGGAAAACACGTTTAATTGTTTTTATTCAATTCCTCTTAATGTCTGGGGGTTGGGAAGGGTTCTGATTGGACGGGGGCGGGCGTGACGTATTTACGTTTACCGGAAGAAAACAGACTCCAGTTCCTGCTTCTTTCATTTTCGGTTACAACATGGAAGACCACACAATAAGTTCAAATGTCGCTTTGATTTTGACTATAGTTGTTAAAAAGCAGCTCGACACAGACGTACTGCTTCACTTTCGTCAGCTGAGGAGGAGAAGAGAGATAGACGACCGGAGAAGGGAGGCGGAAGACCGGACTGTGGAGATTCAAAGCCGGTTAGTGCAACGGCTGCTCTACCTCATCCTGAAATATGAGCCCGCCAGCGCAAAGTATGTGCGTCATCGCGACAGGACAAGGGAACGAGCATGCGCAGAACGACCGGAATTAATTTAAAGCGGAATGAATGTATACATGATAGAGGAATTATTTAATTCGGATTTAAAATCAGAATAAACCAGCCAGATTTAAGTTTAATTCGGAATGATCATTTTCATTCGGAATTAGGTGTTTACATGGTCATTTTAAATCTTTTTAAAGAGGATTTAATCTTAAAGAGGAATTAAAAGTCTCATGTAAACGTAGCCCATGAAAGAGGACAAGGAGGATTAGGGCCTGACCTTCTTCACTGAATGTTACATTTTTTCCCAGGAATCTGAGATCAAAGACAGAATTCTAGAATTCTGTCTTTGATGTCAGACTTCTAGAACACTTGCTTTTGCTCTCCATACTGACAGTTCTTCCTGCAGACAACAAAGCCTGCTGAAACCTCATCGGTCGATACTACTCAGACTACAGATAGAAACCAGAGCAGTTCTCTTATTAAACAGTTTCTACATTATTATGTTGCATCTATACACACTACTCTGCCTTCCCTCAGCGGGATGAACCTGAAACAGAAACTGATGTTCTTGTGATTTTCTTGTAATTAACAGGTCTTGAATTTGCTGAAATAACATCATGATGCAGATTAGTCAAAAGTCAAACTTTATCAGGTCTGTCCTCAAGAGGAGAAGAAAACTTCTTTTACAATGTTTGTTTGTTGAATGGAGGTCTATGAAAGAGGATTAGGAGGAGATCAAAGAGAGAATTCTGGAATTCTGTCTTTGATGTCTGAATTCTAGAACACCTGCTGTTGCTCCCCATACAGACTGTTTTTCCTGCAGACAAAAAAGACAGCAGAAGATCATGTAGTATGGCCTCAGAGAGAAAGATATACCAATGCTCCATTCTTCTGTTGTGTAAGAAGACAAGCCAACGTTTCCATACAAGACACAGTGGGTGGATCTCAAAGCTCTTAACTCCAGTCTCCTCTCTCCTCGCTCCTCGGCCAAACCGGAGGTAGTTACTGAGGCGCGATTTTAAGTTGCGTCCCAAAGCTCTTAACGCTGCTAGACGAGAGAGGACGTAGGAGACTGATCGGAGGAGCAATAATCAGGAGACACGAGAGCAGACTTCGCGGAAGTCTTTTCTCTGACAGACGCCCCCTTATCGAATACCTCTCACTGATTGGACCCTGCAAGGGCTCGGACTTCTCTGATACTTAACCTCACCACATTTTAACAACAGAGAAAAGACGGACCTTAAAACAGTCACTAAGGGTGCCCTGAAGCAGATCATAAACATACATCGGTTTCTAAACAGTCTGTATGCGATGAGCTGAGATTCAAAAATGTTTGATGTGAGTTTTAAACACAAAATACTGAACATAAAAGCAAAATCATAAACATCATGCTACTTATTCTAGTGAACAGGAAAATATTTCTATAGGTAGATATCTGGTGGCTCGTTAAGGACAAAAAATACCATCAGTCATGACCCTCCATCTTCACCCTACAATTCCCCACAAGTTTATATTCACTTAGAGTTCAGTTTTCAGTCAAACTCACCTTCAGTGTGTGGAGGGTCCAACTTAAAGCAGCACCTGACTTCTTTGGACGCAAAGGAGCAGTGGCTCTACTACGAGCTCCCTCCGAAAGTCTGAGCTCCTGACCCTATCTCTAAGGCTGAGCCCTGCCACCCTTCGGAGGAAACTCATTTCAGCCGTTTTTATCCAAGGTTTTATTCATTCGTTCATGACCCACAGCTGATGACCATAGGTGAGGGTTGGAACATAGACCCACTGGTAAATTGAAAGCTTTGCCTTCCGGCTCTGTTTCCTCTTTTCCACAACGGTCCAGTACAACGCTCACATAACTGCTGACGCTGCACCAATCCGCCTGTCAATCTCACGCTCCATTTTACCCCCACTCGAGAAACAAGACCCCGAGAAACTTAAACTCCCCCACTTGGGGCAAAGACTCGCTCCCCACTGAGAGAGAGCATTCCACCATTTTCAAGCAGAGAGGCATGGCCTCAGACTTGGAGGTGTACTGACTCTCATCCCAGACGCTTCCCACTCAGCTGCAAACCGCCCCAATGCCCGCTGGAGGTCCCCGCTCGAAGGAGCCAACAGAACCAAAGCGTCTTCAAAAAGCAGAGATGAAATTCTGAGCCCTCCTCCCCCAGCTTGCCTTGAGATCCTGTCCATAAAAATTACAAACAGGATCGGCAACAAGGGGCAACCCTGGTGGAGGCTAACACACACTGAGAACATATCCGACATAGTGTCCGAAGTATGAAGACACAACTCTCACTTAAGTCATACAAGGATCAAATAGCTCGCAGTTGCGGCCACCGAGCCCCATACTCCCACAGTATCCCTACAAGAGCCTCTGTGGAACACGATCGTAGGCCTTCTCCAAGTCCACAAAACACATGTAGACTGGATGGGCAAACTCTGTTGTCCCCTCCAGGAGCCTTGCAAGGGTAAAGAGGTGGTCCACTGTCCCACGACCAGGAAGAAAACCATAATGTTCCTCCTGTATCCGAGGTTCGACTTCCAGTTGGAGCCTCCCTTCCAGCACCCTTGCGTAGACTTTTCACGTGAACCCCGATAATTGAAACACACTCTCTTATCCCCCTTTTTATAAATGGGGACCACCACCTCAGTCTGCCACTCCACAAGCACTGACGCAGACCTCCACATGACAATGAAGAGGCGTGCCAGCCAAGACAACCTAACAATGTCCAGATCCTTCAGCATCTTAAGGCGAATCTCATCCACCCCCGGTGCCTTGCCACTGAGAAGCTTTTTGACTAGCTCAGCGACCTCTGCCAAGGAAATGGATGAGACTTCATCTGGGTCTTCAGACTCTGCCCCCTCCTCAGCGGGCATGTTGGCTGAATTTAGGAGTTAATTAAAGTGTTCCTTCCACCGCCCAACGATATCCCCAGTCTGGGTCTGCAGTTCTCCACCCCTGCTGAAAACAGCCATGGTCCAGCACTGCTTTCCCTTCCTGAGCTGCCTGACGGTTTGTCAAAACCTCCTTGAGGCCAACCGAAACTCCAATACTGAGGCGCTCAGCAGCGGGCTTGTGAGCATTGCAATAGGTATTTTTATTCATATTTTATATATATATTAAATATGAACAAACATACCTACTACAATAAAATAATAATAAAGGTTTCTGATATAAGTAAACATATAACAACACTACACTGTGGCTGTTATCTAATGCTAACTCACCGTCCAGCTCTGAAGAACAAGCCTTGGTCCTAATAGTTTATTGGCTCCTGCTTCTCTGTCTTGGGACTTCCCAAGGCTCATGTGAGTCAATGTATTGATGTGAATCCTGCCTCTGGGAATGTGGTAAACTTTGAGAAACAGATTGAAGGCACGGTCTGAAGGTCAACCACGTGATGACTCTCAGATCGGAGTCTTCGCTCAGAGAAGTCAAGTAATTAGGTCCTCCAGAAAGGCAGAACAGAGGTTTATGCTTTCCCCCCGGAGAGTTCTTCTTCAGCATTTCTTGTTTATTATTTGTGCTCCAGCACCGACCTGTTGAAACTGAAGGAATTATTAATGTCTCTGCTCCCACATTAGTCTCATTTTACAGAGGCTAAAGGTGCTTCAAGGTTGGAAAAACTGCAGATGCATCAGGAGGAGGATTTTTCCAGGAAAATTAGCCTTATCCGGTACTCAACAGGAAACCATCCAGTCTGTTAAGATAGGGTTCAGACATGAACCCTCTAAAAAATGTCACAGAATTCGCCCCACAACAAATTTTACCAGGACTTCCTAAATTCGATAGGCATTTAAATCATACAACTATACCAATACCTACACGTCAACAGATATATCTTTCAACCCCTGAATCTGATTCAGCTGAGCCTTTATCTGTGCATTTAAGTCAGGGATATTGAATAATGAACAGGTTAGGTTGTGTACATTAGGATCCTGACAGAGTAAGCAGGATCCCGACAGGATGTTGCTCAATGTTTCCCTATCAGAGATGGTTGTGGACCAAGCGGCAACCTCTGGTCTCAAACGATGAATCCCATGTGGAAGTGTTATAAACTGCAATACATTGAAAATCCGCTTGAGGCTGGCTACAGAAACCCCAGCTGGTGAGAATTAACCGCTGTTATGTTCTTGATAGGAACAAGTACTCAACACAGCTGAGAAACTTAACCAAGAACAGAAACTGATTGAACTTTGAACTTTTCAAGGCCTCAAGCCAAAGCCTAAATTGCTCTTTTTTGTAGGGATTTGGGAAGTGAATGGAACAAATCGCGGAATTTCTGCTAGCTCAAAACTTTGGAACATTTGGTCAGACTTGCAAAGTTGTTGAACAAGTTTAAATATAGGCTACCCTGTAAAAGTGCAGTGTGTACATACTTAACATCCTCTGGGTGTATTAATGCCTGTGCAGATAAATGCAATATATTGTGGCTGCATTGATATGAAAAATGGTGGTTATCTGTAGTTGTTTTGTTCGGCTCTGTCAGACTTTTTGAGCGCTGTCACTGAAGCATATCTCTGAAAGCCATTTGATGACTCTTACACCGGAATTCCACCAGATCCGTGTCCGGTCAGTCTCAGCTCTGCTGCGGTCCGGCTCCATGCTCTCTCATCCACCAAAACCCACTCATCATGACGGCAATCTGGCGTCAACAGGGCGTGCTTTATGCTGAAAATTAACCGAATGTTTTAATTATGTTTTGGTGCGTGACTTCCTGTCCTGTGACTTCCTGTCCCACTTGATCTGCTCTGTCGAGATTTATGCATCGTGCACCAGCATCCGGCAAACATTGAAGTCTTGTGTATCTGGAGGGCTCCAACCTGCCGGATCAGATACCCAGCCGGAACGCAACAAAGTGGATCCAGTAGGAGTTAATGCATTGACTAGAATAGAAACCTATCAGATCCGATGCTGTGAGGGATTGGAGGTGGACCGGACATGGATCTTGTGGAATTTGGCCATTACATTTATTTCTTGGTCCAGAAGGTGGCAGAAATGCACCAAAGTATGCCAGGATGGTTGGTTGCTACTGTTGTTTGTCATTATACAATTTATTTGTGTGTGTTTCGTCTGTCAGTGTATTTTTATGGTGTACTGAATTGGAGTTAAATTAACAGAACTACATTTTAATTGCATATTTTGGTCAGCTCTATCTAGCAACACTGTCAGTAGCTGGTGCTTGTAGAGCTTACTCCTGTTACACTGCACTGAAGGTGAGTCAGATTAATGTATTAATTTTTTGAACAAATATCCCCTGTGGATATTGTGCTCCTGCGTGCAGCTTGCTAACCTTTGTTCTCTGATGCTGTGAGTCCATTAATTACCAGAGAATAGTTTGTGTTTGTTCAGTTACAGCATTGATTCAACCCCAAGCCTCAGCAGGGATTGGACTCATTGAAATTCTATCTAGGGGACATAAAGGTGGTCAATACAGCAACCAATATCTCCAGATTATTAAAATGCAACAGCACATGTTACACTAACTGTCTCTGTGGCAGCATCGTTATACAATGATTGCAAAAGATCGACCTTTGGCTGCTGTTTCTCAAACATTACATCAGTTTTCATACAATTTTAAGCTTTTATTACAGAAATGTTTCTCTGTCCACATAATGAAACCACTATTAGCAAACATCTGAAGGATATTTGGGACTGTTTGACAATTATACAGAATAACAGGCTGCAATGTTCCTTCAGGCAGAAGTGGGTTACAGAGGAGTATTGAGGATGTTTTTTTGGAGCTGGTTGTAAATCAGTCTCAAACCAGTCTGTGAGAAAAAACTCCTCCTCTTCAGCTAATTTATACATTCAGTACACATTTTCCTAAAGAGTTAATGATCTCGATCTCAAGTTTCAAGTCTTCAATACAGAGAAGGGAAAGACCTAGTCAAGTCTCGAGTCCATGATGTGAAAGACCAAGTCGGGTCTCCAGTCCCTAAGGAGAAAGACCATGTCGAGTCTCATGTCCCTAAGGAGAAAGACCATGTCGAGTTTCATGTCCCTAAGGAGTAAGACCAAGTCGAGTCTCAAGTCCATAACGAGAAAGACCAGGTCGAGTCTCAAGTCCATAACGAGAAAGACCAGGTCGAGTCTCAAGTCCATAACGAGAAAGACCAGGTCGAGTCTCAAGTCCCTGTGGGGAGAGACCAAGTCAAGTCACATGTCCCTGAGGGGGGTGGCGAAGTCCAGACTTGAATCCCTTAACAGTATGACCAAGTCCACTGTGGAGTCTCTTTGGGAAAAGACTAGTGATGTTAGCTGGACTGTGTTACAGAAAGAAATCATGACAGAAAAAATAATGGCTGTGTCAAACTCCATGATCCTTTGTCTCCTCTTGCTCACAGAGGATTCAGATTTTGGCTCCCAGCCAGAGTACATGACTCCAGTTTTCATTACAGAAACATAAAACGGTGCTGAGGATGATTCACAGACTCAAGCCTCAAACATCCATTCAGACAGACTCCAGAGAGATGCTATCCAATAAACCGAAACCATCCCGCATGCTGGCAGCTCTCACATGAGGACTGACCTCCTGCCTATATACATCACAACAGGTTTACACACACACACACACACACACACACACACACACACACACACACTTGGGGTATCAACATGGAAGGAATGAACAGGAGCCGCCCCTTGTCCTACTTTCTTGTTCACACACGTTACCTTTTATCAGATAGTGATTAACTCTTTACTGTCCCTTCAATTCTTGCCTCAGGGCAGGGCAGAACAAGTGTCTTCATATGTCTCACACTTCCCAGTTACACATATTCTAAACATAAATACACACAAATACTCACCTGTTGGCAGAAATAAGGATTTATTTACATTAAGAGTAAAACATTTTTTTTAACTTTCTTTTAACTATGCAAAAACTCAAGTGTGTTTGTCTAGTTTATGGGTACAATAACTCATAACAGTTAATCTAAGACGAAATGGTAACCTTTGAAGCCAAAGATTAAGTGTCAAAAACTGCAGTTCCTTGGGTGTCCACTGGAGGCCATCTTCAGAAACTGAGAGAACACAACCATAGAGTTCCATGAAGGACGCGTTTGTAATGTATATATGATTGTTTCATTATAGCTCATACTTCTGAACCCACTCCAGTTTAAATGCAGCAAACAGCAGGTAAAGTAAAGAGTGACGTTTTTTTTCACGTGGTCATTATGATTAACAGCAGATCATGCCACTTCCCTGTATAGAAAAAAAATATATATAAAGCCAATAAAGTTCAGTAGTAGATAGCTTATGGCCTTAATTTGGGTAAAACTGATGCACGGCCAACACACACTGTGTGACAGACTTGACAGACATGACAGACATGTCATGACCTTATAGTTCTGCAGCTGTTTACCTTGTGTTAAACATGAAAACTGATCTTGATGTTTAGGTTTACTTTTCATAGTGTTTGTAACAGAGTGGGGAACTTCTGGGAATAGTGTTCCAGAGTGGTAAGGTATAGGCGTGCATCCCCGTTAAAGAACACGGACACAGACTTCCAAGTGACAGGTGGTTTATTTCGCTGTGGTCTGCAATAACAATACAAACAAAGGAAATTACAATACTGGTATGGCACATCAACAGAATAATGTTGCACACACATACACACATGGCACTAATGTTACTAGCACCACTAAATAGTTATACAAAGTAAACATAATTATAATTATAAGACATGTGCTATACACAATCCTACCAGGCTGCTATGTTAGCCTGTGGCTCCGTTAGCCTCTGCTACATCGCATCTGCTAAGAGCGTCTACTCTCTGTATTAACTGACATAAAAGTATTCAAACACATTCAAAAGAACCCTGGCTCTAGAGGGCAACGACCGGGAACACAGTCCTACCTTGTATTCATCCACGCACAGCATCACAGGTGAGGATAAACAGGAAAAGGGGTGAGCGAACGGGAGAGACATGAACCGGACGTCTCACTCTTCAGCAGAAGAAAACGAAAGTGAAACTTAACTCTATGCTCCGCTATGATTGGCACATGACAAACGTGTTACCATGAAAACACAGAAGATCGGACAGATACATTACTATGATAGTCTGGGCTTTCTAACAGAGTTTATCCCTTTGCTCATTGTTGTTAACATATTTGAAATAAAAGTATAGATCAAAACAGATTAACTTCTGCCACGTATATACGTTATATACATATTTGTTTGAGTCAAAAGGGGGACGCCACGGAGGCTGCCTTCATGCACATTATCTTGAGTCAAGGAATAAGTGGCGCCCTGATGAAGGCTCCATGAGGGTCGAAACTGGGTGGCATTTTTTTCGAATTATTACATAATTTAAGAGTTATGCCCTGAACTATTAAGGGCTTTAAAATGTATTGCTTGACAAAAATTGGTGTGCCTGAAGACTGCCTCCGTGGATTCCCCACTTTGACAGAAATGCTTTAAGCCTGGTTTATACTCTAAATTAACATAATGTGCTCAGAATTACTGTGAGAAACCGAAGTATGTTGTAGGATCGGAAACACGTATTTGATCTTGTTGTTTTCAGAAAGTAAAAATGTTTTCAAATCTGATCACCCATTTCAGACCCAAATCAAATATCTGGTTAAAATTTATTGTCATAGCTTCATCTTTACAGACTTTGGTCTAGCTGCCCACTTTGTTGAAATGTGAAATCTTTGACTTTATTTCCCATTTCTCTTTTATCAGTTTGCTAAATAATAAAAGTGAAATCTAATCTGCAGCTCTGTACACTGGGACTGAGCGGACTCTGAGTCTCTGACAGGCGGATATCTCCTCTGTCTCCCACTGCTGCTGCTTCTAATCATTTTAAACACCATCATTATAACTCATTCTGTCAGACAGCCACACACACCAAGCCTTCCTCTCGCTGTCTTCCTCTTCCTTGCGGGTGAGTGGATTGAGCGGTCGCTGCCTTAACATTATGACATTAAAATTAGAGTGAAATAAATAAGAGCGAGTGTGAGGGAGGAAAAGTGGCCATTTAAACTCACTATTAAATGCACATGGCCCATTTCAGTTAATTGAAGGGCTCTGGGCTACATCATGCTTAGTGTGTGGATTTGCTTTTTCCATTGTCAGAAAGGACTGAAGCAGTAGTTTATGATTTATTATTTCCATTTATGCAGTGGATATTTCCTGACTTAATCCACCATATCTCTAGCCCAAAGCGCTGAAAGGCAGAGTTCATTTTACAGCCCAAGTCATGAGTTTTTTTCATTCTGTCACTGCGTTGAAATAAACAGCTGGAAGTGGAACAGTTAACACAGAATCAGAGATTGCATAATGACTGCTGCTTTCAGCAATACTACTGTAAATGATGTGGAATAATTTGAGTCATCAGCTTGTTTTAACACCAGAGGCTGCCTGGTCAGAGACAAGTGAGAGCCTGGTGGATTTACTCCTAGTCCCAGGAGGAGGGGGAACCAGAAATCAGCCACTTAGAAGAGGCCAGCTGACATCACATCCACGGAAGAGCAGTGGAAAAACCTGAAAATCAACTAGTGCTTAGGACTATTCAGAAAAATACATGGAGATAAACTAATGTAGAAAGCTGAGAAAAGAAATCACCATTGAAGTCAAAAAACCTGCAGTTCCCCTCATGTCCACTAGAGTGTGTCTCCTGCAGTGAGTCAGTCCCCATAGAGCCCCGTGTTAAAATTTTACAGCAGAAATAAACATGTTTACAACCTGATATAAAAACAGTTCGGGTCTCTATAGCTCATCTCTCTATTCATGGCAACTTTACGGGCTGAATTTATAAACAACTCACCTGTTTACATTGGATTATTACCTGGCTGTGTTAAATACTTGATTCTGATTGGCTGAAACCCCATAACAATAGTAATAAACACCAGAGACAACCTGATCACAAACGTCATATCAAATCAATCTGCAGAAAGGAGAATAGAACGGAACGGAACGGATCAAAGCAGAATAGAATGGAACAGAACAGATCAAAGCAGAATAGAACAGAATGGAAAATATCAACGAGAATAGAATGAAAGGAGAACAGAATAGAATGCAACAGATCAAAGGAGAATAGAATGGAATGTCCGATCGATTAGAGCCAAATAGATCAGTGATTCATTCTAGACAGCAAAAAAGACACCAGGAGCAACAACATACAAGTCAAACTGATCTGCGTAAAGGTGTTAGTCACATGTCCCCTCTGCCTGTTGACACTGTTTTAAAAACTCTCTCTTTAGCTCATTTCTCTATTTATGAAAACTGTACAAGCTGAATTTATATACAACTCACCTGATTACATTAGAGTAAGGTTTAAGGGTCAGACGGGGAATTAGAGAATCAGCAGGGTAGATTTGTGTTTGTGTGATGTCCTCACTCAGTTGATAGAGCAGCTAATTTTAGCATTAGAATGTCTGAATTCTTTGAAAATGGCCCCTGATGACAGGAACTTACCATCAGTATCACCAAACCTTCACAAGCTGACACACTTATTCTGATTTATGATGTCAGATGGAGGAAGTGTGAGGGGAAAAATGAGCGTGATGTGAAGTGTACTTCCTCGTATCTCTTTAGACAGCTGTGGGCATTTTATAATAATTTTTGAGGGTGTTTTATGTCTGTAGTTATGAATCAGCAGGTGTTATTCCCTCCACTACCTGTGGATATTATTTTCACTTTATGATTCATGTCGCCCTGTGGAAAGTTTTTTTTTTCCTTAACGCTCTGCTCTACACTGAACAGGTACTTAAGTCGTCTTTCATCTCTGAATTATAGTGTTTCTAAGTTTGTTTGTATCTCTGTGGTATTATTTGGGCCCACTCATCTTGTAAAGAAACAGCAACAAATACAACAAAACTCAGCCAGTAGCACAGAGAGAGAAGCATCACAGCTCTGCAGCAGCTTAAGAGAGACAATACATATGGAGAGAAAAAGAGAGAACAAATAGCGACAGGTTCAGGAATCAAACCTGTGAATAGTGTGTTGAGGACTAAAGCCTCTGCTTCTCCGTGTGGTGGACGTAAATAAAATCATGGAGCACCTGTTTGACTCGGTGAGTTGCTGCTCTGTCCACCATCCTGTCGTTTCAGTCGTTAAAGCAGAAATATAACATGAAAAGTGCACAGCTAGTTCTGCAAGATCCAATCCTGATAGGACAAGCATGACTGCGACACAAGCAGGAAATCATGTCTAACCCGTCGTGATTCTGGTTTGCATCACTGCCTGTTCTCTATACTTTATCCCATTTATAAACCAGCTACTTAAAAACATCAAGATGACATCAAATATGTTTTTTAAGGACGATTTACTGGTTGTGAAAAGATGTATTAAGACTGCTGCCTGCTGGGCATCTCCTCAAAAATGTAATGACATGTCAAACAACACAGACCACAAGCTCTGTGATTGGTCTGCTGGGTAGCATTGTATCGGACATGAGTCTAGTCCTCAGTCCTCTGTGTTCGAGTCCGAGTCCAAGTCACCAGAGAAAAATCAGAGTCTGAGTCCGAGTCGAGTCCTCATGACTTGAGTCCGAGTCCAATTCGAGTCCTCACCAGTAATATTATATATTACAAGGAGGGAAGCCGTTTGAATCCAAACTATTGACTGTTAGACTGACTGTGTGGGACCTTTTGGATGTGGAGGAAACACATTTCTTTCATTAACATTAGTGTTGGAGCTATTTCCATCATTTTATGCCATAAATATTAATTATTCTAATGTATTCATAATCATTTTACTTTATGTCATTTATTTATTGTTGTTTATATTAAGGGCAATGTCATGTGCATTATTATTATTTTATTTTAGTAAGCATTTTGATAGTTTCATGGTTTTCACCTGGATGGGCAGGTAAGATAGGAGGGGCAGACACAGGGAGAGGTGAATGTTTTATTACTGTTATACTAACAGTAAAGTGATGAACGGTCTCAAGAAACTTAAGCATCTCTCTTACTTTTCGGTTCATCCTGGACAGATGTCTGTTAACGTTTGAGCTGGTCTCTTTCCTTGATGGGTCTCTTAAATATCCAACATGTTGCTCTGCTCTCGTTGCATTTAATGTGAAATTTTTGAAAAAAAAATGCTTTTAATCCTGGCAGACGTCACGTGAACTTGCATGCAGGCGAACGCTCGTGCCAGCCCTCGCTCTGAACGGAATACATTTTATGAAACATTCAAAATATAAAATGAACATTTTATCAGCCTCTGAAAACCTCTGACTTGATGACTCCAGGCCTGCCTCCGCCCTAAATGGCATTTTTTTTTGTCATAGTTAAAGCTGGGGTTGGTAATCAGATTTAGATACACTTTTTGTTATACTGGTTAAAATGATCTTTATGCCCTGATGGCAATCAATACATAATGTGTTCTTAAAAAAGAGTGAAGAAAAGCTGCTATCTACAGCCGGAGTAAACCTGGGAAAACACCAACCAATCACCATTTTTTGGGTGCCAAAATTTTAAACCATTCAAATCCCGTCCTGCCGTTCTGCCCGCCTCCTGTGTGTACATTTCCCTGGCGTGCACTCCTCCGAGTCCCCGTCCCCTGCCTCTGCTTCCCCTGACTCTATTTACTGCCCCTCTCGCTCAACCTCAGGCCTGTCCCCTCTGACCCGATGAGGTGCTTTGCTCAGGACTGTAGTCCGGATCAGAGTCTAAAAAGCTCTCACCACGGGGGCTCTGACAAGCAGAAGAATGAATGACATTTAGTAAGTCCTACAGAAAATATAGATGTACTGTAGCGTCCGTCCGAACGCTGTAGGGATGACGAGCAGATTCATGAGCAAGTTGAGCTTTAATAACCGGTCACTGTCAGCCGTGAACACGCCAACCAACAAAGCAACAATCAATGTTTGAATGAATGATAAACTTCTCCTCTTGTCTCTCCTCTCTCGGCTCGCACACTCTACACCTCTCCTGATGCCTTCACTAACTGTCAACACTGTAGGAATTAAGAACATCTACACTGAACACGTTACAGTATTATATGTGTTATAACTTTTCTCCTGATATCGTCTCACTGGTACAACTGGATAATGCTAGCATGAAAGTTGTGAGTACTAACAGCAGCCATGTTTATTTGTGATTTTAACTTTCACTATGATAATGTTTTGGTGAGGACCGGTTTTGAATCAGTCACGATCATATGGTCGCAAGTCAGCGGCGCTCGTGCATGTTGGGGTTAACAGATTGACTAAAATAGAAACCTATCAGATCCGGTGCCGTGACGGATCGCAGACGGACCGGACACGGATCTGGTGGAATTTGGCCTTTAGACTGCTACAGGCTTACACTGCCGGGGGAACTGACACTCTGGGATCTCCTCTCTCTTCTCTGTCTGCCTGTCTAGTTTAACTCTTCCTGTCCCATTAAAGTTACTAACCATAGACCTTTCTGGAGTCCCTGAGCTCCCTTGTCTCGTAGGTTCCTCTGGACCTCTGCCGTAGACAGTCTGCTGATCTGGACATGCCAGACTCCAGCTGCTACAACTACTACTACGTCTCACCACTATCCTCTCTCTCTCTTTATCTCCCTCTATCCCTCTCTCCAACACGGTCTCAGCAGATGTCTGTCTAACGTGAGTCTGGTGCTGCTCGAGGTTTCTGCCTGTTAAAGGAAGTTTGTCGTTGCCACTGTAACTTGCTAAATGCTGCAAAGTTTTCAGCTCTTGGTGGATTAAGATGAGATCAGACCGAGTCCTGTCTGTAAAATGGGACTGGATCTCATTCTGTTTTGATGTTGGGTCTTTGTTGATAATAGAACATAGAGTACGGTCTAGACCTGCTCTGTTTTAAAGAGACTTCAGATAACATTTGGCGCTAAGATTGTTTGATTGATTATTCCTGAGTTGTTTTCACTACAGTGTCAACAGGCAGAGAGGGAATATGCTGGACTAATTTCTGTGGATTGATGTAATATGACAATGTGTGATTGGGTCGTTTTCAGGGTTGCATTTACTGATTTGATTATATTGTTGTGGGTTTTGACCAACTAGAATCAAGTATTTAACTGGTGATAATAATAAAATACAAGAGGGCCTTTGCTGACCTTGTCGGTGCTCGGGCCCTAATAATTCTTTTTTCACTGACAATCACAAATTAAATGTATTATTTACTGCCAAACAAAATAAATAAAATAGAAATAAATATTATTATAGTATATATGCACACGTAAAATGATAGCATATATAAAATCAATTTATATAAATATATTTTATGAACAACATACTGCAACTTGGTTTCTTTTGAAGTGGGTTTAATATGAACTTTTACATGGAAATTTAAGCACAATGCATAAATTAGTTTTGTTTGTCTAAGAAAAACACTAAATATCAGTTTAAGATTCACCTTTACAGTGGATTTACAAACATAAGGTTTAAATCACAAATAAAACAGAGTTATACACTTTATTGATCCCCCTAGAAACGATCATTTGCACCAATCTGGAGGAAGAAAATCCTGTAATTATTTCACTCCATAATATTAGCCAAGCTTCTTGGTTTTCGGCTCCATCTGTGACTATTTCACAGACAACAATTAGCTTTCGAGCTAATTATCATTCTGCTGAGGTCCATCAGGGTCACAAAGGGTCCCTCTGAAGCAGGAAGCAGATGGCTGCTGAGCCCACAAACATTTCACATCCTCCACGGTGTTACTCTGGTGATGTGAGGCGCTCGAGGAAACACTCCAACCTGTGATTTGACAACATCCGGGTGCAGCTCACGTAAACAAACTGTGAATACTGCCAACCAGAAACAGGTGGAACATTCTCTCACCTGAAGTTCATTTGAGTGGAGGAAAATTAAGAGCACTGTTTCTGTTTAGCTGTGGCACAGGTTCATACTGACGTCTACTGACAAATCCAGAGACAAGAGCACCAATCACACAGATCTTTGGATACAAGTGAACACATAATGTTTGAGGGTTCAATAATAAAACTCAATTGGTTGACTCTTAACCAAGTTTGGACTCATTTTTCCTTTTGAACGTACCAGCCTGAAGATTTGATCCAATCTGGTTGTTTTAATCCAATCAGATTGAGCCCAAACCCTACGTCTGCTGGATCGGGCTATAACCCTACATTGAACATGCAGTCCCAGGCTATCCAATTGGCAGCCTCCAGGCAAAATCCAGACCACAGGTGGCCCCAGTGTATGAAAATGTAACTGAACAGCACCACAAACAAACTGAGCATGCTCATCCACAGCCTTGCATCCTTTCCTCCTACCTTTATTCAACCTTTCCTACTTCATCCTCTTTGGTGACCTCAGCTCTTCCAGCCTCACCACCTGCCACCTCACATGCAAAAACTGATCCCACAGCCATGACCCAGCATGGGCTCTGAAGCCATATCCCTAGGATTTCTCACGTTTCCATCCCCTCAATCTGTCACCCCTACATGTCTCGTGCTGCTTGACTCATTAAGTGATTCCCTCTTTTCCCCCACAGCAGGTTCCTCTGCTTCCTTAGGTTCTCTCTGTCTAACAGGTTAGCTGCTGCTGATCATTCGGTAGATATGTGCTGTTTGATCCCAAATCAGGAAATCATGGTGTCAGTGGCCTAGTCCGCACTCTCTCCCAGTTTCTTGCTCTTTCCTCTGTCATCACCTTTTTAAAGTTAAGTTGTAAAAGCCCAATTAAATTATAATAATAATCGGAACTGGGCAGAGATTTCTTGTGTGCAAAGTCGCTGTTAACAATCATGCAGTTTGTTTACGTGGACTTGAGTGATATACTGTCTACTGTGGACTCTTTTAGGTTCCTGGGATCCACAATTTCCCGGGATCCGAGGTGGACCTCCCACATAGACACAATCAGGAAAAAAGCCCAGCAGAGGATGTACTTCCTGCGTCAGCTCAGGAAGTTCAACCTGCCCAAGGAGCTGCTTATCATGTTCTACACCTCCATCATCCAGTCTGTTCTGTGCACCTCCATCACTGTCTGGTTTGGATCTGCAACCAAACTAGACAAACACAGACTGCAACGGACTATAAGGACTGCAGAAAAAATCCTCAGTGTCCACCTGCCCCCTATCCAGGACTTGTACTGGTCCCGGGCCAGGAAACGGGCAGGTAGCATCACCGCAGACCCCTCACACCCTGGACACAAATTCTTCAAACTCCTCCCCTCCGGCAGGCGCTACAGATCACTGTGCGCCAAAACAACCTGCCATAAGAACAGTTTCTTCCCCCAGGCTGTCACTGATGAACACTAAAGGCTGATTTATACTTCTGCGTTGCCCCTACGCAGCAGGGGCTGACGCGGACAAGAGCCCCACATACTTCTGCGTCGATGTGTCCGTGTCGCGCAGCAATTCTCCTCCGAAACGCTTGAGGGCAGTGTGGTCTCTCTGATAGCCGGTCGCCTGCTTCCGGTCCTGCTACGATCTCGGTTTACTTTTCCACATCAATTCAGAGCATGTTATGTTAATCTACAGCTGATACATGTTGCTGTTTATCATACAGACACGATTACATGAAGAATAGAGAGGAGGAGATGAAATACACGGCCGATGTGTGGCCGATGTCCGGGATCCCGCAAGTGCTGTGAATGCGGGAAAGACCAAGCCGTCGAGCGGACCAATCACAGAGCTTGCGGTCCGCGTCGGCTCTACGCGTAGTTACATTTTGGAGGAGGTGCAGCTACGTGTGTAGGCCTCTGCGTAGGTACGGGAGCTACGCGGACCTACGCAGAGGCTATGCCGTCGATTCGACGCAGAAGTATAAATCAGCCTTAAACCATAACAGTGTCATACCTGTTTCATCAATACTCTCTGTAAATATACATGTAGATACACAATGCAACAATTCTCCAAACAAAATTCACATATTTTTATCTATTTTATTATTTAAATATCCACATATACTTTTTAAATGTAAAACTACCTCTGCCCTACTTACCACTGCTCTATTATGTGTCACCTGTTTACGTGTGACTTGACTTTGAATGCTTAGATAGTTGCAAGCAGCAACCCCCTGTCTCAAACTATGTAGCCCAGAAGTGTTATAAACTGCAGTTCATCAAGCATCTGCTTGAGGCTGTCTGCAGAAACACCGGAAACCACATGCACACCAATTCAAAAAGACAATCTTTGCAGCATAAATAGACATGTTTACAGCCTGGTTCAAAACACGGCTTGGTTCTACGTAGCTCATTTCTCTATCGGCACACACTGTACGGGGGTGAATTTTTTTCCAAAGGGACAGTTCAGAATATATTACGATTAAAAGGTTTTGCCCATTTAAGGACATGACTGACTTGACTGACAGGCAGTAACACGGTAGCTGTTGGCTAGGAGGCTCAACGCCTGCCTCTTTACCCTCACACTAAGTTAGGATGTGTTTAGCATTTCCAATATGGCTCCCACTGACGATTGGCTTCAAAACAGCACTCAGAAACAGATGGGTGATGCCACAGATATACATCTATTATTTATACAGTCTATGGATAGTTGTCATTGTAACAGGCTGAAAGACGCTGCTTAACAGGGTCACCCGTGAAATCACAACACTGACGTCTGCCTGTACAGAACTCAAACCTCGTATTGTTCAAGATCTTACTTTATGTGAAGATAGACGTTACCGCTTCTCAAATAATCATTTTGCTTGTGCAAACATTTCTCTTTCCCCGTCTTTGATCGTTTAACATAACTCTTAATGAAGAGGTGGCTGAATGCTAACGTTAGCTGAGTACAGATAATGGGTTGTATGTTAACTGACTTTTAATGGCCCCTGATCTCTCGCCTGATGTCCACGTTTACACGACTAAGGACCTGGAATACCATAGTGAAACATGATCACAGTCCTCGAGCTTCCCACCCTGAGAGTTCATGTGTGAAAACAGCTTCAGATGGTCGGAGAAGACACTTAGTCCCCCTTACAGTAAGATCAGACAGAGAGTGTCTTTTAGCTCACAGGACTGATGGATTTAAGCTGCTTTTTGTGTAAATATGAAGTGAATGATTCAACATCCAAACAGGAGTTTTTATTCCACCTTTCTCTCTGCTGTGAATCAAAGCCTGATAGAGCTAAAAGCAGCTTTCCTCTCTTTCCCCAGCCCAGTCCCCTGATCCCGATACAGAAACACGGTTTAAGATTATCTGGGCTGCTTTTGTCCCAAATGTTTCACAAACCAATTTCTCAAATCAATCCGTGACTGAGAGAGGAGCTGGACTCACAGGTGACCCGGGTATCGAGCGTGTCAGCCTTCTTTGGAGCTGACTGAGGATTGGTTTCTTTGTTGCGGACTTATCCTCGGACCGGTTGGATTTACTGTCTGACTGAAGGACTGTTTCATCAGCTGTGCATTTCCTCAGCATCACCTGCCCAAACTCTAGAGACAGGTAATATGTCTGAATGTCTGTGTGAAGACGAAGATTGTCTCCTGCAGGTCTATTAGGCAGGTGATTGCCCTTCATTTACATTGACTGCAGATTGAATCCTCCTCTGGGCGTCTGTCTGAGAGCGGGTGGTGACATCAGGGCTTGTTGGCTCTGAACATCAGTCAATAATTTGGAAATCACGCTTGAATGCACACAGATAATCTGCTGTGGAGAAGCAATCAGTTCAACTTTGTAAGGAAGTGAACACTTTTGTTCCCTTTGGAGAGAACAACTCTCAAACTACAGGAGAGACGAATCCATGAAAAAGTAAGATCCGTGCAAATCTACCATACTTTCACTTTCTTTTCTTTCTGTACAAATAGAACCGCCAGACTATAAAGCTACTTTCAGCTAACAGAGTGAAACAGGCTGAGAAGACTATGCAGATATCCTAAAGGACATATTCTGATCTGGATCAAGTAACAGGAGCAATGGTGGCGCATTAACACCAAACGTGAACAACTGGTTTATTCACACCATAGACTGTCTAAATAATAGACATAGTATCTGTGACGTCACCCATCTGTTTCTGAAGCACTGTTTTGAAGCCAATTGTCAGCAGGAACCATATTTGAAATGCTGACTCAACCTAACTTCTGTCGAGGTAAAGAGCCAACAGCTACAGTGGTCCCACCTGTCAATCAAGTCAGCTGTGCCTCTCATAATGGAAAACTTTTAATCTTAATATCTTCAAAATTCAGAGTTATGAAAAAATTCAACCCCCATACAGTGTGTGCTGATAGAGAAATGAGCTATCAAGACTAAACTCGTTTTTTGAACCAGGCTGTAAACATCTTTATTTCTGCTGTAAAGATCAGCTTTATTTGAATTTGTGTGTATGTGGTTTCCGGTACTTCCAGGGCCCGCCTCAACCGGACACTGAATGAATTGCAGTGTTTAACACTTTCGTATTGGCTTCAATTCTCGTGGCTGGAGGTTGCCGCTTGATTCACACGCATACTTCATTCGTACGAATAACTAGCTCAATTGGTATGTACCGAAATACACAAATCTTGTGAAAGGGGAGGGGTTCCCTTCAAACGTCACTCCAGTCTGTTGTCATCAAACAAGGTTGAGCTCGACTACATTGAATGGTGGAGCCAGTTATGCTAAAGGGGCATTGCTAACTTGCTAGCACAACCGATTGTTGGAATCAGGTTCAGGGAAGCTACACAGAGATACAATCAATGTGTCTGATATGTTCCAGGTAAATGAACCTACCCCAGTCTGTATGTCACATCATACCTCCCCGGAGGATCCGCACATTGATTGGCTATCGCAATGCGAAAGATTCGCTGGAGTTCCGATTTTTCTTTGAACACATTGTGAATTTGCACCATTAGCATCGTCCAACAAGAACATGTGGCTGTGGCTCAGTTGTAGAGTTGTTCATCTCTCAATCAGAGTAATTTACATTTATACAAAGCACATTTCATAGCAGGTAAGCTAAATGTTCTTTATATTGAGGATAAAACCATTAAAAAACAATAAATAGCTGCTTTCAGAATTAAAATCAAAGGAGATACAGCTAACATACTTCAGACACAGCAAACAGCAATCAAACAAAAAGCAAGTTTTGCAGCATGTGCAGCCAGTCATCTCATACACATGCACACCGTTTAGCTGTTAATCCCCTCTGTTAACTAAAGAGGTTTTGAGTTTAGTTTTAGAAGTACAGAAAGTTGTGATGGACCTGAAGTCAGGGGGCAGTTTATTCCAGAGAGAAGGACCACAGTAACTAAACTGGAACCCAGACTTTGATCTAGCTCTGGGTTCCACCTGCTGACCTCAGGGGCCAGTCGAGTTATAGCCTGTCCAATTGGAGGGTCAGGGTTTTAAAGTGCTGCTGTCCACATGCTGACGTGTCCTTGGATAAGTCGCTGAACCCCAGACTTCCCCTGGTGGCTGTACCATCAGTGTGTGAATGAGGTTGGCTAATACTGATGGGATCTTTACATAGCAGCCTCTGCATCAGTGTAGGAATGAGACGTGATGTAAAAGAGTTTTGAGTGGTCAGAGACAGAGCTCCATGAACACAGTTCATACTTACGTCTTTACATGTTATTCACTTGTGTGAATTATTGTATTCATGTTTGCTGTGAATGCAACATTTCAGGCATCACTTAATAAATTGCATGGACAATTTACAAAGCTATCTGTGTATTATAATCATTATAGTCACAGCAGGGAGGCAGACACCTTCCCTGCTTTAAAGAGTAGGCTTCAATATAGGCAGTCTAAAGGCTCAGACTGCTATAGGCTCAGACTGCTATAGGCAGGGAACTGACACACTGGGATACTGTCTTTCCCTCTCTCTTCATCTGTCTGCTACAACTACTACGATCCCTCTAACCACTATCATCTCTCTCTCTCTTCATCTTCCTCTATCCCTCTCTCCAACACGGTCTCGGCAGATGTCTGTCTGACATGAGTCTGGTTCTGCTGGAGGTTTCTGCCAGTTTTTCTTGACTCTATAACTTGCTAAATGCTGCAAAGTGCTCTGCTCATGGTGGATTAAGGTGAGATCAGATGGAGTTCTGTCTGTATGATGGGACTGGATCTTATCCCGTCTTGATGTTGGGTCTTTGTTAATAATACAACATAGAGTACGGTCTAGACCTGCTCTGTTTGTAAAGAGTCTTCAGAAAACATTTGTTGGGATTTTGTGTTATATAAATAAAGATTGATGGATTAAAAGCCCAACATATGTAAATAACATTCAATAAAAAATGCCCCACATTAAGAAATGTTGGGGGTCCCTTTTCAGTGCAGAAGAATGATAAAATCTGGTTAATGGTGTTCATATTGCTGTTATAAGCCTTTTGTTACTTGCTACTTACAGCGAAGCTGAGACCCACCGTAAACAGAAGGAATGCTCTGAAAGTCGATAGTTATTTCCTGTCAGAGGAATCTCCTCTGAAGAGTGTAAGCTGAACACACCATAATGATCCCACATTCAAACCCCCAGGAACCCCAAGACGTGAATATTGCCCTCACATTTGCTCTGAACACACCTTCCCAGTGAAAGAGTATGTAGTTTATGTAGAGGTGCATGTGTATAAACCATCACTGACGCGCCATCTTCCACAGCCAGGACAAAGAAATAAATAAAAACGCTCCTGTCCCCTCATGCCTGTGCGTCTCTGTGGTGTGCGCTTAGCTGGCGATTAATCATCGGCAGCAGTCCGACAGACGGACCTGAATTTACATAATATAATGGCTCTGCTATTGTCTCAGAGAAGCAGAGGGGGACTGTGCTGCGTCCTGAGGCAGCCCCCGGCGTCCCACAGGGCTGAGTGTGTGCGATAAACACAGAGAAAAGAGTCCAAGTTTTGAATCGACGAGGAGAATCTGCCGTCAACACCTCAGGTGCTTTGGGATCTTTGTCGCTGTGACTATACCAACATCACACAGCTCTTTGGATCGTGTAGCTTCCTGTAAAATCACCAAACAGCTCCACTCTTCTCTCTAAAAACAAAGCTGACCTTTCTTTGTGTCTGCTGGGCTTTGTGTTTGCTCTGTGTATGTGTGTCCTTGTTAGTGTAATAGCATTGTTTTTGGCTCTGCAGATCCCGGAGCTATCTTTGAATATTATGGTCTGTATTTTAGAACAGCTGGGAGGTTTCTCTGTGCTTTAGATCTCTGCTGTAGCTGGCTGCAGTTACCACAGATCCTCATTAACCCCCTGCAGGTCTGGCATGTGGACACAGTTCTGCTTTATTCAGGTCGAGCTGAGAGCTTGCAGGTCTTTGAAGAAGCTGGTGTCTGAGCTGACCCATTAAAGAGTGATGACCAAACACTGCTGTGTGGCATGATTTCCTCTTAAAGCATTCTCGGTCCCCTGAGAATGTGTCGAGACTACAGTAAAGTTTACATTTGATATTTTAGCTCGTCATCCTCTCAACTTTGAAATGGAGAAAAAGGCAATTCATAACTTTGTAAACCCTACCAACATTTTGTTTTATGTCAAACTTCCTGCATAAACATTGACCCCCCCATCAGCCTAAGTTTCTTCACTGCTGTTTAGATCATGTTTGCAATGAAATGAGCTCCCTTGTCTTGTAGGTTCACCGGGATCTCGGCCATATAGACTACCTATTGCTCTGGACATGCCAGACTCCAGCTGCTCCAACTACTACTATCTGTCTCAATGCTATCATCGTCTCTCTCTCTTTATCTCCACCTATCCCTCTCTCCAACACAGATGTCTGTCTAACATGAGTCTGGTTCTGCTCTAGGTTTCTGCCTGTTAAAGGAAGTTTGTCCTTGCTGCTGTAACTTGCTAAATGCTGCAAAGCTCTCTGCTCATGGTGGATTAAGATGAGATCAAATTGAATCCTGCTTGTCTTTCTTTCTTTCTTTCTTTCTTTCTTTCTTTCTTTCTTTCTTTCTTTCTTTCTTTCTTTAACCAGGTAAGAGACTCGTTAAGATTTAAAACCTCTTTTTCAAGAGTGACCTGGCCAAGACAGCAGCACAAAATAGGTTACAACACACAAGCACACAAAACAACACAAATAGAATACGGTCACAGTTTCACATGGTTACATGATTACACAGTGCAATCACAAGATCCAATGGAGCTAGTTTCTCTGTCTTTTGTGAGTGACTTGCATTCCCCCAGAGTTACAAGATGTGTCAGTTTCAAGTCCTTCTGCACATCATTCCAGGTAAACGGGGCTGAAAATTTAAAAGCCTTTTTGCCCAGTTCAGTTCTGACTCTCGGGACCTGCAACTGTATGATGTCCTGAGAGCGCAGGGCATATTGGCTGCGGTTTCTACACATGTGTACACACAAATAAGTAGGGAGAAGTCCAAGAATAAATTTATAAGTAAAGATCAGCCAGTGAGAGAGTCTACGACCGGACAAAGACGGACAGTGTGCGACAGTGTATAAGGAACAGTGATGTACATGGTAGCTGCAACCAGTAATAAAACGCAAAGCACAGTGATACAAAGTATCTAATTTCTTTAAAACTGAGCAGGAGCATTCATAAAAAGCAGGTCTCCATAGTCCAACAAGGGTAAAAAAGTCGTGGTGATCAGATGTTTTCTGACTTTCAGTGAAAAACATGATTTATTTCTAAAAAAGAAGCCCAATTTCAGCTTCAACTTTGTAACAAGTTTATCAATGTGTAGTTTAAAAGACAGATTCTCATCAAGAAGAATTCCTAAGTATTTATAAGATGTGACCATTTCAATTTCAATTCCATGAGCCGTAGACAGCCTGGGAAGGTGAGACGGAAACTGTTTGCCATTTGAAAATACCATGGTCTTTGATTTGTCTGCATTCAGCACTAACTTGAGCTGAGTCAAGTGGGACTGAACAGTATCAAAGGCTGATTGCAAGAACTCAAGGGATTTTAAAACTGAAGAACATGAACAATAAATTACTGTGTCATCAGCATATAAATGGGAAACAGCATTAGACAAACTATCACATAGATTATTCACATAAATTGTGAACAACAGTGGCCCTAATATAGAACCTTGAGGCTTGGACACACTGTGTTCTACCTGATAAATAATTACAGAACCAATTAACAGCCTGGTTGGATAATCCAATCTTGTGGAGTCTGTCTGCCAGGATGCCATGATCGACTGTGTCAAAGACTTTTGACAAGTCTATATAGAGAGCTGCACAATATTTTCGGCCGTCTAGTGCCTCTATAATGTCATTTACCACTTTAACAGCAGCAGTTACTGTACTGTGCTGTTTACAAAAACCTGACTGATATTGTGAGAGGACACCATGTGCATCTAAAAAACATTTCAGTTGTTCACCGACAAACTTTTCTAAAACTTTGGAGAGAACACACAATTTGGAAATTGGCCTATAGTTGTTCACTACAGAGGGATCACCACCTTTCAGCAGGGGAAAAACATAAGCAGGCTTCCATATTCCATATTGTAAGATGAGTCTGCATCTTATCCTGTCTTGATGGTGGGTTTTTGTTTATCATTTAACATAGAGTACTGTCTAGACCTGCTCTGTTTGTAAAGAGTCTTCACGTACCATTTGTTATAATTTGGCGCAATATAAATAAAGACGGATTGATTGATAAACCCTGACTGTAGTCTCAATGATGCTATCATTGGTTTCCAAAGAAGATTGAACAAGCATCATGTGGCTAACAGTGGCCATGCCCCTAACAATGCCTAACTGTAAGGCTAAAAATAGTTTTAAACAAGTGAGTAATGAAAATACTAATAAGAATGAGCTCACATTGTTTTTGTACCAGGTTGTAAACATGTTTATTTCTGCTGTAACATTTTAGCATGGGGCTCGATGGGCACTGACTCACTGTAGGAGACATACTCTAGTGGACAAAAGGGGAACTACAGTTTTTTGGGACTCCTAAATGGGTTCCATTCCTTGGCACTGGAGTTTACTGTGTAAATCAAACACGTTAAACTAACATCAGCGTGCTTCTCTACACTGAATGTTAGTTCCTGTGTTTAAGTCAGATACTCCGTGAAATAAGCAGAGTGTATAACCGTCCCTTACCCCGAACTGTCTCAGTGTAGAGCTCTGCTGCTAAAGTTTGGCAGAGAGAGGAGGAGGGGGAGTTTTCTTTCTTTGGATGTTTATTTGTTTTTACTCGTTACATCAAAAAAAGTAATACAACTTTAACAGATTACTTCTCATTTATCCCCAACACTGCTCTTCACAGTCTGTGACTGAGCCACAGTTGCTGTTCTGACATATTATCAAGATGTTAATTATATTTTTACATGACTCCAGCTCACGGTTGAACCATCTTTCACTGGCAGCTTGTTTTTTCTCTTATTGTTGGTAATATGCTGAAGCTCTGCATGGTTTCTGCTTTTTGATTAAGCCGGGACATAATGGGCTGTGACTGATAACAAGTCTTCTTTTACTTTCTTTATGTGAAACATCACATTGGCCTTCAGCATTACCACTATGATTATTATTTTCCTTAAGTAGCCTACGTCAGCGTTAGATATAATTTTAGACTTGCAGACATCATGAAATCAGGAACCATCAGGTCTGAGATGTTGGACAGTGAATCTCTCCGGCTTATTAGTGTCATTTTCTGCTGTACTTAATTACAGCCTTCACGCTTTGTGATTCACAGCTTCAGAGCACTGGAGGGAGAAAAACATGTGAGAAGCATCAAATCCCAACGACGCACAGTCTTGACAGAGAGGGGTGATTGATGATGTTTCAATCTGTCTCTCTCTCTGAGATGTCAGCGATCGAGATGTGGAGGACAGAGTGGACACAGGAACAAGCAGGCTGTGCTCAGAGCTTATAAAGTTCAGGATCCGGGTCTTATTGATTCTCTGATTAGTTATATAAGCATTTTGAACTTTACATTTATTACCTGCAATGATTTCCACAACAAAGTCTTAGTAAAGTCATTTCAGTGTTCTAAATGTATGTTCCTTTAGCCGACTGGCTTTGAGGACCAAAGGTCTAGAGCTCCCCCTGCTGACTGGCTGCAGTATATGTCATAAGCCCCGCCTCCTCCATTTTAACAGATGGGTCATGGGTCAAACTGTAAAATCAAACACAGGTCAAATAAATGTTTGTCAAACATGGTTTCTGTCATTATAGTCAGTTCTTATCATTCTGATTTATGTCACAGTGTTCATGTTTATGACTAGTTTACTTTGAAATAGTTGTTTGATGCTATAAAAGAGGTATAAGGGAGGAAAGAGGAAATTCTGTTTTAGAGCTAATGTTTTTTCAGAATTTTTACTTTTCTCTTGGAATTCTGAGATCATAGGCAGAATTCTAAAATGTTAACGTTGAGATCAAAGGCAGAATTCTAAAATGTTAACGTTGAGATCAAAGGCAGAATTCTAAAATGTTAACGTTGAGATCAAAGGCAGAGTTCTAGAATGTTGATGTTTAGATCAAAGGCAGAATTCTAAAATGTTGATGTTGAGATCAAAGGCAGAATTCTAAAATGTTGATGTTGATATCAAAGGCAGAGTTCTAGAAAGTTAATGTTTAGATCAAAGGCAGAATTCTAAAATGTTAACGTTGAGATCAAAGGCAGAGTTCTAGAATGTTAATGTTTAGATCAAAGGCAGAATTCTAAAATGTTGATGTTGAGATCAAAGGCAGAATTCTAAAATGTTAACGTTGAGATCAAAGGCAGAATTCTAAAATGTTAATGTTGAGATCAAAGGCAGAGATCTAGAATGTTGATGTTTAGATCAAAGGCAGAATTCTAAAATGTTGATGTTGAGATCAAAGGCAGAATTCTAAAATGTTGATGTTGAGATCAAAGGCAGAATTCTAAAATGTTGATGTTGAGATCAAAGGCAGAATTCTAAAATGTTAATGTTGAGATCAAAGGCAGAGTTCTAGAATGTTAATGTTTAGATCAAAGGCAGAATTCTAAAATGTTGATGTTGAGATCAAAGGCAGAATTCTAAAATGTTAACGTTGAGATCAAAGGCAGAATTCTAAAATGTTAACGTTGAGATCAAAGGAAGAATTCTAAAATGTTGATGTTGAGATCAAAGGCAGAGTTCTAGAATGTTGATGTTTAGATCAAAGGCAGAATTCTAAAATGTTGATGTTGAGATCAAAGGCAGAATTCTAAAATGTTGATGTTGAGATCAAAGGCAGAATTCTAAAATGTTAACGTTGAGATCAAAGGCAGAATTCTAAAATGTTAACGTTGAGATCGAAGGAAGAATTCTAAAATGTTAACGTTGAGATCAAAGGCAGAGTTCTAGAATGTTGATGTTTAGATCAAAGGCAGAATTTTAAAATGTTGATGTTGAGATCAAAGGCAGAATTCTAAAATGTTAACGTTGAGATCAAAGGCAGAATTCTAAAATGTTAATGTTGAGATCAAAGGCAGAGTTCTAGAATGTTGATGTTTAGATCAAAGGCAGAATTCTAAAATGTTGATGTTGAGATTAAAGGCAGAATTCTAAAATGTTGATGTTGAGATCAAAGGCAGAATTCTAAAATGTTGATGTTGAGATCAAAGGCAGAATTCTAAGAAAAAAGGTAGCTAAAAAATAAGTGTCCCAAAACCTCTTCCATACTAACGCCATGATTGACAGCTCTCTATCTATCTTTTATCTACTCTTTATTAGAGTAGAGGAGGAACGGTGAGAGGAAACGTAACAAACACCAACACAAGAGTCATTGAACTTTCAATAACTGTGAGTGTTAGAGCCATATGTGTGTCAATATTATGTGTGGACTGTTTGTTTGTTTGATGCACTTGTGTGGACACTAGGTGGCGGGTGTGTCAAACCAGGTGTTAGAAAGCATATAGGGAAGAAGACCCAATCAGTGGCAGGTGCGCTGCCTACCGGGTAGCAAACAGTTTTTGACCGTCTCGTTCCGTCTTGTTCCATCTTGTTCCGTCTCGTTACGTTTTGTCATCGTATTGTCTACAATAGACATAAGCCTGTAATTCTACAAGTTCGATTAGATGCAAGTGTGGATTGATCGGCTGTGCGTATATTGTATGTCGGTATAATAAACCCGTTGATGTCAATGCACGAGCGGACTTCATTCATTCATCCTGACGAGGAGGACGCGTCAACTGAGTCCCGGTAAAGCAGCCCCTCAGTGGCTTATAGGTGTTTTGTTTCGTTTGGCGAAAGCAAGCCACTACAGTGAGTGTCTGCTTCAAACCCTAACAAGAATCTGTAACACTGTGGACTGAATGTCAACAGCTGCAGTTGGGAGGATTTTGGCTTCAATTTTGTAAAAGAGTAGAAGGTCGAGATGTGTCGTCCATCTCTCTTGATACAGTCAGTGATCAAACTTCTTCTAAAATTGTTGCAGCTAAAAATTAGTGATGTAGCAGGAGTTTTTTTTAAAAGTTGCAATGACAGTTTCAGTATTTGAAGGCTTTTTATAATCGACACATCCTCTGTGAGTGACCGGGACAAATGCACCAATGAAACCAGCTTCTGAGAAAGCTGTTTGTCTTCTGACATCAGGTCAGATTGATTTCTTTTCAAAACACGGAAAAAATGAATGAAACTGAAAAACTCCAAACACAAAGCTCATTCATTACATTTGCACTGGTTGTTCTGAGCAGGATGAACAGAATGGATCCTCCCTTTGATTTGTGGTGATAAGGTTAAGTTTGATGACGCTTTGATTAGTCAATCAGAAGCCTTCCTGTGTGTACAGTTTATCATACATGTGCCAGCTCAGATCTTCTCTTCTTGGGGAACTTTCCCCAAATTTAAAGACAATCAGCTGTGCCACTGTGATGTATAATTTCTGTTTCTACTTTTTGTTTCCACTCTGTGAAAATATCACATTTTACACTTGACAACCACGAGCTGTTTAAATCCCACCACAAAGACCCACATCCTGCTTAAGTCATCACATCTGAATACATCAACCATAACAAAGATCACTATGGTTGTAGTCTTCCCTTTAGGTTTGCTGTCTGTCTTATTTTGGAGGATTTGTTTCATCATGTGGAACTGTCTCTCTCTCAGGACTACATTTTGGTACCCTCATTACGCCGTCTGGCTCTTTGAAGCAGACAGGAGGAGGGTTGTGGAAGACCTATTTTAGGAGACTGGCTACAAACTTGAGTTCATTGTTAAAAATATCTCCCGAAGTTTCTGCTCATTGATTTGGAGCTTAAACAGAAAAATTAAGTATAACGCCACACATGTTCGTGGTGTGAATCACCTGGAAAACACTTTCATATCAAAGTGCAACAAGTCAAATTAATGGGAGAAGAGAAAACAACACTTTGCAGACTCACTGGAATACAACCAAGACTCCAAAGAAGTCTGGACCCTGTGAGGAATGTTGATTAAAAATGTTGATTTTGATGGTTTGAAATTCATTTGCAAAATATAGAACATACAACATGGACAACATATCAAATATTAAACAGAAAAATTGAATAATTTGTTTAAAATATATGCTCATTTTAAACTTATTCTTATGCATGCCTGAAACCCATTTCAAACCGTTGGTAAAGGCACATCAAAACAGGTCGAAAGTCGTGTAATGCTAAAGAATCACTGCATTAAAAACAGACATGACTCTGTAGTGGAAATCACTGCATTAAAAACAGACATAACTCTGTAGTGGAAATCACAGCATTAAAAACAGACATGACTCTGTAGTGGAAATCACTGCATTAAAAACAGACATGACTCTGTAGTGGAAATCACTACATTAAAAACAGACATGACTGTAGTGGAAATCACTGCATTAAAAACAGACATGACTCTGTAGTGGAAATCACTGCACTAAAAACAGACATGACTCTGTAGTGGAAATCACTGCATTAAAAACAGACATGACTCTGTAGTGGAAATCACTGCATTAAAAACAGACATGACTCTGTAGTGGAAATCACAGCATTAAAAACAGACATGACTCTGTAGTGGAAATCACTGCATTAAAAACAGACATGACTCTGTAGTGGAAATCACTGCACTAAAAACAGACATGACTCTGTAGTGGAAATCACTGCACTAAAAACAGACATGACTCTGTAGTGGAAATCACTGCATTAAAAACAGACATGACTGTAGTGGAAATCACTGCATCGGCCAAAATTGCTGCAGTTATTCTCAATCTGAGAAAAGGAAACCACACAAACAGGTGTAAATGGAAAAGTGTTGTTTGAAGTATCACAATACGACATTCTTTTTGGAAATCATTGACCTCGTGTCCTTTGCAGGTGGGGGACCACCTGGCTTATTGTCAGTGATATTTCAGCAAATGGTTGCATAATGAGCTTTGCTGTTTGTCCATGTTCATGTAGAGTGGTTATGTGTTGTTTCTGTCTAAAGGAAACTTCCTGTTTATATCACATAAACTTACAGTGTCAGTATATTATAGACCTGGACCTGAACTCTGAGGTGGGATTTAGATTTAGAGAGGTAACATCAGGTTTAACCCTGGGCTTTCAGTTCTATGATGGCGGTTCACTTCTTACCAGAGTAGTTCACCATGTTTTGATTTTAACATTAAATATATTTATGAAAGTACCTTACTAAAGTCGTCTTGACACAGAGAGTGAGCAACAAAGTCTTGTTTTTGTTGTACTTAAAATATATAAAAGTTCATCATGTGTGAACATAAAATTTTATCTCCACACTCTTCGTTTGATAGCGTCAGGGCTGCAGCTCATAAAATGTTTAAGACTGTCAGACACGCCACAGGAATACAGCCTATAGCAACAGGCTAATTAAATACCATAAATAGGAGTTATTGTGAGATGTATGATGTACTACTGAAGGAGAATGTTTTAATAAGCCTACATTTGTTAATGTATACTTGGTCTAAAGATGGATGCACCTGATCATACCTAAATGAAACTTAACTCCACCTGCCTCGTCAGACATTTCTTTGTCACCATGTTGAACTTTCTCTCTCTCTTGTCAAGCTTCCTGACTTATTGAGAAGCCCGCCTCATTACATCTCTTCAAAGGTAAACAGGCAGAGGTTAAATTGTGTAAAAGTTACTTTTGAGAAACTCTGCACACAATGCACAACTTGGTGATGACAAACTGCATTTTTATGCAAATAAAAAATGTTATTTTAGGGGAGGATTGTGTTGACTCGTACTGTCAGAATAAGGATTTATTCAGGATCATATCAGACTGTATTTGTTATGATGTTGAAATTCACCATCTGGGCCCGACTCATTTTCTGACACACCAGAGTAACAGCTAGAGACAAGTTTTATTCCTCTGTTTTTAATCTAAAGTCAAATGTTTGTTGATTTCTGCCACAGCTAATGACTGTATCTAGTGCTCCTGTGAGGAGGACTCGACTTTAGTGTTCCTTATGTGTTTTATAGTGTTTCTCAGAGCCGGGGCTGCAGCGGCAGGAAAACTTGGGCTCAACATGGGGTGAATGCCTGCATAAAAAACAGCCTTTGTTGATTTTCTTTTCATGAATAATTTCCATTTTATTCAGGAAACAGAAAACATATTGAAACAGGATGAAAACAAGCAGAGGAGGAGAAGAGAGAGGAGAGGCAGGAGGGCAAACACAGTTTGCTTTGTGCACAGTAATCTCACGCCTGCTCTTTCTGTCTTCTTTGTTCCTCATACAAATATACGAACAAAATGAAAAAGTCGTTATTATTCTTTCAGTAAAACTTTGACTTTTACTGTTTAGTATTAAAAAGTAATCTTGGGGTCAACCCAAAATAGACATTGCTGTTAGAGGTAGATTACCGTAAAGTGAAACAGTTTCACTGTAAACAGTAAGTTCCACAGAGGCTTCACTCTGGCTTCCTTCAGCGGTACGAACCTGAAACAGAAACCGATGTTCTAGTAATGAATGGGTCTTAGGTTGGTGAAATAACAACATCATGATGCAGATTAGTCAAGAGTCAATAGTCAAGCTTTGTCAGGTCTCAAACCCACACTCTGCAATACAGATTCAACATGTTTATGCAGAATCTGTAATTACACGTTAGTTGTAGCTGAAAGTAAAAAGCTTTGTCAGGTCTTTCCTCATGAGGAGAAGAAAACTACTTTTACAATGTTTGTTTGTTGAATGGAGGTGGGATCCATCATTTCTGATGCATTCCAGGAAGTCGGGAAATCTAAACGCTGATTATCTGTAGTGACCATAGACTGTAAATAAAAATGGATAGCGTTGCTCTGCCTTTTCTCATTGTGCGGTTCTGAAGCTAAAAAACCCCGCTCCAGGGTGCAGCCATTGTGCAGCCAGAGCCTGCGAAGCCACAGAATTTATGTGGTTGCCACGGCCATTTCTGTGTCGGCACGGTAACGAGCTCCGCCCTACAGCGTAGCGTCACAAGATCCTATGGAGTTTTCCTCTACGGCAGCTGTCAATCAAAGGAAACCCGGAAGTAAAACCCCGTTTTTTAACCTCTAATAACTAACGAAAAAGAAACTTTTCAGAAAAGAGAGGCCTTGAACACAAAACAGTCAAATAATAACTAATGTGCGACTGCAGCCCCATTCAAATGAATGGGGGAGACAGAGTTTTTGACCTATACTGCAGCCAGCCACCAGGGGGCAGACGCTTTGCTGGAAGCTTCACTTCCAGCCGAGTGAGATGCACCCCTGGTAGTGACACAGCATCAAGTAGATTTGTGTCTCAGTGTAAATGTTTGATCTAGAACAGATTGTTAGCAGCTCTTCATGCAGATATGTGTTTATAGAGAGAAAGAAATCCTCCTCAGGTTACCAACCATGGGAGCCCGGATGTCATTACGCTGGATAGTGTTCCTTCTGCTTTTGCTCTCCATACAGACTGTTTTTCCTGCAACACGAAAGCCTGCTGACACCTGATTGGTCAATACTACTCAGACTAACTACAAACAGAAGAATCACTTCATGAAGATGACCCCGTGTTTCAGAGTGCAGTCATTTGTCTTGAACGTACATTACTTGGGACTTCACTTTGACTGTTTGAACTTATATGAACCAGAATAATTTTACTGTTAACTGTTTCACTTCCTGCTGTGGCTGTTTCATATTAAAAACTTCCATTTTGCTGAGCGTCGTGATGACATAAAAACTCTCTCATCCCCTCCTACATGTTTCTCTCCCTTATTTTTTAATTTTCATGATTTTTCCTCTCATCCATCTGTTTCCTCCTCTCTCTCTCTCTCTCTCTCTCTCTCTCTCTCTCTCTCTCTCTCTCTCTCTCTCTCTCAGCAGCAACTCAGTTTAAATAAAAGATGAGGGTCTGAGCAGCAGCGGTGTGTCCATCATTGATTCAAACTATTTCACTCTCCGTCTCACCCTATTTTCTCCCTCCTTCAGTGGCGCCTCTCTTTCACAGTGGCTCTGTTATTATCTGTTCTTATTGTGCTCGTTGCACTTAAAGTAAACACACCACAGAGATTAGCCTGATGCTGTGAGTGCTTCTGGATGATCTGCAGGATTAGCAGCAGACTCATTTCAGCTTAATTTCCCCATCTTCTAAAACCTGACGCACATTTTGAGCAACCCTCTTTACAAAATGATCCTGCTGAAATAACATCTGCCCAGAACCTGCATGCTTTAAATGTCCAGCAGGGGGCGACTCCACCGATTCTATATCAGTCTCTGAGAAAGTGGTCCTCCTCGTCGGCTGATTTATTCCCTCAGTAAACACTAATGAGTTTATGGTCTCAATCTCCAGTTTCAAGTCTTCTTCAAGCATGATGTTCATTCAGTAAATGATGGTCCCATCGTTCTTGATAGTAACATAAAAACTAATTATAAGTATCACAATTAATGCAATCCACGGATGCTCACTTCTAACTAAACTAGCTTCAGCTTGCTTCTTTAAAGCTCCGCCCTCTCGCCAAAATATGGTCACTTCTGGCTCCAAAAAAACAAGATGACAGTACAGAGTTTAGGTCACAGATGTTTTTTACAGAGCAGACTTTCCATTAAACTCTTTAAACTGAGTGTAAACATCAATACTTCCCAAATCCCTCATGGAGAGTGTGCAGGTATGACCCTTAAAGCTTTTCAAATCATCACCACGACTAGACTCACCTCGACTCACCTGGGTTGCTATGGCTACAGTGGAGAGCAGCACCTATATGTTCTGCTTCTGTTCATAGTTTCATTCCTGCAGTCAGTCTGTAGGCTAACACACATGCACACACACACACACACACATCAGTAAGTCAATTAAGTGTGTTGGTCAGAACTTTATTGCAGCAGCTGAACATTATTTGTGCCTGTGGCTCCGCCCACATTACCTTTACATGCAGAGGAATGATGATATGATATCTCAAACCTACAGGTGGATGTATTGATGTAACTGTCCTAAACTACGGTGGCTGGGAAGTGTAACACTAGTTTACAAAGAATGAAACACTTTTCAAAGTTGAAGACAAATTTACATTTTGGAGAACATTTTTACATTTTATAAAACAAAATGACATTAGCAAACCACTTTGACCAAGGCTAAAACAAATTAACATTCAAGAAAACACATTTCTAAAATCAGAAACACTTTTACAAGCGATGAGAGAATTTTACAAGCAATAGAACATCTTTACCAACCCCAAAAATAAATTTACAAAGATTCTGACAGAAAAGGAATGTACCAAATACCGAAAGTGATGGTGTTGTGGCAACACTGTCCAGAGTATGGGGGTGTGGCTGTCGAGCTACAGGTGGGCGGACCTTCCTGGTCACGTGACCAGTTTATCAATGAGACGGTGACGCGGTGGTCTTGATTAGCTCAGGCAGACACCTGCTAGAGAGGCGAGAAGAAAGAGACGCCATTGTCAGAAGCCGTGGAAAGACATTCTTGCGAAGTTTTCCCCTTTTCCCGTTGAATTTTGTCGTGTGTTATATATGTCAACTTAAATATGAACCGTCATCCGAAACCCTGAGGGGTAACGAGAAGGAAGCAGCGTGAGCTGGTCCCGGAGCCGTGAACGGTGTTCTGGAAAGAAGTCGGCACAGGTAAGGTCCGCCTTTTCCCTTTGCCTTTTGCTCGACAGCCACCTGATTCCTTCTTTAGTATGGCACGGGCAACCAACGCTTGGATGCCCTAGACCGAGCTCGTGCCGGGGTTGTGTTGCCATGACAATGGTGTGAGCTGTTTGTCTTGGCAGAGAGAAATGGACTCGCCTGTCACAGGTACTTCTTATGTGTCCTTTCAAAATAAAAGCCAAAAAATGAAATTTGAAAAATAGCGACGATTCTTGTTATATTCAGCCAGAGATTATAAACGAATCTCAGTTTCCACTGAGTTATTTCAGTTCCGATTAATAGTGGACAACCTCATAATGACATCCAGCCAATCACATTTTGATCTGATGTATAAATTTATCAGCCATTTGAAGTTTGAAAAAAAAAGTGTCCACTATTATACTGAACTGAAATCACTCAGTGGAAACTGATCGTCGGTCATAATCTCTGATTGAAAATATCCAAGATCATCTCTGTTTTTCGAATTTCGTTTGGATTTTTTTTGGAAAGGACGCATGAGAATGACCTGTGATTGGCAGGAGAGTCTGTTCCTCTCTGCCAAGACCAGTCTCTCGAACAGTTATGGATGACTTCTGGTATTTGGTACATTCCTTTTCCATAATAATTTTTGTACATTTGTTTCGAGGTTGGTAAAAATGTTCGTTCACTTGTAAAATTGTCTCATCGCTTGTAAAAGTGTTTCTGATTTTGTAATTTTTTTTCTTAAATGTCAAATAGTTTTGGCTTTGGTAACATAGACTGTATAAAATATGGACGAAGTATCCGTGACGTCACCCATCTATTTCTGAAGCGCTGTTTTGAGGCCAATTGTTGGTGGGAGCCATATTGCTGCTGTCAAGCGTTTGTGACGTAAAGAGGCAGACTTTAAGACTCCTAGCCAACAGCTACAGTGTTCCCGCCTGCCAATTAAGTCAGCTGTGCCTCTCATTGGAAGACTCGTAATCTCAATATCTTCAAAATTGCAGCGTTACAAAAAAAATCACCCCCGTACAGTGGGTCTCATTCATGAAATGTGAGTAAAACTGTGTGTAGATTTGCACATAAAAGCTCACGTTGCTGAAATTACACTCCGGATTCACGAACGGCGCGGGAAACTCAGATTTTAACGTAAATATGTGTGTAAGATCATGAATGCCAACACATCGGAAATTGACAGCGTGCTCCCGGTGATCATCAATTAGCATAAATCCCCGCCCATGAATAGCAAATGAACACCATATAAAGACACAGACCTGTGCATCTGGTCGGCCTGCCCTGCAATCAATGCGCAAGGAAAGAAGGATAGAGAGCGAAAAAAGAACTTCTCCGAGGAGGAGATTGAAATTATTTTGGGCGAAGTGGAATGTAGGAAGCACATTTTATTTTCTATGGATATATATAATGGTAAGTCTCTACATATAAAACACATGCATTTGTATGGAAGACTACATTCTTCCCGACAAGCCAGCCGTCTCTCACAGATCCATTCTCTAAACGGGTGCCAACGCAGTTAGCTGTCATGCGTCCCACCAGGCCACCGAGCCACAACGTTGAGCAACACACATTTTGCATCACATATCAGCTGCACATTCACGGACTGACAGTTTTTCTGGTTTATGTATGCAAATGCATCATCAGATGGTGCCTTGATGCGTATGCGTATGTGTGTGCAGTCTATGGCAGCAATGACATTTGGCAATGTAAAATTGTAATTTCAGTGACAAGCAGTATTTATATGTATTCCTACATTTACACAAGCGCTACAAACAGTCGAGAGCAGGTGTAGGTTTTGTGAGTAGTTACTCACAGATCAGCGCTACTAAAAGATTGATGAATGCGGAAATCCGTGGAAATTTCTTCTGCGTACGATTTACACACAAATTCGTGCTGCTCACGTTTCATGAATGCAACCCAGTGTGTGCCAATCAAGACATGAGCTATCCAGACTACACTCGTCTTTTGTACCAGGTTGTAAACATGTTTATTTCTGCTGTAAAGATCAGCTTTTATGAATTGGTGTGTATGTGGTTTCCGGTACTTACGGAGCCAGCCTCAAGCGGATCCTCGATGAACTGCAGTTTTAAGCACTTCCGCATTGGACTCATATTTTTAGACTGGAGGTTGACGCTTGTTTGTGTTTTGCAGTAACTTTTATCTCTAAGGATGAAACTTAACGACCAGGTGAATGCCCAGCTGGAACACCTGACCCCACATATGTACACTTAGGGCCCGATCTACTAAAGGTTCGCGTGTATAAAAACACGTGCAAACTTGATAGCGCACGCAAAGCTGACGTACTAACCGGGAGCACCGAGGATTGTGTCTTTCAAATGAGCAAAATAGCACTCGCAAAACATTTAGCGTCTTTGCCTTCATGAATATGCAGAATACATGCAGATTATCAGAACGCGCGAAATACTGAGAGGAGGAGATGCAAATGTAATCATTTCACACGCAATGTGATCTATGAAACCTGAAACAGATAGCGCTCTGTATTTGCGTCTATATTTAGCACGTTTGAAAGGCAGGTGCAAACTGGCACAGCATTACGCACACATGGCTGCGGTCACTATAAAGCTCATCATAACATCGCTTTACAACATGCCCGCAAAAGCTGGGCTTACAAGCATTACTAACTGTTTTAGTCAATCAAACCAAGAGAACAAAAAAATAATAATAAAACAACACAAATTCAAAGCAGTTCAGCACCACGGATAGCGACCGCATCATTCTGACACCCACTTTAACTTTTTCATTTAATGAGAGCACATGAGGTCACTGTATTAACAGCTATACAGTTTAGTAAAATTGGCACAGCGGCCCACATGTTCACATACAAACAAAAAAACCCAATATGAACTAGGCCTACTCACCACTGTTTGGACGAGCCTTAAGCTCCGCGGACTTGTCCACGATGCACTGTATGTCCATTTTCTTTGATCTGTCATTCTCAATAAATAACATGACATGTCCACTCAGTCTATTCTGTCCCATCGTGCTCATCAAGGGGTTTTTAGTTAGTAGTTAGTTTTAACTTGGAGAATGAGCGCTCACTGAGCTGCGCCAGGCAGCTCTGCGTAACTCCTCATCTCGTGCTTGCAGCAGTGTGTTGGGGTGAATTGCCTTAAACATGTTCCCAGTTATATTTAAGCTGGTGAATCTTTGGGACAGTTGCTGGATGATGATATCAGGCATTAAAAACGTTCACCCGAAAGTTTCTCCCTGGGACAGTGAGGCGACTGTCTTCATCCAAGTAACGCATAACTTTTCTAGAGCAAGAGTGGCAGACTAAGCCTCATCAAATCGCTCTCTAAACTCCATCAAAACACTGATTGCGTTTTGGAGAAGAGTAGATGCATTTATTTCATCGGCAGATCTTCTGTTTTTTTTCACATCATTCACCTTTTCACAGATGGCCTCCCAAATCGTGTTTCTAATGCTTAGATGTCTCTGCTGGAGTTCACCGATGTGTTTATTTCCCTCCTCCACAAAGACCTCCAACTCCATGGCTTCAAACTTCATTTATCGTTTAAGACCACTATGCTCTCTCAAACTCTCCATGGTGACAGCCGATAGCACACGCAAAATCCTCGTAAAATAGGGCGGTCCACACCACTTTTGCACTCGTTATCATTTGCGCACGCAGTCATAGTAGATCACCCGCAACACGCCCAGAAATAGCAAGTGCAAAATTATTATTTGCACACGCAAATTAGCACTCGTTATTTGGGATCTTAGTAGATCAGGCCCCAAGACCTCAAAGACCAAGTTTCTTATCATGAAAGTCTGTTTTTAAAAGTTTACAGCCTGTGATGTTGCTGCTCCTGCTTTTCTCTGTGGACGACGATGATTGTGTTTTTCATTCGTCTGAAGTGAGCATAAATCTCTCAGACGTCAGAGTCATGACAGCCATCGCACAGTCAAATCTGACACCTTCTGCAGAACTCAGGTCTTATTTGAAATGCTGTCAGATGACCGGATCATAAAGGCTGCAGCAGCTGAAGGTTAGATTCACAGAGGGAACACAAACTGCTGTCCTGACAGACTTACAGGAGATTGCAAGAGATGCATTGGGTATGATATGATATGATATGATATTACTTTATTGATCCCCTGGGCGGGAAATTCAGTTGTTACAGCAACCCAGACATAAGTACAATCAAGAAAGAAGTTTCAATAAGTAAAAATAAAAATAAAATAAAATAAGTAAAAATAAAAATAGATAAATCAAGCTAGAATACAATTTAGATATATGAAATGTTACAAATGGAATTTAAATTAAAGCTGGAGTAGGACATGTTATTTTGATACATTTTTATCAATCACTAGCAAAAAGCGATGTATACATCGATAGGGAGTAATACACAAAGTGATCTAACACTGAGATGAGAAATCTCAGTTGTGTGTGTCAGCAGCTAGGCTGCAATAAGTCCATACAATCAGCCATTCGCCACCGAGGGCAATGATTGGCTGACCTGCCGGATGACCTGTGACCTGCCGAAAGACACACCTACTGTTTACCGGAGTGCGCGTGACCTGACTGAGATCGTCACCTAGCAGGCTATTCACTAACGCAGAACATCTGATAAACATGTCCGAGAGAGAGAAACCAACGTTTTTAGCCCAACTTCTGCCCTCAAGTTCTGCCGCTTCGCAGAGCAAGAAGAGGAAGACTGTGATGGAAAAGGAGACGACTTAAAAACGCTGGATGAAGATACAAACACGAGTCAATATTCAGGCTGCATTTCCGCGACGGCTGAAGGATTTGAAGGGTCTCTAAAGCGACGCCACGGTTGCTGATTTTCTTCTGGACAGGTAATCATGTCATTTCATTTGTCTTTGTGTTCATGGTTTAGTTCATCTATGAGACAGCTAGCGATAACTTTGGCAAATGCTAGCGGCCGCCTAACGGCTTGTAGCTATGTTTATAGAGACCTGTATACAGTCTGTTAGCTTGTAGCTCTTTATCAGACCTGTATACAGTCTGTTAGCTGGCAGCTCTTTATCAAACCTGTATACTGTCTGTTAGCTGGTAGCTCTTTATCAAACCTGTATACAGTCTGTTTGCTGGTAGCTCTTTATCAAACCTGTATACAGTCTGTTTGCTGGTAGCTCTTCTGTTGCTCTTTATCAGCATGAATGGGATGTTGTACAAAGTCTACATGCCGTCTTGTCTGTGTTTTCAAAGCTACCAGAAGGAAAGATCGACGTCCACACTGTTAAAACACGGGACGCAGAGGCCTCCACCCCCGCTGTTTCATGTGTTTGGAGTCCCCCTCTGACCGGTGGGTCCCCCTCTGACCGGTGGGTCCCACTCTGACCGGTGGATCCCCCTGTGGAGGTACAAATACTGCTATGCTTTTTATTGTGAGCTATTTTTGATTTAGGTACGCAAATTAAAATCCAAACCATTCTCTTTTACTTCACGTGATCTGCATGCTAATTCGCAATCTGAGACCACAGCAGGACAGGCAGACATCATATAGACTAAAGAGATGAGAGACAAAACGTTTGTCTGATAAAAAATCGTGTGAATGTTAGCTGCTTCTCTAAAAGCTTGGTTTGGTGAAGGAAAGAATAAATAAAAGTGTTCAACAAGGAATCAAATACACAGAATATTAGTATTAGTAATCTGTGGGCACAGTATATGTACCATATGTGCACAATACACACTGCAGTAGGCACTAAGCACACACTAGTGATAGTGGTGTCAACTCCTTGCATGGCTAGAAGAAATAACTGTTTACATACAGGGCTGAAGGAAGGGTTATTATGATTGAAATCAAATGCACAGTGCTGTAAGATAATGAGAACCTTTGACTAAACTTCTGATTCTTTCTTCTATGTCAGGTATTGCAAAATATTTAACAAGAAGTCATAAAAGTGGAGCTTGTACACAATGAAGGTGGATAAGGACTACAAGTACATCACAGACCTCCAGAGCACAATCCTGCACAGAAAGCTGACAGCAACTGGGGGATGCCAAAGAAGAGAACCAGGAGGCCGGATGATCCACGCCAACATGTTTACCTTCAACAGCCATTATTTTTATTTCTGTAATAAATACATTTTCTAATAAAAGTAAATGTAAAACAACTCTTTGATATTGCAATTATTTGTTTATAATGTTGTATGTTACTTGATATGGATTTAACTTATTTGTAATTTGAAGAGAGAAGGCCAGTGTAAATTTAAAGATTTCTTTAACAAATGTATACACAGCACACTCAAGTATTTTTTTTACATGAAGATAAATATAAAATATATTCAAAGAACTAAAGGGTCACCATAAAAGTATTGTATGTAATCATGTCATAGTTTCATTCACTCCCAACTGAAACCTTTATACTGTCCATGTGGATCTGGGTATGGGTCACGGATTTTCCAGATACAGCAACAAGGTATTACTACTCTATGACCTGCACCAAGTGCTCCATGCTGCCAAACAACAACCTGTCAGTGCAGCATGGCGGAACTTTCTGTTGCTGTCCCCAGGATCTGGAGCTCGTCCCCGGTCGTCTGGCTCTGCCTTGCACTCGACCCCGGCCTCATCCTCTCCGACCTGAGGTGCTTGGCTCAGGATCTTAATCAGCAGTCATCATGAGAGCTCTAACAAGCACAAAAAACAGTCAATATGTTGTCGTTCCAACACGAAAATGAAGACTGTCAACAATGGTGAACGCTAATAAATGTATAGGCACTGTAGCCGTCGGGTAACTAAACATCATGAAAACAGTCTGATGGCGGTGGGCACAACGGAGCGCCTGAAGCGTTCAGTCTTGCACCGTGGTGGAATGATGCGCTGACTGAACGAGCTCCCCATCAGCCACAGCTCATCATGGAGAGGGTGAGAGGGCTTGTCCAGGATGGCTTGCAGTTTGTCCATCAACCCCCTCTCAGCCACTGACTCCAGACTGTCCAGTTCTAGGCCAACCACAGAGCAGGCCTTCTTTACCAGCTTGTTGAGCTTGCTGGCCTCACCTGTCTTGATATTTCCACCCCAGCACGCCACAGCAAAGAACAGAGCACTGGCCACCACAGACTGGTAGAAGGTCTTCAGAAGCCTGCTGCAGACACTGAAGGACCTGAGTCTCCTCAGAAAGAGCAGTCTGCTCTGTCCCTTCCTGTAGATGGCATCAGTGTTGGTGGACCAGTCCAATTTATTGTTTATTTTGACCCCAAGGTACTTGTATGAGTCCACCCTCTCCACTTCCTCCCCCTGGATGAGGACTGGGGCTGGGGGCCTCCTGTTCCTCCGGTAGTTCACCACCAGCTTCTTAGTCTTGCTGATGTTGAGCTTCAGGTGATTGCTGTCGCACCACGCGATGAAGCTCTCTATCAGTCCTCTGTACTCCTCGTCATCTTCACTGATGCGTCCAACGATGGAGGAGTCGTCGAAAAACTTCTGGAGGTGGCAGGAACCGGAGTCGAAGCGGAAGTCGGAGGTGTAGAGGGTGAAGAGGAATGGCGCCAGAACAGTCCCCTGGGGGGCACCGGTGCTGCTCGTGACCACCTCAGAGGTACAGCCATTCACTCTGACATACTGTGGCCGTCCAGTGAGGTAGTTCACGATCCAGTCTGTGGTGTCCGGGTGAAGCTGCATGGCCAGCAGTTTGTCTCTCAGGGGGGGAGTGCTGTGGAAAGTTGACCATTGTGGTGTTAATGTCAATGTTCGGCAGGAGGGAGCAGGAGGATGATGATGATGATGATGATTAGGGGCTGTCCATAGAAGCTGCTGGTGGGCTGAGGGGGGGAAGGTAGCCAAGCTGGTGATTGGACGAAGTGCAGAGTCCCCAGCAGAGGTGTGAATGGGGGCCGCTGAGGTGGTTGACGACCCAGGATCACTATCTGAGCTCACCGTGGTGGGGGTTGTGTCAAACCTGTTGAAGAACAGGTTCAGCGCAGAAGCAAATACTGGGTCTCCTTCAGGTCTCAGAGCAGGCTTGTTGCATCCTATCATCTGTTTCATCCCATTCCACACCTCTTTCGAACTGTTCTGTCCCAGCTTGGCCTGTATCCTCTCCTTGTAGCTGTACTTAGCTTCACGGAGTTCCCTCTCCAGCTCCTTCTGGACAGCTCTGAGCTCCTCCCGATCTTGAGGAGGGCTTTAATTTCCTTATTAATCCAAGGTTTATTGTTAGAAAAGCAGCGGATCTTTTTGGTTGGGATGATGGTATCCTCACAGAAGCGGATGTAGTCTCTGATGCAACGAGAGAGAGTATGCAAAGATCCGCTGTGTGTGTTGAGAGAGGATGTGAGGTGTGATGTGGATGAGGAGATGTGTGGAGAGTGAGTAGTGCCATGAATAACCTCCATATAAGGTGACAGTCGTGTAACATTCATGAGTTAAAGCACGATTTACGTCGTCACCAGAGGCAGAGAGACCCAATTAGTGTTTTTCAGAATGTCGTCACTGAAGCACGACACTTCATCGTCAAAATCACTCACGTGTGAACACAGCGTAAGAGTTCTAAATATAAAGATTAAAGGAGAGCATGACATAGTATCATACAATATTAAATGAAATACGTACGTATAATAAAATAAACTTCTTCTGCGAATTATAATACAAAAGAACAGTAACAGTATAAAGTATTAATATAACAAAAACAGAACAATAAAAATAATTTTAATAATAATATCTAGTTTTCATTATTATTATATTGATATTATTGTTTTTTATTATGATTGCTAATAAAATAATAATAATGATAATAATAATAATAATATTAACAGTAAACATTTCTGCCTATAATAACAACAATACAATTATAATAATACAAACAATAATGCAAATAATAAGAAATGTAGAAGAATACAATTAATTCAAATAATAATAATTATTATTATTATTATTATTATTGTTGTTGTTGTTGTTACTGTTGATATAATAAAATGTAAAATAAGAGTACTACTACTACTACTGCTTATAATAATAATATTAGCAATAATAATAATAATATTAATAATAATAATAATTGATTAAATGGTATTGATAAAAAAAGATTGTCAATATAATTAAAGATGAGTGAACTCCAGATTAATGAGAGATGATCCGCCTTCCTTTCAGAAAGAGGGGTGATGTTGTTTATCACTGTGGTCATGCATTCACTCAGAGATCAGTTTCCACTTGTTCCAAGTAGCTGGCTAATTCTAATTTGTAGGGTCAACATCTGCCCCAAAAACATTCATTGATGTTGCAGGTGTTTTTGAATTGGAGTTTTTTGAATGATTGTTGGAGGGATAAGGAGACGAAAAAAAATCTGAGACGTTTTTTTTGGGAGTTTGGTTTAAAAATTCGGAGTACCTCAGGAGATTTTCAGGGCTGATCAAATATTAAAACTCCTGCAGCCTGACTTTATGCAACCACTGACTTCCACACATGTGACACTCACCTCCTCTTTATCCAAGCAGGAGAGAGGAGCGTCTCTTTACCGTATGGGAAATCTCGATTTATGAAAACAGAAGAACAGCTCTGATATGTGTTGTCACCTGTTGGTGGTGTGTTTCTAGGTCACCATGTTCTGAGCTACAAAGAGACAAACTCTGCGTGTGTTCTTCTACAGGAGTCGATCCTGAGGTGTGTGTGAGGTGTGATAAAGCTGGCAGTTTATATAATCCATGTAAGGAAGTAGATTATTAAACACAAGTGCAGGAGGGTCCATGTTTTCTGACAGGCGCAGAGATATAAACACACACCCTCCATCTTTAATATAAAAACTCTGTGAGCTTGATGGGTCTCAACACGCTCTCTGCATGGTAATCTGAGGTTCTGAGATTTCCCAGCAGGAGTCATTTGGAGGAAAAATTCAATTTAATATTGTGGAAAAAAAATTACCTGAATATTCATCCGTCTGCAGGGTTTAAAAAGCAAACCAGTAAGACTTCACCTGAGTGTGATTCAGATCCACGGAGCCCCCGAACAGGCAGGAGTTTAACAACCCTGCAAACACTCCTGTTTCCTCTCCATCACGCTGTAGGGTTGTTACGCCCCTCCTCCTTCTCTCCTCCTTTACCTCTCCTCTGGGTACATTCTACCTTCCATCACTTCTTCTTCTCTCTCCAAGTCTTCTCCCAAACATCTCTTTAAAGGTTTCCATCTTCTCATCATGGATGTGTTGAGATCAGCTGCTTTCTTTTATTGCTCTCACTCAGAGGTAACTGATGATCATGTCAACACTTCTTGTGTTCATCCACTCTGCCGTTGTTCTGCTGGATCTGCCTCGTGAATAATACTGTGTATTTTCCAGATGGTTCCAGGGCCTGCATGAGATGTCGCTAAGAGAACATCGGCTGATTGATGCAGCACTGTGCAGGAGTGCTAAATGTTCCACTTTAAACACTTGAAAGTTTAAATGTAACTTTTCATCCTGTTTCTATGAATCCAGTCAGTCAGGTTGGAAACACTGCTTCATACAATGAGTACTAATGCATGTACAGACTGAGATTAGTTGGCAAGGACAAACTTCCTTTAACAGGCAGAAACCTCAAACAGAACCAGACTCATGTTAGACAGACATCTGCTGAGACTGTGTTGGAGAGAGGGATAGAGGGAGATAAGGAGAGAGAGAGAGAGACGATAGTGGTGAGACAGATAGTGGTAGTTGTAGCAGCTGGAGTCTGGCACGTCCACAGCAGCAGAGATCCAGAGGAACCTACGAGACAAAGGAGCTCAGGAACTAGGAAAGTAAATGGACTTGTAATTATATAGCGCTTTCCCAGTGTTTCTGACCACTCAAAGCGCTTTACACAACTTGTCTCATTCACCCATATTCACACACTGCTGAACATCAGCGGGAGCAATATGGGGTTCAGTGTCTTGCTCAAGCACACTTAGGCATTTAACTGCTGGAGCTGGGATCGAACCGCCAACTTTCCAATCGTGGGCGTCTGGTGTCAATCAGACACAACAACATAAGTGACACAATTTTGACCACAGACTGACAGAGTTCTGACGCTACTCCAGAGAGGATGCTGAGTGAGAAAGTCCAGTGGCTGGATAGAGACTTCCTTTTTCACCTTTCAGTTTCTACTCCTTAAATCATCTTTCAGCTTCTCTTCTTCTGTTGTGACTGACAGAGCACTGGAACATGTTTACCTCGTATATGTTACTCACCAACTCAAGTTGTGTTTAAAGCAGAGGGATGAAAACATAGTAACACTTAAACTCATTGACACACACACACACACACACACTGAGGCATATAAAGGCTCATTAGTGAGCCACGTACCAGTACACAAATGATGATAAAGACTCATGCACACACCAACACATACCCCCTGTTGACATTCCCTGATGCACCTCATACTGAAAGGATATGTGACAAACAACTGTCAGCTTCTAGATCTAAAGTGTGTGTGTGTGTGTGCGTGTGTGTGTGTGTGTGTGTGTGTGTGTGTGTGTGTGTGTCAATCAGAGATGAGGGTACCTCCTCTGTTTCTACATTGCACACATTAAATTAGCCCCACCTTGAGTTAAGAAACACAGATGTGAGTATAAGGTGTTTTTACTCTGCTGTTGGTAGAAAAACACATTTAGCAGAGACACCCCCAGAATGTTTCATAGAGGAAGCCAAATGAGGCTGAAAACTGAAAATCTGAGCAAATTTTAACGTATGCAGGGATCTTCCTCTGTCTGATGTGTCTGTTCCTGTCATAAACAAACACCTCTGTCACCTCTTTTTTCTGTGTGTTTTTTTGTTTTGAACATTAAGATACTCATTCAAAGTCTGCTGAAAAAAGTTGTGTTGGCTCTGTCTATCCAGACAATAACAAAATATAGCAGCATATGTTGCTCCAAAACCTGTAAATATTGTTCTGCATTAATGGAGCCTTCACAGATGTGAAAACTACCCATGCCATGGACACCTATGAGCCTCATACCATCAGGGATTCTGGCTTTGAAATGCAAGCTGATAACACGCCGGGTGGTCCCTCTCCTCTTTAGAGCGGAGGACACAGCGTCCATGATCTACAAAAAGAATGTCAGATTTTGATTCATCAGACAACAGGACAGTTTTCCACTTCCCCTCAGTCCATCTTAAACGGGCTCAGGTCTAGAGAAGTGAGAGGAAGAGAGTTTCTGGATCATGTTTATATATGGTTTCCTCTTTGCAGTTTTAACCTGCATTTGTGGATGCAGTGATGAACTGTGTTTACAGGCAATGGTTTTTGAAGTGATTGGAGCCCAGCCAATGCAGTGATTTCCACTACAGAGTCATGTCTGTTTTTAATTCAGCATGGGCCGGATCTGGTCTTGGTTTTAGTCCTTGTCCCTTTTGTATAGAGATGTCTCCAGATTCTCTGAATCTTTTAATGATATTATGTACTGTAGACGATGAAATCCAATCATTATTTGTCATTTCACTCTGAGGAACATTATTCTGAATCAGTTTAACTATTTGCTCACGCAGTCTCTCACAGAGTGGTGAACCTCTTCCCATCTTTCCTTCTGAGTCACTAACCTGTTGATCATTAACCTCATTAGTTTGGAAATGTTCCTCCAGGTTGTTTTTTTTGTTATTTCACTTTTTTGCTGTTTTGTTGTCCCTGTGCTAACTGTTTGAAATAGCTGCTGGCATCAAATATAGAATCAGTAGATATTTTTCATCAAACCCAAACAAATTTTCAAATTAAATACCGACTTTAAACGTTTAAAAAGCCATCAAATTCTATTTTTATCAACATTTTAAAAATGGACCTGCCTTTTTTATTTTGTATATTCATTTATTTTATCACACATAATGAAAAGCTCCGCTGTATGTAGAGCTGTTTGGAAACAGTCCCACTGATCCTCTGTCAGATGAATGAACATGACCGACACACCTGCTGTGAAAGCTGAGCTTTGATTGGTCTATTCTTGTTGAGGGGTGGGGCCCAGTAAACATTTAATTAGTTGGAGAGATCACAGCTGGGGAGTGTGTACAGTGCAAACAAATACTAACTCATCAGTCACTCCCCTACACGGTTTGGACTTTTGAAAATGAACAGAAGCAACACGCACACACACACATGCACGCACGCACGCACGCATGCACGCGCACAAACACATACACACACACACACACACAAACTTCCCCATCCTTGTCTCTGAAATAAAAATTCAATTAAAATGCCAGAAGTGCCGAGTGCAGTGGAATCACATTCATTCATTACTGCCACAATCTGCTGGGCGAAGACACAGGGAGAGGAGGGGGGACTCTTTGTGTCCCTCCTCTCCGTCTGTCTTTGTATCAGTCCATCGTTTCTACCAGCCAGCAACCCTCTGATCTGACGATGGCCGAGAGCGAGCGAGGCAGGGAGGGAGGGGAGCACAGAGGAAGACAAAGAGAGGGAGAAATTAAGAGGCCAAAGTCATAACAGTGATAATGGAGCCTTTGATTGGGATGATAAATCAGTCATAATTATAGGAGACATTGTGCTCTGGATTGGCTCTCTCTGTGTGTGTGTGTGTGTGTGTGTGTGTGTGTGTGTGTGTGTGTGTGTGTGTGTATCTGTGTTGCAGGGTGCAGATGGGAATACAAAGGAATAAAACCGGACAGATTTAGAAAACAAAGCCTGCGAGCAGAGAGGTTTCAGAGAGAGGAGCAATTATTCAAGGACAGGTCGGTGTTCTTTCTGCTGATTCACTCTGACCACCTGAGCAGTGTGAGCCGGTCCAGGGACTTCACCACTCTGTACACATTAACACACCCTGCACTCTGCAGCAGCACTGAAGACATGGGAGGAAGAAAACCTGCTGTTTTACATGTCAGGTGCATTTCACTGTAAAAATTAAGCGATAGGATGAAGCCTAGAGAAAGATCATTCAGTCAGTCAGTTTAATCTCTCAGCATTAGAGGTGAGCTATTTAGCCTGAAAGTTATATCACGACATTTCCTCTTTTTTTTGCCATATATGTTGATATTTAGGCTCAACTTTTTAAATCAATAACATTGTGTTATGTTGTGTATTATAATGAACAAGGCTTATAACATTATTCAACTAATATCTGGAATTTTAAGATAAATATTTCAACTTCTGAACAAAATTCTGATCTGCTCTTTGCTCCGCTCACAAACAGAAATTATTTATTTTGGTTTATTAGTTTGAGCCTGTTTAGTGCCTTTATTGCAACTATGTTCTCTAAGGCGGATTTATCTGACACTAAACCTGAGAGGAGAGAAAATCATTGTAAATGAAGTCGGCCTGTATGAGGAGAATCATCATAGACATACAGGCTGCGGCTGGAAACTTTTATGATTGTGTGGTCGTGCTTATGAATGTATGTACACATGTAGTGCGCATATCGTCTTTATTTTGATAGTTCAAGGAGCAGTCTTAAGGTCCTGCTGCTGAAAAAAATCCCATTTCCTGATGTGGATGTTTCAATGTGTTCATGAGTGTGGTTTCACTACTGGAGTTTTAATTCCTTGATGATTTTTCCTCAATGGAGTTTCATAGCTGTCATGGAGCCAAGTCCAACTCTGACTGTACTGACTTTACTGTTGTAAGTTGACGGCGGAGAAGGAGACGCTGTGGCTGTTTTCCAAATCCCCTGCTACATACTACCTACGAATATAGTATGCAGTACGTACTGCATACTGTGTTTAAAGGTAGTATGTAGTATGACTGTTCTGTTGGATCTGTTCTGCAGTATGCTGGGCCAGGCGTTGCTGGACTTCCAGTTTCAGAAAGCAGAAGTTAACAACGGCAGAACTAATAGAGGAACTGCTTCTTCAGCCTCCCTTATAATTAAAAAAGTTGGGAAGTGGTTTATAAGGAATTCAATCATTTTCACAGCACCTAAAAACTGAGTTCCCTCGTCAAAAAAGAAGAAAAAGGAAAAGCAAGACATTAGTGCTGTGCATTGTGGGAAACAGTGGGCAAGGCAGACTGGTCCGATTCCAGAAAAGACTTTTTTTGGGAATGAATCAAGCGGCAAACTCTGGTCTCAAACTATGAAGCCCGTGCCGAAGTGGTATATACTGCAGTTCATCAAGAATCCGCTTGAGGCTGGCTGCAGAAACACCGGAAACCACATAGACGCACATTCAAAAAAGATTATCTTTACAGCATTAATAAACATGTTTACAGCCTGGTTCAAAAAACGGCTTGGCTCTTCATAGCTAATTTCTCTATCGGCACACACTGTACCGGGGGCAAATTTTTTTCTAATGCGACGGTTCAGAAGATATTAAGATTACCGTTGATTTGGCTTCAAAACTGCGCTCAGGAACAGATGGGTAGGGTCACGGATACTACGTCCATTATTTATACAGTCTATTGAATGAACTGAACACTGAACAATGAACTGGGACATGCATACACACACACACACACACACACACACACACACACACACACACACACACACACACACACACACACACACACACACACTGACCACTAACTAAAAACTGTAGATTGGTTTGTGTATTTTTCATTGCAGGGTTTCAATTCGCCTAATTTGTATTGCTGTGTGTTGTTTTATACAAGTTTGACCAAAGCTGTTTTTGTTTACAACTCTTTACATTTGTCTGACTTGATTCTGACCGGCACCCCCTGATTAATCTTATCAAACCCACTACACAGTGACTTTGAAAACCTGTCTCTCAGCAGCTGTGACACACTGACCTGACGTGGGCTCGCTCTCCACCCTGCAGTCACCTCAGTGCTCTTTCTTCCTCCCACCACTTCATGACTTTATGACTTTGTGATGTAACCTTTGTTCAGGTGCTGACTCACACACACCTGCTCCCCCTCATTACGTGCCTTCATCTCTCTCTGCAGCCTGAGTGTGTGGTACACAGGTCATCTGTTCACACTCTTTTGTGTCACAGAGGTTTGTCACGAGCTCTGAAACAGTCTCCTTAATCACCAACATGTTTTATATCTCACATTGTTCTTCTGCAAAACTTCTTCACCATGAAATCTCACATTTTGGAGCATCTTTGAACTCAAACTCAAACCTGCTGCTGAGAATAATTTAAGTTATTTTGTATCTGGTAAAAGCTTCATTCAGGTACGCCCTGCAGGAACCTTTATTCAACTTTAAAAAGAGCACCAGTCGATGCAAGTCTGGTTTAAAGCTCAGCTTTTCAACATCTCTTGCACTGAAAAAGACCAAACAGAGTTTCAGAGAGATGGAAGAAACCACACAATCATCACTTTTAACTTTTTTGTCTGTATTTTCAGTTTTGGACCCGTCTCAGACCTCCTAGCATCTGAGGCTCTTGTAAATACAGCAGGCACTACATGCACAGCACCTGTGAGAGCCAGATATCCCCTCAGGTTTGGAGCAGAATAATAACAAGAGAGAGAGAAGAACGGTTTGAGTCAGGATGCTTAAATATAATGAAACAGGAAGACAGTCAGAGAGAGGACAGTGTGCTGCGTACGCTCACAACAGATAATTACGTTTATTTCTGCAGCCCGAGGAGAGAAAACACAAAGAAACCCGGCAACTGCAATTTCTAACTATTGACCAGGTGCACGTTGACATATTTGGTACATTTTTTTGTCACTGGACTCTAAAAACATTTCACCCGGCTCATAAACTGGAAGGAGTGAAGTGGACTAGGAGACCAGCACGGCCTAATGTTGACTGTGACTTTGGTGGCTGGATCATTCTGTTAGCATGGATGATTTAATGTTTATGTGAGAGTTGCGAGTTTCCAGAATTTAGGTGGAAGAAAGTTTTTAGTTCCTGACAATAGTTTGGTTGTCAGATTTTTCCAATTTAAGCTAGCTGATAGCTTTAGCTGTAAGTCAGCTCTAGCTCATAGTGTATCCAGTATGGTTTGGAACTGTTACTTCCCCGGCTGCAGCTCTCTCCCTCTCAGGATCTTAAAATAGTCTGTGTTTCTCTAAAAAATGATATAGTGGATGGACGTAGCGGGCGAGCTAACTGTGGCTAGCATTAGCACACTAATCACTTGCCCACCGGGTCACTGGCTGCTAAAGTGGCCGGTCAGCTCTCTGTGGATGCCGGCTGATTAAAACCCATTGACTACATAATGAATGGACGTTGTATCTGTGACCTCACCCATCTATTTCTAAAGTGCTGTTTTGAAACCAATTGTTGGCAGGAGCCATATTGGAAATGCTGAACTCAACCTAACTTCTGTCGAGCTAGTGTGAGGTAAAGAGGCGGGCTTTGAGCCTCCTTGCCAACAGCCACAGTGTCCCCGCCTGTCAATCAAGTCAGCTGTGCCTCTCATAATGGAAAGCTTGTTATCTTCAGTGTGTACTGATTGAGAAAACAGCTATCCAGACTACACACTTTTTTTGTACCAGGCTGCAAACATGTTTATTTCTGCTGTAAAGATCACTTCTTTGAGTTGGTGTGTATGTGGTTTCCTGTACTTTCAGAGCCAGCCTCAAGTGGACACTTGAGAAACTGCAGTTGATAACACGTCCGCATTGGCTTCAATTCTCGTGGCCAGAGTTTGTTGCTTGTTAAAATCCAATCGTTCATTCCATTAGTCCACATGCTGAAGAGCTTGCAACATGCTCACTGTGGTAATACAGTGATGACGACATTAACAACAGCTCGCCACAGATTACCCAGCGGTGGTTAGGAAGTAACAACAGATGGCGATATTTCCCTAAAAGTTTAACATGTCTTTCTGGGAGTAAAGTTTACTTCCTGTTTTAACACCAATGTTTAAATCTGTGTTCTCAACATTTGAAGCTAGTGTGCCCACAGAAATATCTAACAAATACATTAACAGTAGAGTCAATGTGATTTAAATTTCCAGATCAATACCTTCATGAGCTCGGTGAGAATCAATAAATGTTCTTATTATAAACATCTCTGAGTTTTTTTGACAGTCAGACGTATACTGGAGTATCTCTGCTAACAGGATTTGCTGTGATGCGTCCCTTTTGTTCTCGGTTCTATTTTTGTGCTTTAGATTTTCTGATATTATGAGAAGTGAATTCCCAGCAGAGCTCCAAAGGAGGCGACAGAAACACATCTGTGAGTTTGTAATACGTCAGATCTGCCGTTTCTCCCCGTTCATGTCTTCTTCTGTTGTCTTCATTCCATCTGAGCTCATTTGTCAGCTCATCTTCCTCACATTGTGGGACTCAAAGATGATGATGGGAAACACAAACTGTATACCTCCACATCTCCAGACTGAAGCGATGTGAAGTGAGCGGATCCCTAAGATCCACCAGAGGACGTTTTTATTTATAGAGCAGTTATATGAATTTCAAATGCTGCCTCCATCTGCTGGCTGCTTGTTGATCATAGCAGCCAGCTTCGTGACTCTGCTGGTTTAAGGACCGGACAGTTTGAGCTGGCGTGGCCCGGACATGTCTCAGTATATGAGCCAGCTGCAGCTCTGATAGAAGTGTAGATATGTGCAAATCAACTCTGCTTTAAAGTTCCACTCTTTCCTGTGTGATTACTGAGGGGACTCTCTGACAGCTAGAGATGTGGTCGTTTACAGCAGGAGGAGGGAGAGCCCGAACACGTTAGAAGTGTAGAGTTCAATGACCGCAGTGAGAGGAGTTTTAATGATCTGAAGTTCATTTAGCAGAGATTCATGACTCTTAAAGGACTCAACTGTGACAAATCTGAGTCACATTCAACCTGAAGTGAGGCTTTCTCTCTGGAAAGAAGAGGCATGTTGTAGATTTAAATCCCCGGAGTCTCTGCAGAGCGTCAACACAATGCACACAAACCATTTTAAATCTCTCTGAGGCTCCAGAATGAAGGTCGGCTCTCACACAAGAGGAGATCCAGGAGGACATCCGAGGGTAGGATTCTATTACAGGACAAATTTTGGGTCCACACTAACAGATTTCATGCAACAAGACCTCCTGCTCAAACATCTGGTAGTTTATTGTTCCCTCTGTTTCTTCTAGCTCAGACAAGCTTTTCCTGAAAAGCTGTATGTCACCTGTCCTAATACCTCATTGCTCTTGACCACAGCTGATGTAGATGCCTCAACGTCAACCTAAATTTGTGAACTATTATTTGAAGTCTCATGTTTTGCATTGCTGCAGTCTGCAGCAGGGTTTATCGGGTCCAGAGGTGACCACATAAACAGTAGAGGAGATGGATACACTTCTACTTCACATACAAGCAGGTTTACGAGTCAAAGTGGCTCCTATTAAAAAAATCACCCCTTGTCTACTCCCCCTTGCTTCCTGCTCTCTGTGAAGCAGGGGAGGAAGCAATGAGAATGAGATCATAGAATTAGAATGTGATAGAAAAAAAAACGAGTTCCAAGCAATATAATATAATAAAAGCATTAGAGTGTCATATAAGCGATATGATGAGATCAAAGCAATAGAATAAGATCAAAGCAATAAAATATGATCAAAGCAATAGAATGAGATCTAAGCAATAAAATATGATCAAAGCAATAGAATAAGATCAAAACTATACGAAAGCTATACATTATGATCAAGCAAATTATAGGGAGACTGAGGAAGCATAATGAGATCAAAGCAATATAATGTGATCAAAGCCATGCAATGTGATCAAAGCAACATCATTTGATAAAAGCAGTAGAAAGGGATCAAAGCAATTGACTGTGATAAGAGCAATAGCATGAGATCAAAGCATTAGACAGAGATCAAAGCAATAGCATGAGATCAAAGCATTAGACAGAGATCAAAGCAATAGCATGAGATCAAAGCATTAGACAGAGATCAAAGCAATAGAATGAGATCCAAGCTATAGAGTTAGATCAAGGCAATAGAATGAGACAGCAGCAAAATGATTTGTGATCAAAGCAATAGAAAGTGATAAAAGCAATAGAATATGACCAGAGCAGTAGCATGAGATCAAAACAATCCAATGTTATCAAAGCAATAGAATGTGTCCAAAACAAAAGAGATGTAAAGATGTAATAATAAAGGAATAAATACAAGTGATTAGAAAGATAAAAGCATTAAAATTAATAGAAGCATGGTCTCTGAATTTAAAGGGGCCATAATTTATTAAATGAACATCATGCTGTGTCAAACACGACTTGAAACTAGAGATTGAGACCATAAACTCATTAGGAAAATGTTTACTGAGGGAATAAATCAGCTGAGGAGGAGGACCATTTTCTCAAAGACTGATATACAATCAAACTGAAGCACATTACCAGCTCATATCTGAAAGCTTATGTAATACCATACCTTTAAAATCTCTCAATGGTTAAAAACTAACTGAAGAATAATGTATATCCTCCTTTGATGCTCGTGTTCAAAGGTCACCATTACCAGTTTATTACATGCAAAATTGTGTCACCTATTATATAACATAACCATCCTTTTAGTTGAAACGTTTAGTTGAAACGTTAATTCGAACTGTCCCATTATATAAACTACATCAATTAAAAAGACAATAATTTCTAATACGTTTTGTTCTCTCTTTCTAAGGCTGATTGTTTCCACTGATTGTCGAGGATTTAAGTTCTCCATTACTGCAACCAATTTCAGTCAGTTGCATATTTTGATGGACAGAGTGAGGTCATCCAGGTGATTCAAGCATTCATCTGACAATCCTTTCTATTCTATGTGACAGTCTGCTGTTACATTCACAGGCTGACGGAGGTATGCATCATCTCCACCTCATGTCACCATGTTGTTTTTTGTGCAGCGCCGCTTTGCATCAGACTTGTCACCAATCAATGGGCCAATTACAGGCGGCCTGGCCTGAAGGACAGTCTGATGATGGAGGAGAGAGAGAGAGAGAGAGGCAGAGTCGTGCAAGGCCGTCTTTGAGCACCATCAGGTAACAAGGTCACTCAGGAAATGTCAATAGTAACACATAGCATCCAAACGTCGATAAAGAGGCTGTTCTCTGTCACTGATTGTCAAGTTCTCCATCGCCGCCAAGGATTCATGTCAAAGAGATCGACAGCGATGTGCAAGATCAACAAGACGACACAAAACACTGAGTTTGGATTCATCAGTTTCAGTTTCTGCATTATTTCAGGAGGTCAGGTGTTTTATGTTGAGAGCAAAGACCAGGTGAGAGGAGACAGACCTTTAGAACATGTATTTTTAGTCTTTATTGCTGGTTTGGATTTCAGAGGTGTCAGGAAAGACAGAGGGGAGTTCTACACTTCTTTTTCTCAACATTTGGCTGCTGAAGCAGAAAAAAGTTGAAGTGACTTTTAAAAGATTTATGGTACTTTGATGTCCTTGTCTGCACCTTAGGACTTTTCAATATCTGTGTCCACAGAAGATGAGCTTTAGTCGAGCCTATCATGATGGATCATCTGAGTTAACCCAATCCACCCAGCTAATGTGTCTGACTTCAGGCTGCTGTCTTCGCTTCCTCTGACCCACATCTCTGAGCTGACACCAGAGGACACGAGGGACGGACACGAGGGACGGCTGGTGATGGAAATATTCAGAGAAATTACAGAGTCTGTGATAAAGCAATAAGAGGACATAACTGCAGATCAGTTCAAGGGTTTTGCTTTTTGAGGGTCATTTAACTATTTAACTTTTAGTGGAACTGTTAGTGGACACACTTTGATCCATCAAAGATTATGTTGCATTATATTATTATATTTTAATGCACCTAACTAGATACTGATATAGGTAAAGACAGGGCTGGCGGGGCGGGTTTTATACGGGGGGGGCAGATTGTGGTGTAGTAGTGCACTACGGCTCTCCCACCTCTCTCCTGCCTCCCTTCCTGCCCCCCCTATTTTAATCCACCTCAATAGCAAACATACATACAAAAAAATTAAATAAATAAATAAAATTCTAATTATATGACACAAACACAGATCAGGTGTGGCGGGGCCCTAGTGTATGGCTCGGCCCTACTCATTGGGGGTCCATCGGGGCTGGGTGGGTGAGTGGTGTCCCTGTCACCCTCTGTCCCTCTGCTGTCCCCTCCACTGCGGGGGCCTAGTCTGCGGTCGCCCTTGGGGCCGGGTTTCCCGAGGGCCATTTGGGGTGTCCCTCCATGCCCCCGCGGCCTGGTCAATCGGTCGCGGGGCGTGGCTGGGGGTAGTGGTCGGGCCGGCTGGGGGGGATTGGCCCTGCCCCCTCCGCCCTCCCCCCGCTCCGGCGCGCTGGTTGGCGGGCTCTGGTCCGGGTCCTGCCTGGCTGCCTGGCTGTCTGCTCCTGGTGCTGGGCCCCTTCGGCCCTGGTGGCTCCTTTGGCTCTGTTTGGGGGGCTGTGTTGAGGAGGTGTTCCTTGGGGGGGCTGCGGGATCTCTCCACCCTCGCCCCCCTTTCCTCCTGCTGGGTGACCTGGGGGTCGCCCTGGGTGCCCCGGCGGTACCTGTTTGCTTCCGGTCTGGGTCCTTGGCTTGTCCCCTGGCCTGGGTCTCCCGTGGCGCGTTGGGTCCTTCGCCCTGACTGCTCTCGCGGCCCGGGTGCCGGGCCGTACCGCTCGGCTGAATCTGACCCAAGTGGCATCATCTGCACCAGTGGTGGTCTTGTTACACAAATAGAACACAGCACGGCGGCAACCCTCTGCGACCCAAGCTTCAGTAATGATTGTGGACACTAAGGGTTGCTTAATCATTAGTATCACCGCACGGGTTATTTGGGGTCATGGTGAGATGGTCCCTCTCCATCTAAGTGTCTTAGGTCTCTCTCTCCTTCTCTCTCCCTGTCCCTTTGTATATCTTTGTGTAATCTTTCTTTTACTTTCTTTTATTTTATTTATTTTTGGCCCACCTAGGTGTGCACGCCCTCTTTTACAGAACATGATATTAGCTGTCAATAAAAGATAGGCCAGAGTTCTAAGAGGGATGGTGATGGTCACATGCACACAGTCACAAGCACAGAAGAAAAATGTTTTTTTCTTTTCTTTTGCTGCAAGAATAAATTGCATTAATATTTGACAGTTTGTGACAAACATGACACAAACCAGAAATATATATGCAGACAAGAGAAGAAAAGGAAAAAAAAAAAAAAAAAAAAAAGATTATGTTGCAGACATTACAGCCTGAAGTCTATTATTAATATTGAGCAACCTTTGTCACTTAAGTCTCCAAAAATGAGTAAATATAGGGTGGAAATGACTAGAAATAAGTAAGAAGGGTAGGACAAAAAGAGAAAACAGGAAGGGAACATGAAATGAAAGAGATACAACCGACTCAACAAACAATACGGAAAAAAACTGCACAAGACACAGCAGCGAGCACTAACCAGGATTTTAATGTTAAACCAACATGTTTCATGCTCAATTTTAAATCAATTGAAGACATCAGTATCATTGATTCAGAATGATTTCTCCTGTGAACATCCAGAGTATCAGAACCACAAAAAGGTTCAAACTAAAGAAGTTCTGTCTGCTAATGAGTGTCAACGTTCTGACTTTCTGCAGCAGGATGTCCTTTATGTTAGATTTATCAATCAATCTATCTTTATTTGTATAGCGCTAAATCACAACAAACGTTATCTCAAGACTCTTTTATAAACAAAGCAGGTCTACACCATACTCTATGTTATATTATTATCAGAGACCCAACACCAAGACAGGGTAAGTCTCAGTCTGATGTCATCTTAATCCGCCATGAGCCTTGCACCTCGCAGTATTTAGCTAGTTACAGATAGGATCCCAGTGGGTCAGTTCGCCTGGCAGTGTAGGCCTATAGCAGCATAACTAAGGGCTGGTCAAAGCCAGACCAAGCCCTAACTATAAGCTTTGTCAAAAAAGAAAGTTTTAATCCAAATCTTAAAAGTAGAGAGGGTGTATGCCTCCCAGACCCTGACTGGTACATGATTCCAAAGGAGAGGGGCCTGACAATTGAAATGCTCTACCTCCCATACTACCTTTAGAGACTCTAGGTACGACCAGCAGGCCTGCATGTTGGGAGTGTTATAAACCCTGTATGTGTTTATTTTTTTAGGATGAACTGAGAGGCTGTTGCAGGAACAGGATGCAGGTAACGACGTTGACAGGGAAGGGGAAGACAATTGCAGGGAAGTCGAGGAAAGTGGGACCAGGTGAGAGGACGGGCGGGTCAGTCAGGTGTGAGAGTAGGAGGGACATAAGAGTCCTGGGACAGACAAACAGGGGATATGTCCAGAACAGGCGTCAACCTCTGGTCTTAAAGTATGAAGCTGATGTGGAAGTGTTTAAAACTGCAGTTCCTTGAGTGTCCACTTGGGGCCGTCTGCAGGAGCACGCACCTCAAACCACATACACACCCATTCAAAGAGAAGATCTTTACAGCAGAAACAAACATGTTTACAGCCTGGTTCAAAACACAGTTTCAGTCTGATTATCTTATATTCCTATCAGCACACACTTTACAGGAGTGGATTTGTTATAACTCATTAGTTTTGAAAATATTAAGATTACGAGTTTGTTATTATTAAGGGCGTGGCTAACTTGAAAAGGGTCCAAAAAAAGGGACAGGTGTGAAATGCAGCCTGAAAAGAGAACTTGCAGAGAAACATCAGTTAATCTACAACATATATCACACTTACTGTAATATTTATGTGTACAGAAAGTTTGAATCTGGTCAGTTCGTTCACGCAGAGGATGTTCTCACAGAATTGTCTGTTTCGTGGTCGATCAATTGAAAAGCAGCCAACACTGAAATCCTGCCCTCCAGCTACAGGTCCATGTTTTTCATCATCTGTCCAACCTGCTCTGTGTAATGCTACCAGCTGTTTGTCTCTTTCTGTGTGTGTGAGAGAGTGTGTGTTTGACGAGCTGGAACACCCCTCCTGAGTGCAGCAACTGTTGCTATGCTACCAGAGAAAACGCAGTCAGAAGATGGAGCTCTGTGGGCTGAAGTCTGTAAACAGGAGAAATGCAACATTTCTACGGATGTGGGAGATTCACCTCATACATCCAAAGTTAAGCTGAAGACATTCAGGACATGATCATGTGGTCACATGGCTATAAGATATATCCAAGTGCTGCTGTAGAATAGTAAACAATGAATACATATCTTAACACTTTGATGGAGTTCTTTTTAAGTCTGTTCAAACTCTAAGGAACCGTGAGAAATTTACCATTAAATGTATTCATGCATGAAAATAAGGTTTTTGTTTGTGCTTATGTGAAACTCTAAGGAGGGGGAGTGCTGTGGTTTTTCAGCAAATGTTAATAATTTCGTAACACCAACATCACGACTGAGTTAGCATGCTTATAGGCTAGAATAAGATGGCGAACATGTCAAATGAACACAATGTGAACAGGTGACTCTTAAAGATGCTCATAGCTTTGATCTTTTAACCAGTCAGAGAAACAGTCAACTAACATCTGTTTAGGGTTAGTCTCAGTTTCACTGTAAACAGTAAGCTCAACAGAGGCTTCACTCTGGCTTCCTTCAGCGGTATGAACCTGAAACAGAAACTGATGCTCTTGTGATGTTCTTGTAATTAACAGGTCTTAAGTTTGCTGAAATAACAACATCATGATGCAGATAAGTCAAAAGTCAAAAGTCAAGCTTTGTCAGGTCTGTCCTCAACAGGAGAAGACAACTACTTTTACTATGTTTGTTTGTTTGTTGAATGGAGGTCTAAAGACACTGATTTTTTTTTTAGGTCTGACCTTCACAGAATTTTCATTTTTTCTCAGAATTCTGAGATCAAAGACACAATTCTGGAATTTCTAACTTTGATTTCAGAGTTCTCGAACACCTGCTGTTAATCTCCATACAGACTGTTTTTACTGCTGACACCTGATTGGTTGATACTACTCAGACTACAGACAGACATTAAAATCTGAACCCTGCCCACAGATTCTCCTTGTTGCTAAAAGAGATTACTTTTGGACAAGTTAGGACTTTCATCCCGATTATGCCTCACAAACCTAAGTGGCTGCTGAAGTTAACTTTATAGACCGTCAACAGACATGATAGTGGCATCAATCTTTCCTGCAGACTCCAGGCCAGAACACTTCACTTGAGAAAGAGATGTAATGTTATTGTGACCACATTAGCATGTCTGCCTCAGCATGTCGCTCTGGCACAGCTGTACCTGAGCAGGACCTCTGTGTTTCCATCCTAAATCTAATTTGTTAGCAAAGCTGCGAGCAACAAGAGGTGAAAGGATTTCCAGATCTTTTGTTTTGTGGAGACGAAGCCCCACAGAGGTGATGAGTTAACGCTGCATATGAGCCCCGCTCGGCCGGCTGCTGGGAGCATGCCTGTTGTTGCATTCAGATCCAATCAGCTGGAGTTTGGTCCCATCCATCAAACTCAGCACTATCAGTCTAGTCATTAGTGGTGCTACTGAACCATACTGCAGTTTCTGCTAACCCAAATGAGATGTCTGCAGCTCTGCCACGGTGTGTTGTTCTCCACCAGCTCTGTGATCTATGCCTTCATTTCCTGCACCGGTCTGAGAGTCGTTTCTCCTCAAACAAGGAGAGCACAGTTTACTGTTGGTTATATTTTATCCTTTTTAATGTGGACTGTATTTCATCAAGTCACAGGACAAATATATGCAACATTATCATACAAATCTACATCATAAATAGATGAGATTATACACTGGTAACTCACACAGGAAAAATACATGATTAAAAACTATTAATTCACCTTTTTTAAATCCAAGACTTAACAAATAATGGCGAGCCCTCTTTAAAATGATGTTTGAAGTTTAAGTCAAGCGGCTTTGTCTGACACAAGGAGCCGTGCTCTGCCTCCCTGCACTACAGCCCAGTGTTACCAACTTAGTGGCTTACGGCCGAATTCGATCCAGATCTGTGTCCAGCCTTTCTCCGATCCGACACAGCACCGGATCTGATTTCTATTCTAGTCAATGTGTTGACTTCCACTGGATCCACTCCATTGCGTTCCTGCTCCATCTCTATGGAGCAGTTTGAGCTAAGTAACAATATTATGGGCTGGATTCTTGACTTCCTTACCAACAGGACTCAGAGAGTTAGAGTAAATGACACTCTGTCTGATCGGAGATGCTCCTCTACAGGTTCTCCACAAGGGTGCGTGCTGTCACCTCTACTGTTTATCCTTTACACTAATATGTGTCAGAGCAGACATGAAAACAGATCCATTATAAAGTATGCAGATGATTCTGTCATTGTTAGTCTGCTCTATGAAAATGAAACCAGCCACGGTCCAGTCGTTGATCAGTTTGTTGAGTGGTGTGAGGAGTCTTACCTTCAGCTCAATGTTTCTAAAACCAAAGACATGGTTATTGACTTCAGAAGGAGTAATCACATGAGTGAAGTGACTCAAATCAAGGGTCAGCCTATTGAGTCTGTGCAAACTTATGAATACCTTGGGACCGTCATTGACATGAAACTGAACTTTGAGGCAAACTGTGCAGCAGTGTGCAAAAAGGCTCACCAGCATCTGCATTGCTTGAGAAAACTAGCTTTCTTTCACATTGATCCAACAATCATGACCATGTTCTACCATGCTTTTATCAAATCTGTTGTGTCCTTCTCCCTAGTCTCGTGGTTTGGCCAAATCACTCTAAAGGAAAGGAACTCTTTAAACCAGATAGTTAAATGGTCAAGCAAGTTGATTGGTGAGCCACAGACATCCACAGTTTCCCTGTACACTAACCAGTTACAGCGGATAGCCACCTCTATTTTAAATAATGCCTTACACCCTCTGCACAGTGATTTCCAGCTTCTACACTCTGGACGACGGTTTTTAGTCCCAAGGTGCAGGACACAGCGTCACAAGAAAAGCTTTGTTCCTGCTGCTGTTACTGAGCTGAACAAGCAATAGCTTTTATTTTCCTACACAGTCAGCCTCCAATCTTATGACTTGAGCCCAGATTGTCTTATTTATTCATGTGATTCCATTGTTTTTATTGGTTGACTGTTTTCTGATATGCTCTTTAAATGGAACCTTTAGCACTTTTATCATTTTATCATGTCTATTCATTTTACCATTTTTAGTGTTATATTAGTTTTTTTAGGATATTTTTTGGATGTTTTGTACATTAAGTAGATTGTTCTGTCTGAAGTCTATCTTGTAATTTTGTATTGACCTAACATCTCACTGGCTGCAAAACAAGTTTACCTACGGGTACAAATAAAGTAACCTGAACCTGAACCTGATCCACTAGTGTTTATATTGGGTCACTTTTGCCGGTCCCAAGCCCGGATGGGAGAAGGGTTGGAATAGTGGCATGAAAAAAAAACAAAAAAACAAGACTCGACAGAACAGTTAATTTGTAGTTATGAACATATTATGTGATTTTTACTAAATTGTTGTCTCAGCTATGACATTACTCATCTCTCCTATAGTGTCCCTTACAATTTAAAACACATGGTCAATTATGAAAATGAAGTGATGACGCCATTTAGCAACTTTAAGGACAGCCAATTGCTATTTTCCTTACTGAAAATGGCAAAGCTGCTTTTAAGTTATGGATGTTTATTTTCACTCAAACTCGTAGTAATGCTTAATGACACGTTGAATTATGATGTTCTTTATCAATCTTTTATATTTTAAGTCACATTAAGGTACATTCACTGTTTCTGCCTCATGTTTGTATAAAATCAATACACAGGTGTTGGTTTTCTCTCGTGTCGATCTTCTCTCACTTGTCCTTCAGTCAGACACTAACCTTCACTGCGTGTGTTTATTCAGCTCAGCGTTCACAAAGGCATCATGAGTGGGTCTCCTCAGGCCTTTCTTAGTGCGTACATCACTTTTCATTTTTTCTCTTTATGGCTGAAAATCTGAAAGGACTGAACAAAGTGAGAGACACTGCCAGGTTTCATGTCCTCCCTGTCTCCTGAATGCTTCCCCACAGGTCCTTATCCACCTCTGCTCTCCTGGGTGTCATTTCAATCTTCATAAAATCCAAATGGTTTTTTTTCCAATACCTCTAAAATCATAAACCTCTCAATGTGTTTTCATCCTCTGTTCTAAATTACCTGATTGAACCGCCCCCTCATCGTAATCCAAGTGAGACCTCCTAGTGCTGCCATGTTTCTCTGCTGCAGGTACATGGAGTTGTGATAAGTCACTTCTAGAGTTTCTGAAATCACCTGAGCTTCACTTTACCTGGTCTGAACCTAAACATGTGGACACAAGCTAACTGCAGAAGAACAAGAGCAGACCTCAACCTGTGAAAGGTCCGTCGTCATTATGGGGCATTCACAGCAAATGCAAATAAAACCATTTGCACGTGTGCTAGAACTAGTATGGGAGGTAGAGCAGACGCTTCTCCTTTGGAATCATCTACTGGTCAGGGTCAGGGAGGCAGACACCCTCTCTACTTTTAAGAGTAAGCTTAAAACTTTAATTTATGATAAAAATTATAGTTAGAGCTGGCTCAGGCTTGGACAAGCTCTTACTTATGCTTCTATAGGCTTAGACTGCTGGGGAACCGGATGTAGGGAGCAGCTGAGGTTAATTTATCTGGAATATTTTGGGCACATTGATTATATCTCTGTGCATCTTCCCTGAACTCTGTGACTCTACCTGTTTTTATGGGATCAGGAATAAACAGGAGCTCACTGTGAGGAAAGTGAGTGAGGAGGTCAGATTATCTGGTAAAATGTGAAAACCTTTGTCTGTCACTAAATTCCAGCTATCCGTTGTACTAGCAAGTTAGCACTGATATTATTACTGGCTTCACCATTCAGTGTAGTTGATCTCAACCTTGTTTGATGCCAACAGACTGGAGTGATGTTTGAATGAAACCCCTCCCCTTCTTACGAAAAGATTTGCTTCTTGGATACCCACTTACACAAGATTTAGACAGGAAAGTTCAGTGTGAATTCAGCGAGTAAACACAAAACATTCTCATGTTTGTATTCGTACAGGACAATATTCATACATCTTAAAGTCAGCATCAGGACAGTTACAGCTACAGCTCAGGTATTTTGATGTCTCCCATAATAAAACAGATCTGATATATGTGTTAAATCATAATGAGGAGTCTAAATCTCACGTTTGAACCCCGTCTGGCCGCTCACAGTCTGTCTTCACGTCGTCCTCTCTTGCTTTCTGTCAAACACATCCTTAATTGGAGAAACTCTCGCACTAACAGTCCCAGCACTATGAGACAGAAGTTATCAATCATTCAACCTTGGTTTCATTTGTTTGTGGTAATTACTCGGAGGTATCACTCACCTTGACGATGATAAATGAACAATTAAAAATACAACACAGAGCAAAGTAAGATTAATTTCTGATCAATTAAGAAGCAGGATGAACGTGAGTCAACACGCTTACTGTCAACATGCTCTCATTCAGGATCATCAACGACCAGCACTCTGTCACTGTCCTTGTTTTATACAGGTGTACAAGAAGCATCTGTTTGAAGGAGTGTTGATTTCATTAACAAGCAGAATCATAATCAGCTTTATTGGCCAGGTATGCTTGAACACACAAGGAATTTGACTTTGGACAACTGTGCTCTCTAAGTACAAGGCATAAGAATAAGACCTACAAATAAAAAATAAAAAAATAATACCAATAACATCAGCTATAAATACAAAAGAACAACAAATAGGCATACCTAATATGTACAGGCTAAAATAATATGATAAAAGTGCAGTGGTGAGTTGCAGAGGTAGTTTTACATAAAATAATAAAATAAATAGAAATATGGAATTCTGCTTGGAGAATTGTTGCATTGTATATTAACATGTATATTTACAGAGAGTATTGATCCAACAGGTATGACACTTATGGTTTAGTGTTCATCAGTGACAGCCTGGGGGAAGAAACTGTTCTTATGGCGGGTTGTTTTGGCGCACAGTGATCTGTAGCGCCTGCCGGAGGGGAGGAGTTTGAAGAATTTGTGTGAGGGGTCAGCGGTGATGCTACCTGCCCGTTTCCTGGCCCAGGATTGGTACAAGTCCTGGATGGGGGGCGGGTCGACACAGATGATTTTTTTCTGTAGTCCGTATAGTCCGTTGCAGTCTGTGTTTGTCTAGTTTGGTTGCAGATCCAAACCAGACAGTGATGGAGGTGCACAGAACAGGCTGGATGATGGAGGTGTAGAACATGATCAGCAGCTCCTTGGGCAGGTTGAACTTCCTGAGCTGACGCAGGAAGTACATCCTCTGCTGGGCCTTTTTTCTGATTGTGTCTATGTGGGAGGTCCACCTCAGGTCCTTGGAGATAGTGGATCCCAGGAACCAGCTATCCGTGAAAGAGTCCACAGTAGACACAGTGCTGTTCAGGATGGTGAGGGGGGGAGTGGAGGGGGGCTTCTCCTGAAGTCCACTGTCATTTCTACCGTCTTGAGCGGGTTCAGCTCCAGATGGTTCTGGTCACTTAATATGCTGTCTGTATTTAGGAAGTTCGTGGGTTAAATTTGCTCTGTTAAAATCCCCGAGAATGATGAGCAGAGAGTCAGGATGTTTTTTGTCCACGTCTGTAATCTGGTCAGCCAGGTGCTGTAACGTCTCCGTTACACAGGCCTGAGGTGGGATGTAGACGCCGACCAGAATAAAGGAGGAGAACTCCCGCGGCGAATAGAAGGGTTTGCAGTTTATGAAAAGAGTCTCCAGATTTGGGCTGCATGCCTTTAGCTTCCTTGCTAACAGCTACAGTGTTCCTCTACAAACTCTACACGGTTAAGTTATCAATACATCATTGGGAAGGTTTAAAGACTCAAATCAGCAGTGTGAGAGTGAGAGGACACACAGATGATGATTGTGTGAAGAGCACCATGGCTGCCACGCCCATGTATAACGCTAGTGTGTGTTTGTACGTGCCTGTGTGTACATCTGCACACTGGGGATGCCTGATATTGACTTGACTAATGTACATTTTATGGACAACATCACAGCGGCTCCATTACGATCATGAAAGGCAATAAGAGTGACGAGGAAACCTAAACACATTTTTATGACGCTTGTACATCTTCATAAAACACTCGAGAAAAGAACAGAGGCGGGGACGCTAACGACAGCACCGAGCTTTTAAAGGTTTATTAAAATGAGAATGGACTCCCTGCTGAGATAACTCTGATTAAACTGTGTGTGTGTGTGGCTGTGTGTGTGTCTGCAGGAGAGCATGTGATAACTGCTGTGATTCACTCATTAAAGACATTGATCTGTGCTTCGCTGACAGCTTCTGCCTGTTAGTGTAAATCCCATCATGCTTCAGGAGGCCTTACACTCTCTCACACACACACACACGCACACACACACAGAAAGAGAATGTTTGAACGTGTGATTAGACTGGGTAAAAGCACATGTGTGGTAAACAGGTATGGTTGTGTTTGCCTGTGTGTGCATATGCTTGTGTGTGTGTGTGTGCGTGTGTGTGTGTAGGAGTGTATAATCTGTTGTCTTCATGCTCTGTGAGAAAATTGACGTCAGGTTGATGTGTTTTAACGTGTGGGTGTTTGTTTCAGAGAGAATCTCATGAATACGTGGAGCGTAAATGTGAAGGTGGGTGCCTACAGAGTGTGTGTGTGTGTGTGTGTGTGTGTGTGTGTGTGTGTAGCTGTAAGAGTAGCCTACATGTATTGGTGGAAAGTAAGAGTTTGATATGAGAGGCCGTTTAGGCAGTATTTCATACTTTGTAGTACACACTCTATCATACTCTCACAGACACACTACAATACCCTCTTACATGCACAATCATACTCTCACGCACACACTATCACACTACTATACCCTCTTACATGCACAATCATACTCTCTCACAAACACTACTATACCCTCTTACATGCACAATCATGTAAGAGGGTATAGTACACAAAAATGTCAGGTAATGTTTTACAAATTCAAATAATGGAACAAGACCAAATATCTTACCACCTTGATGATCTCAACTGATGACAGATGAATGTGCTTGATGGCAACCTACAGACGAGAGAAATGTGGTTAGGTTTTGCTATGCACAAAGTAGAGATGCAGGTGTGTGTGTGTGTGTGAGAGAGTGTGTGTGTGTGTGTGTTTGTGCGTGTGTGTGTGTACATGTGTAAATGTGTACAGTATGGAACATTTATTAAACTTACCGGCACATTGTCCTGTCTCCTGTAGCCAGCAAAGACTGCCCTGAAGCCTCCTTTCCCGAGGAGTTCCTGCTCCACATACGTCTCTTCGAAGGCAGCTACAAAAAGAAAACAGTTTGATTTCACATTATTTTTCCTGTTATTGATTCTATATGTTTCAGTTAGCTTCATTCATATCAATCAATCTGATTTCCAATGTGAATATAAAAAAAATATAATATCTTAGCCAACATACCTTTAATGGCTTTAGCGAGAGGGCTAATCAATGGGACGTCATGGTCTTCAAGATTGCTTGAAGGTTGAGCGTCCTCATTGTGGCAAGAGCCACAGATGGTCTCTCTGTGGTCTTCAGCAGGAATGGGGGTCACTCTGCTCCTCTTCCTTGGCCCCTCTTCGGTCTCATCAGCAGCTGACTTCCTCTTCGAACTGGTCGTACTCTCCCCAGTAACTATCTTCAGATTGCAGCTGTCGGAGGGACTTGATGGACTGGTCCTGCTCTTCTTGCTGGGTCTTTCAAGACTCTCCTCAGAGTGTCTCTTTTTGCTCGCTGAGCATTGAACAGTGTTGTTCAATTCGTATGATCTGGATGCCATGACTCTCGAAAAGTTGTGGTTATCCGCCGTAATGTGGGAAGAGCCAAAGGAGGTCTCTCTGTGGTCTTCGTTGTGGTTGTGGTTATCCGCCGAAATGATAAGTGAAAATGCTAAACTGGTATATAGCCAAGTAAGATTTGTTCAGTCCTGTCAGACCTTTGTGACATCACTCACTCCTGTGAGTTGGAATGTGATGTCAGAAACATGGACTCATTCATGGTGTCATGGCAACTAAAACAAAAAGAATTATTCTGATTGGCCACGGTTGACTATAGTTTTTAAAAAGCAGCTCGACACAAACGTACTGCTTCACTTTTGTCAGCTGAGGTGGAGAAGAGAGATAGAGGACCGGAGAAGGGAGGCGGATGACTGTACTTTGGCGAATCAAAGCGGTTAGTGCAACAGCTGCTCTACCTCAGCCTGGAATATGTGCGTCATTGCGACAGGACATGGGAACGAGCATGCACAGAACGACCGGAATTAATTTAAAGCGGAATGAACGTATACACGATAGAGGAATTGTTTAATTCGGATTTAAAATCAGAATAAACCAGAGTTTGATGTGTATACGGAACTTGTGTGGAGTTTTCAGACTCCAGGACTCCTGATTTTTCAGGACTTATGATTCGACTTGAACCCCGCTCTGATAACATTAAGACTCTGAAGATGGACTTGCTTAATGATAAAGACTTGATGATAGTTTTGTATTATTAACTGATCTATAATTAACGTTCACGTGTCATCTTGTTCAGCATCAGTTCCTGCCATGATGACTGAAGAAACACCACGAATCCTGCGTCTTTTTAAGATTATACAGCTAATACGGCAGGAGGAGAGCAACATGATTAATGTGTAAAAGAACCATCAAGGAGAAGACGAGAATGACCTCACAAATTGAAACGAGGAGTCAACTTTGGCTCGGACTACCGGCTTCACTTTGACTCAGGTTAAGGGGACTCCACTCAGAGACTTGACTCAACTTGGACTTCCGTGAAAGGGACTAGATTTATTAATTAATCCATCTTTATCTATAAAGCACTAAATCCCAACTAATGTAAGCTGAAGACTCTTAACAAACAGAGCAGGTCTAGACTATACTCTATGTTATATTTTTAACACTAGAACCGCCAGAGCCTTCTTCCAGACGGTTCTGTGTTTTATAATACAAATAACTTTTTTTTTAATAAAAACTATGAGCCTCTCATCCTATGACTTTTCTCAAATATGTGTCTTCTATGTTTTCTGAAGCCTATGCATAACTAAAATAAAACACACAAGATTTCTGAGCGTTTATACCTCTAACTGCCACCGCCGTTATACAGACGGCATTGAAGATGATACATTTCCAGGATTGTTTTCCCGGGTCTCTTTAGAGGTTATATTTGCGCTCGAATTCAACAAAGAGTGACAGATAGGAGACATACAGACAGATAGTTAGAGACCATAGACAGATAGATAGGATAAGACAGATAAACAGACAGACAGACAGACAGACAGACAGACAGACAGACAGACAGACAGACAGACAGATAGATAGATAGATAGATAGATAGATAGATAGATAGATAGATAGATAGATAGATAGATAGACAGACAGACAGACAGACAGACAGACAGACAGACAGACAGACAGACAGATAGATAGATAGATAGAGACATAGAAACATATAGGACAGACAGCATACAGCGACATAGATGCAGAACAATGATGAAGAAAGGATCAGGAAAGAGGTATTCTTTGGAAGAGGCTTTGGCGAGGATTCAGGAGAAGGACAAAGGGGAGTCTGATGGTGGAGAATTGTGGACTGGAGTGAAGAGGAGGAGAGCTCCGACTCAGACCCTGAACCCTCACGGCCCAAAAAAAGGAAAACATTTGTGCCAACTACCTCATTGGTTGGCGTTTTCACTCCAGGTAAGCAAGGTTATTTATTTTCTTCATTCAATTCTGTAAATGTATTTGTTTTTAAATTATTTTGTGTGGGATCAAGCATAACCAACAGTCGCGTGACAAACTATATGGTCTACAAACTACTGTATCTTGATGTTGGGTTATAAAAGTTTGAGTTATAAACGGTAAATAATATCTAAAATTATCCTCACTAATAACGAATAAGAAACTATAATGTAGCTGAATATAATATCTCAACAGCGCGACCTGATTCCCTGCCGACAGCTGCCGTCCGGTCAGGTGCAGAGAACACGCCTACACTGGTCTCTGAGAGAGCTCACACCTCATCTCCAGGTACAATTATTTTTTTGTAAAACTTGGTGTGTAGGATAGCTCTTTTGTTAATTATAAAAAACTAATTCAATAAATCTCAATAGTGACACCAGCAGACAAGAGTGCGCCAACGCCTTCTCCACAACTAACACCTCCAGATACAGGTATTGTAAAACTCTGCTGAAGTACAACAAAACATACATTTTCGTTTCCTAATAGTTATTAGAAAACGAAAAAAAAAATCTACAAGAAAATATTTACATAAATCCTAAATATCGATATCCTGAAAAATTGTGTGGCCAATCTTTACGTGTGCAATTATTTTTATGTTTTGCAGTCCCGAGCACATGTGAGCAGGGAAAAGATGGGACAATCTGGGAGATAATACGGCCTGGAGGACACTCGGGGAGGCAACAGTCCCAAAATGTGCATGCAAAGCGCAATATTGAGGACGCTTTTAGCACTTTCTTGTGCTTGCTGGACAGACAAATTCTGCAGCACATAAAGGACTGCACTGTGGCAGAGGCACGCCGCACTGAGGAGGACAGCTCATGGGATCTCTCCGTGGCCGAACTGAAAGCCTTCATTGCCCTGCTGTACGTGAGAGGGGCGTACAACAAAAACATCGAGATGGAGAGCTTTTGGTCGGAGGAGTGGGGACTGGCGTTCTTCAGGACCACGATGCCGAGGAACCGTTTTAGGGCAATAATGCGCTACCTGTGTTTTGACAGAAGGGAAGACAGGCAAGCTCGTCTGTGCATTGACAAATTTGCCCTGATGTCTGAGGTGTGGGATGGATTTGTCAGCAACAGCATCGCTTGCTACAAACCTGGGGCGTGCATTACTGGGGATGAGCAGCTGTTCCCCACCAAAGCCCGTTGCCAGTTTACCCAGTATATGGCGAATAAGCCGGACAAATTCGGCATAAAGTTCTGGCTTGCTGCAGATGTCGAGACCAGAGGGTTATACTAAGAAGCCGGATTTGCAGTGATCGAGGTAACTTCAGGGTTAACTCTGGATTTTCTGTACTACGAAGGTGGTCAACTCCTTACCAGGGTAGATCACCATGGTTATTCAGGCTGAATTCCTAACCTGCACTGAAGCAGGTTATGCTCAGGATCAGAGATCAGTTTGTAGTAAACTCCGCCCACTGACCAATCAGCTCGCTCGATCACGGAGCTCCGTGGGCTGATCACGAGGGGAGGCAGGAGAACTGTGGTCAAGCCCACAGTGGAGAAGAGACGGGCAGGACACTTTGTCTACCTGTATGATTTTATATATAAAATACTGATGACAGTTATTGATTATCTTTCCTGACATCATACTTAAACCGAGTCTGAGGTCAGATTATTCAGATTAAATTGTTTTGCTGTTTTAATCATAAAACTGCGCGTGCTTATCACTTTGAATCATGTTCTCATTTGTATTAGTCCTTTAACCACAGCGCTCAGTTTGATACCTTCAGGGCTGCAGCTGAAATATTAAGTCTAAAACTGTCACGACACAAGATTACATCAGAGAGAGAGAGATCACTGTCAGGGAATAAACAGTTATTATAGTCAGATATTTCTAATGATGAATAAACAGAGTTATTATAGTCAGATATATCTAATGATTAATAAACAGTTATTATAGTCAGATATATCTAATGATTAATAAACAGTTATTATAGCCAGATATATCTAATGATGAATAAACAGTTATTATAGTCAGATATATCTAATGATTAATAAACAGTTATTATAGTCAGATATATCTGCACTAAGATGAGAAATAAGACGGGATTTGCTCATTCAAACAGGCTTTGTCCTCTCTCTCAGTTCTTCATGTTTCAAACTCAGCTGTGTTGAAGTTAATCTGGATTATGTGTTTAACTTCTTCATATTTTTCTAATATCAGTGCAGTGTTTGAAATTCATTTCGATGTGCTGACGGCAGACTGTCCGTGTCTGTGATTGGTCACATGTTGCCTTCTCCGCCTTGTTCATGTGAACGCGCTCAGGGTAATTCTGGATTGACGCAACATGTTGATAACCAGCTTCGTATGACAGTTTAGTGTGATCTCCTTTGTTAGGTTCAGTGAAGCTCGATCAGGAGAAGATATCTAGGATATGTTGAACTCACTTCGCAGTATACCCCTCTGATACTTCATGAACGGCTTCCCATACCTCGGCAAGGATGACACAAGACCAGCCCATCAACGCCTGGGGGATAGTGTGGTCATGAAGCTGGTGGAGCCATATGTAGGAAAGGGAAGAAATGTAACAACAGACAATTTTTTCACATCCCTTAACCTGGCCAAAAAACTGCTGCAGAAGAACACCAGCTTGGTCGGTACCATGAACAAAGCCAATAGAGAGCTGCCGCCTTCAGTCCGGGTGCAGAGTGCAGAGAGGTTTGCTACAACGATCCTCAAACATGAGCGGGCAACCCTAACGGTTTACCAAGGGAAACCAAGGAAGAGTGTGGCACTCCTGAGCACCATGCACCCAACTGTGTCCATTGGGAGTGACAGAAAAAGAAAGCCTGAGACTGTCACCTACTATAATGTCACGAAGGTAAGCTATTTTACCATTTTACTTAATCATTTCACCATTATTATTATTATTATTATTATTATTATTATTATTATTATTATTATTATTATTATTATTATCACAAACATACTCAATTTCCGCTCATTACCATCAGGTCGGGGTTCATGTGCTGGACCAGATGGCTCGGCAGTGGAAAACGGAGGTGGCCTGTAAAAGGTGGAACACGGAGGTGGCCTGTCGCCATGTTTTATAACATTCTGGATATGGCTGCGATAAACGCCCATGTCCTATTCAAGGCCTACACCTCGAACACACTTCCGAGAAGAGCCTTCATCCTTGAGCTTGCAAAGCAACTTTGAGAAGAATACCTGCAAGTCAAGGCCAGTCTGACGTCTGTACCCACGGAGCCACAGCATCCGCAAGACCTGAAAAGGAGGCAGTGCCAGACTCACACGCACTGCAAAAAAAATAGGACTGTTGTGTCCTGCAAGGGGTGCAAGCGCCCTGTGTGTGGGAAATGCACCGCACAGGTTGACCACTTTTGCCCCAAGTGTGTGCCTTAGGTGCAGCGGCGCTGTCAAAGGTGCTGATCGTGCCTTTGTTCACCTGTTTGTTTGTTTCACTGCAGCATCTGTTGTTGAGTTCTATTGTATATAGTTTGTTATGCCCACAGGTAGCCTTGTTTTTGTTGTTTTTGGTGTTGTTTTTGTTCAAACATTTATGTTAATTCAGTTATTTGTGCACGTGTGTGTGTGTGTGTGTGTGTGCGTGTGTGTGTCAGGGTGGTGGGGTGCGTGTATGTGTTGTTCAAATTTCCTCAATGACGGGGAAACAAATCTATTGAGGAGGAGCTTCAATAAAAAAAGTTTCCTCATTATTATGGTGTTTATCTCCTTTTTATTTTTATTTTTTCTTTATATTAAAATGCCTAGACTTATATAACCAACAATTTAATAGACTACAAGTTATGACTGTTTCATTATGTGTTTTAGCAAGGGGAGACGCGGAGCAGCTGTAAAAAAAAACAGCGCACTAAAAAGCCGATCAATTGACATGAGTCATTTAAAAGGTTAAAAATCCTGCCTAATGCAGTGATATTTTGTTTGTACATAACATTAAGTTGTATTATTATTATTATTTATCATAAATTAATAAAAATATCATTAGTTGTGTGCTTCTGGGCACAAACAATTAAATTACATATGCCGTCTCAAAGATGGCCTGCAGCGCCTGGAGGGGGGTCTAGAATGTCGGCGGTCCTCGTGTTAACAAAGACCCAACATCAAGACAGGATAAGATCCAGTCCTATCTTACAGATAGGACTCAGTCTGATCTCATCTTAATCCACCATGAGCAGAGCACTTTGCAGCATTTAGGAAGTTACAGTGGCAAGGACAAACTTCCTTTAACAGGCAGAAACCTCGAGCAGGACCAGACTCATGTTAGTTAGACATCTGCTAAGACCGTGTAGTAGTTGTAGCAGCTGGATTCTGGCAAGTCCGTAGTATCAGGCCGTCTACGGCAGAGGAACCTACAATACAAGGGAGCTTGGAGACTCCAGAAGGGTCTATGATTAGTAACTTCAACGGAACAGGAAGAGTTAAAGTAAGTGACAGGCAGAGATTGAGACTAGTTTAGATTTGGACTCAGGCAATGGGGGCTTGACTCAGGCTCTCGTGATGGGGACCAGACTCAGACCTCAACTCAGGTAATAGGGACTAAACTGTCTGTGTACAGTTTTGACCTCGGCACAAATAAATATATTGTTTTTTATCCCTAACAACCTGCCAGCATCAAGCAGATTTGTGTTTCAGTGTAAATGTTTGATGGAGAACAGATTGTCTGGAGTCAGGAGTGTTATTACACTGAATTGTGTTCCTCCTGCTTTTGCTCTCCATACAGTCTGATTTTCCTGCAGACAGCAGAGCCTGCTGACACCTGACTGGTTGATCCTACTCCGACTACAAACAGATGGTCACATGATTTGATGTGTTTTTCTGCAGAAGAATGAGATAATGTAGAGCAGAGTGTTGTTTCCTCTCACAGTCCTTGTCACAGAGTGTGTTTATCCACAGGGGATTTATCAGGCAGCACAGCAGTAAGTTTGCAGTAATGATTACAAGTGATCATTACTGAAACCTGGGAATTAAGAGAAACCCTGCGTCAGCCATACACACGCAGGTTTGAGTTCTGTGAAGCTGTGTGTCTGAGAAGTTCTGCATTTCATTTGGGAATAAAACAGCATGAAAACAGACATCAGCCTCCGGGAAGAGGAGACTGTGTGTGTGTGTGAGTGTGAGTGTGAGTGTGTGTGTGTGTCAGGACTAATGTGTGTTCTGAGGCTCTGCTGCACAGACGGAAGCAGCTACACTCGTCATTGTTCATCTTGTCTTGAAATACATCAGGTACAGTTTTACATGAGTGAAAATATGTTTGCAGTTATTTTGGGTGACTTCCAGTTCCTCCTCCTCTTCTCTTCATGTGTTTTTATTCTTGTTGTGTTGATGCTAATACAAAGAGTCTGAATATGCAGACATGAAACTGTGCAGGTTTGAGGATGTGGTGTTGGTGTATCTCTGACGTGGAGCAGATTAAACCTGCAGTTTGTTTCTCTTTAAGTGTGTGTGTTTGTGTCTGTGTCTGTGTGTGTGTGTGTGTGTGTGTGTGTGTGTGTGTGTGTGTGTGTGTGTGTGTGTGTGTGTGTGAGTGTGTGTGTGTGTGTGTGTGTGCTGAAAGGCAGCCAGGCCTTGTTATTAGCAGTGAGAGTGTGTCATTAACTTTCAGTGTGACATTAAATTATTCCCCCTGGACTGAAGACAGAAGGTAAGGAACAAACAGAGGAACAGAGAGGAGAGGATTAAGGCGTAGATAATCATAAAACAAAGAAAGAACAAGCTGAGAGAAAGAGATTTAGATGGGTCTGAAGAGATGGAGAATCAGCTCAGAGTACAAGCTACCTTCAGTTTGGATTCATCTGCTGGTTATTTTCTCTATTTTGTCCTTATAACAAACACTCTTTGTTCCTTTTTATGTTTAATTATCTTGTAATATGAACAGACAGCTGTCAGTCTACTTCCGACGGACGAGGATTCAAATGATGATCCGGTCTGTCTCATAGTTAAATTTAAGAATAAATGTAATATTGCTTGTTACCTGGCTGTGTCAAATACTTGATTCTGATTGGTTAAACCTCATTTATTCGTAACAGCGATTGATTCTGGACTGCATAAGCATGACTAGGACCTGATCAGAAACATCATCAATCCACAGACGGGGGTTTGTCTAATTCCCCCTCTACCTGACTATGTGGTGAAAAGGTTAGAATGGTAGAGCTTGGAATAAAACCAATTAAAGCAGAATAGAATGGAATGGGATAGATCAAAGCAGAATCGAACAGAACAGATTAAAGCAAAATGGAATGGAGCAGAATATAATGGAATGGAATGAAACAGATCAAGCAGAATATAATGGAATGGAACGAAACAGATCAAAGCAGAATGGAACAGATCAAAGCAGAATACAATGGAATGGAACAGATCAAAGCAGAATGGAATGCAATGGAACAGATCAAGCAGAATGGAATGGATCAAAGCAGAATAGAATGGAATGAAACAGATCAAAGCAGAATGGAATGAAATGGAACAGATCAAAGCAGAATGGAATGCAATGGAACAGATCAAAGCAGAATGGAATGCAATGGAATGGAACAGATCAAAGTAGAATAGAATGGAATGGAACAGATCAAACCAGAATATAATGGAATGGAACAGATCAAAGCAGAACAGACTGCAATGGAATCGAACAGATCAAGCATAATGGAATGGATCAAAGCAGAATATAATGGAATGAAACAGATCAAAGCAGAATATAATGGAATGGAACAGATCAAAGCAGAATAGAATGGGATAGCACAGATCAAAGCAGAATAGAATGTAATGATTCTGACTTATTAAAGCCAAATAGCAGCTGAGATTAATTCTAAACATCAAAAGCGATGCTTGAGACAACCTGATCACACACATCATATCAAATCACTCTACAGAAAGATGTCTGCCCCTTTCCTCATCTGCCTGTTGAAACTGTGGTAAACAAACGTTAATGTTGCAAATGTGAAGCGGGGTGCAAAAAGCTCAAACAACCCCAATGAATCCAGCCATCACAATTGTAGTGCTCCCGGCCTGAAGTGGGCACTGAGTAGAGCATTTTTAAGCATAACCGCCCCTGTTCGCCACCTCTCTGGATCGTCATATCCTGCAATTTTACCTCACCCCCCTCTCTCTAAGGATACAGTGTGAGGCTGAGAGAGAGGGCGAGGGGCTCACACAGTCCTGAGTAAAAAAAACAGAGAGCAGGCAAACGTTAACCGATTCATCACAACTAAAGAGAGCAAGGGAAGGAACTGACCAAGCAACTGGACGAAATGAAAGGAGAGAGAGAGAGAGAGAGTGAGAGAGAGAGAGAGAGAGAGAGAGAGAGAGAGAGAGACAGTCAAGCAGAGAGAAAGAGATGGAGTGAGGAAGAGTCTCTGCTGGATCTCTCAGAGGAGTTTGGGGTCATTTAAATTCCTCAGCAGTCATTACACGCTCCTGTGGCTGAAGCCCCGACACCCTCCGTAACCAGAGTCCTGAGAGAGCGACCATCAGCCAGACTCTGACTCTGTCTGTGTGTGTGTCTCCATTCATAACGCACACACTTTCTCTCACTTTATCCATTAGCCTGTTGTCCTCCTCCTCCTCCTCCTCCTCCTGCAGAGGTTATTGTGGGTCAGGGAATCCTCAGTGATGCTGCAGGATGACCAGGCCAGTTTACAGACAAGGGCAAGACGAGGGTGGCTCCACATAACATGTTTTACTTGTAGGTTAGGTTAGACTTTAGAATCAGGGTTTGCATGTTTTTCTTCACCTTTAATATCTTAAAGACGAACATGACGCTCACAGTCAGAGCCCTCAAACCCTGGACACACACAGCTTTAACTCCTCAGATTACAGTTATAGCTTTTAAGATCATGACTAAGTTGTATGTCTATCTGTTATAATCAGAATAAAGTACTCGTAATTTCTCTCTGAAAGTGAAAATCTTAAAAGTTAGAGTTCTTGAATGAGCTCCTCTTTTTAAAGATGAAACATGGAGAGGTTTGTGTTTGAAGTTTCAGCAAAAGAAGAAAAACAGAAGTCCTGAAGTCCTGAAGTGCTGAAGAGTGTTTACCTCACTCTATTCATGAACGACAGCCTCCCACACACACACACACACACACACACACACACACACACACACACACACACACACACACACACACACACACACACACACACACACACACTGTGTTGTGAAGTTCAGTGAAACAGAACAATACAGAGAGCTCTGCTACGAACACTTCTGCTCTTCAGAGTCACTTTAAACGAACTGAGGAGAACTTCAAAAATCACCACTTTGGTTTTTAGGTTTTCATTGAACCACGAAGAATCACACTCGTGGTTCAAGCTGTCATTTGAGAGATTCTAAAGAAGTAATCCACAAAGGGAGGAGAAAATGTTTGACTTGAAAAATAAACAGTTTCAGAGCACGTTCAGTTTAAGAGCCTGTGTGTATACACTGAAGCCAACGCCCATCACCTCGATGTCAGAGCGCAGATCACAAGCTTCCTGTACACTTGACTATTAAGTCTGTTTTTAATGGCTTTGCATGCTTAATATTTGCACTGGGAAATTCACAAAGAAATCTCAAAGAAACACTGAAAGGAATAGTGTCCTGGTGTTAGCAGCAGCTCTCCCATGTCTTAAATAAGAAATTACGTTCAATTTATATACTATGTTTGAAGTTATGCAACTGGTGCAACCCATGGATGAGATAAACTGCAAAGAAAAGACTGGAAGAGTTTCACCACTATGGCTGTAAACAAAATTGAAGTCAAGAATTCTGTCCCCTCTTGAGTGTAATTGGGCAATGAGGGAGAAGTAACACTGATATCAACAGTGGTGTTTGAAAAGATGGACTGTGAGCTCAGAGACTAACATCGGCTGAGACGATGAGCTTAGGAGGCTAAACGCTGAAAACATTGTACTGAATGTATTTCTCCAGAAAAAAGGGGCTGCTATTGCAACAAACAGTGAGTGGTCACAGGCCCTAAACAATTCAGTCTAATTCATGCAACCATGTTGGAATAATTTTCCAGGACTATATGTGATTTTCCGGGACATTTGACTTTTTCTCCCATTTTCCAGGTGTTTTCCAGTACTGGAAAACTGGTCAACTGTTTTCCAGGTTTTCCAGGACGCGTGGGAACCCTGGCAGTCTTAGTAGATCACCCGCAACACGACCAGAAATAGCACGTGCAAAATTATTATTTGCACACGCAAATTAGCGCTCGTTATTTGGGATCTTAGTAGATCAGGCCCTTTATGTTTACCACCAAATAGGTCTCTGTCCAGGTTTTGAACCCTTAACTTTATCATGCCTTACACCACCTTACACCACAAAGTACCAACCACCTCACCACAGGCCAGCCTGGCAGTGTTTATCTAATTGAGATTTAGGTGATTTAATCTAAACATTTTATTGGGATACTTTAAAAGCACATGTTAGACTGTGTGAAACAAATGTTCCTCATATGGAAAGCCTCAGTCAGGGATGTGAACCAATAATTATTTTGTTGAAAATTGTCTGTGCTAACCACCACACAATTGACTGTAATGATCCGAGTTCATTCCCCAAACTAATCAGAAAGAATACCATCATGTTACTGTTCCTAAAGTTATCAGATTACATGTTATCAGAGTACTCTCCCAAAACCATTCAGATTACATGTAATCAGATTACTTGCAATCAGATTACTTTTCAAAGAGTAGTCAAATTACATGTAACCAGAATGTGAAAAAAGGGAAAAGTTTTGCTTCCGAAGTGAAAAAGAACTGATGCTTTTTCATCTGAGGTCTGGCACCTGACTCTGAGACCTGAGGATGTCCTGATATGTAGGCTACACCGTAAGAGTAAACACATTACATGACATGTGTATCCTTTGTCGAAATATTCCTTTCTTATTTCCATCTCCTCTTCCATTCCTTCCAACTCCTGTTTAAAATTTGTGCAGGGACTCAGCTGAGTAGTATTAACAGAAACAGGAAATGTTGGGTTCTGTCCAATCATAATCAAGACGTGTTGTCCCTCCTCTTTCCATTTTCTGAAATGTTGTTGTGTCTTGCCCTTCAGGGCCACCTTACACATCAATATTAGCCTATTGCATTCTGAGCCTATAATAGTCTAAGCCTATAGCAGTGGGAGTCTATAGCAGTCGGAGTCTAGAGCAATCTAAGCCTTTAACGGTTGGAGTCTAAAGCAGGCTGAGCCTATAGCCAGCTCTAACTATAAGCTTTATTAAAAAGGAAAATTTGAAGCCTCTTAAAAAGTAGAGAGGGTGTCGGCCTCCTGAACCCTGACTGGTAGATGATTCCAAAAGAGAAGGACCTGATAACTGAAGGTTCTACCTCCCATACTACTTTCAGAGTCTTTAGGTACGAGGAGCAGGCCTGCATGCCAGGAGTGTAGTGATCTTTGCTGACAGTGGTATACTGAAGTTAAACCGGCCTGTTAGAAGGATGAATCCAGCCTTCAATTTAATCCTAGAGTGGCCTATTCCCCTTGTTTGTAATCAATGTAGTTTAATCCAAAATGGGCAAATTCTGAGACTGTTTTAAAATAAATTGGTCCTAGTCTCTTTGAGTTTAGACAGCTCAAACAGGCGTATTACTCTAGGACCAGGCTTAGACTTGTTTGTGAAACTAGCTCACAGTCTGTGACTAAAAAGTCTTTAGGTGTGATAGAAGGTCAGACTTTAGTCCCCTTTGGCAGACATTCCAAAGTGTCCGAAATCCCGCTGGAAACATCTCTCAGAAGAAAACTCAGAAGCAAAAAGTAAAACCGTTTAGAGAAAGTAAATATCTAAAGTCTGCTGTTTTTAACCGATGTGGGAGAGCTTTGGTGACAAAATATTGTGATATCTTTTTATATTTGTCTTAACTTCAGAGACAGAGTGAGAGCTTTCTGAGGAGTGGAACTAAATAAAATAAATCACAGAGAGAGGGGAAGTGAATAAAGAGTGTTTGAGTGCTGACAGGGCGGTGTGCTGGCAGTAAGATGGACTACAGTGAGTTTAGAAGAGAGTGTGTAGCTGCAGATAAAACGCACAACATCCGTCTACTTCCAAAAAACCTCAAGGCAATCCAGACATAAAACCCTGTCCCTTTGGTAATTAATTCAGCTGGAAAAAGTAGCAGAGGATAAAAAATCTTTTGAATATATTCATTTCACCCCTCAGCTTTATTTTTCTCACATTCAAAGGTTTTTCTTGTTTTTCAAGAAAGAGGAAAGTCCCACTAAACCGACAAACTCTTTTCTTCTGTCTGGAGATACATCTTTATTTGAGGACAGGATTCAGAGGTGTGTGGCGGCATGGGACTATGAATGCATGAGGACAGGTCTGCACGTATTAAGAGAGTAGGCTCCTCTTTTTTACCCTGTCTTTAAAAAGTTGAATTACGGGGTCACAACAAATTTAAACAAAGATAATCTGCACTTAAACTGTGAGCTGTCATACTTCTAATGAGAAGGAAGCTCAGAGGTGACCGGCTTTAAAGGATGGTTTATTGCACAGAGCCGAACTTCATCAGAAAGTTTTGTTGCATCAACTTTTATATCTGGTTTTGTTCTAAAGACGAGGAAACTGTTACAAGATCAGATAAAAAGAATGTCGAATAAATGTTTGTGAATTGAAAATTGCAAAGAAATGAAAAGCAAAATAAGATGTTCTGCATAATATGCAGTTTGATGCTTTAAGTCCTGGAAACCAAGCATCCCTCCTGTACAATCTCGTCCTCTGAGTTTTTCAGTAACTTGGACAACACGTTCAAACTAGAGGCGTGTTTAACTTTAACCCCTGACTCATAGAAATTCAAACATTGAACGTCTGAATCTTGAGTTATCTACGTAACTAGCAGAGCTAAAGTTAGCAGCAGTGTTGGAGGCTACCAAGGTTGTCAAAAATTTTGAAAAGAGTGAAAGAGAAAGCAAGCATGGAGATAAGGTAAAGAGAGGGAGAGCACAGCTAAAGAAAACAAAGTGCTCAAATAAATAATTAATACATTGTGTCACATTGGTTATGCTGTTTGTCTCTGCTCCGCTCTCCATCACAGCCTCTACACCCCTAACTCTCCTCAGTGACAGGTCGGCTAATACTGTACTTTAAAAATCAACACATTGATTCATTAAAACAACTGTAGGGATCTCTGTGGAGTCCAGCTGACTTCGCATTAAGCCGATATGTCTCCATTTTTGTTGTCATGTTGCAGGATGTTTTTCTGTCAGTCTGACTGAGGGGGCGTGTCCTGGTGAGAAAGTGACGTCAGTGCATGCTCTCTGTACTGATAATTCTTCTTTACTTCTACCGCAGCAAACTTCCTGTTTGAACTCACATTCAAACAATCTTTGGCATTTGTAGTGTGTCTAAACCTTCAGAATAAAAGTCAACTATAATGGGACGGAGAGTCTTCAGAGAGCCTGTCCTCTTTTCAACAGACAGACTTTAAGAGTTTCTTTGTCTTCTTCATTTGCAGCCTGTTGCATCACTGTTTCCCATGTGATCCTCCTTTCTTTCTTTTTTACCTCTGTCATTAACAGGTGAGCACTGCTGGGAAGTTCTTCAGTCCGACTCCACAAAGTTGTGCAAGGGTCCAATTTTAAGAGACCATGAGCAGCAGTTCACAGCTGTGAGTCTGAGCTGAATGAAAAGAGTCCTGTGAAGAATGATGCACAGATAAAAGGATGAGTGGATGGAGGTTTAAACCAGACAGGAAGATCTGCACTCGCCAGGTTACCTCTAAAACAACCTGCCTCTGCATGCACTCATCACTGAATATCAGTGATCAATACTCATGAGTAACATTTGGCCTGGACATGTGGTAATGGCAGTGAGGACAAAGGGGTCGTCTGAATTGTTATTATATTGAACCCAAAGGTCTGTTCAGTAAAATATACTCATTATTCAATGTGTAATTTAAAGGGGGAGTAATCTATATAATGATAATAAAAGCTCTCATGGTGTTTTATGAGCTGTGTCATAAATTAGTGGAGCCCACTTAACGTCCTCTCTGTCATTATTTATGTTGTAGGAGCGTCGTGACACTTTGTCTTTACCGTCTGCTCATTTATAAACAAACAGCTGTTTGGCTCATGTTTCACAGCACAGGTTTTAAATAATGTGGATGTCACTGTTTGATATTTATCATCTTTTATCCTCTCTTTTTTTCAAGGCTCTGTTTTTCTTATTAATGAAGGTGAAAGCACATTTCTTCTTTAGCTCTGCCTCTTCTATTTGTATATGGTTCAATGTGAAGCTCTGAGGGTTCAAGTACGGTGGCCCCGAAGGTCACCTGATCAAACATTTTATGACCACAAAAACACGTTTTAACTGATCGCGAAAAAACACTTGGTAACACTTTACAATAAGGGTCCCTTAATTAGCGTTCGTTAATGCATTATTAAGCATTAATTAACAGTTTAATAATAGTTAAATAATCGTCATAATGTATTACCTAACATTAACTAACACATTAGTTAGTGCATTAATAAGCAGTTAATTAATGTCCACTGCTCAGAGTTAATTAATACATTATTAAGCATTAATAAAAGTTACAAAACTTAATTAGTTAACCATTAGTGAATGCTTTCTGGACCCTTATTGTAAAGTGTAACACATGCATCACTTGAGTAACACATTATAAATGCTAAACTGCCTCATAAGCATAAGCATAAGCGTGTGCATCACTTTTAAGTGTCCTCTGGAAACACTTCTGTTGTGTTGCTGTCTATTTGCAGCGCGTTTTTCTAATGTATTGTGTTGTGGTCTTTGCATCGCGTTTTCTAATTGCTGCGCATGTGTTGTCAAATTGATGAAGATGTTTTCTTAATTTGCTTGTGTTTTGTCTTTTTGCATGTCTTTTTTTAAGTTGCAGTGCTGTGAGCTCTCAGGGCCACCGTACTTCTCTGTGCCAGTTGAGATGTTATCTGTGATTATCTGTTTTATTCTAAATAAAATGTGTTAAATTCTTTATATGTGTTGCTTCAACTACATTTCAACTCATTTTGCTTCAGCGTATGTGTTACCTAAGAGATACATGTGTTACACTTTACAATAAGGGTCCAAAAAGCATTCACTAATGCTTAATTATGGTTAAGTATTGCTTATGAGGCAGTTTAGCATTTATAATGTGTTACTCAAGTGATGCATGTGTTACACTTTACAATAAGGGTCCAGAAAGCATTCACTAATGGTTAACTAATTAAGTTTTGTAACTTTTATTAATGCTTAATAATGTATTAATTAACTCTGAGCAGTGGACATTAATTAACTGCTTATTAATGCATTAACTAATGTGTTAGCTAATGTTAGGTAATACATTATAACGATTATTAAACTATTATTAAACTGTTAATTAATGCTTAATAATGCATTAACTAACGCTAATTAAGGGACCCTTATTGTAAAGTGTTACCAAACACTTTGTAAAACACAAAGAATTGAATAAATACCAAATTATTTTATGGAATGTTAAAACAATCCACAATAAGCAAAAACATGTAATGACACAGAAAAAAGTTCATAAAACACAACAAATTCTCCAAACAAACTTTATTCACAAAACACAAGAATGTTTTATGAAACACACAGAAAAACATTTCACATAAAAGGACAATTATTTTTGTATATTGTAAATATTTGTGTGTGTAAAAATATTTTTGCATGTAATTAAATAGTTGGTTTTGCATTAAGGTTTACTTACATTTTATATTATACACATGTACACCAAAACAAACAAACACACAGACAAAAACACACAGAGGAAAACTAAATAAACAATAAAACATAACATAAAAACAAACAAAAATAAAAAATACATATATTAATTCCCTCATTAAGCTGACAAGCTGGACCATAATTTCATACTTCTTCTTAATTGTTAAATGATAAGAAAAAAAATAAATCTTTGTTCACTTCTCAAATGTTGCAACACTCTAATGAGTGTATCCTAGCTATCCTATTTAAAAAAAAAATTAACATGATCACCTTGGTGCCAAATGAATAAATAAGGAGTACAGCAAATGGAAATTCAAGACAAAATAATAGAGCATTGTCTGAGGGTTTGGGGGTGGAAATTAATTTAAATCTATCATCTTTCATCTTTACCTACATATCATCCCTCACTAAAATACTGGAGTTACAAACTACTTTATTATTTGAAAATGGAAAAAAGTTAGCCTTTGAAATTAACAAAATATTAAATTTGAAAACATATGAGGGAAAGTATTACACACACAAGCATTTGTCCAATATTTTGTACTCTAAGTAATATTTTTTGGCGGTCATGAAACATTTGTGCGGTTGCCCTTCAGGGCCACCGTATTTCAAGGTTTTATAAAGTGCATGGTTGTATTAGGCTGTGGAATCATTACTGATGTTAAACCATCCGGATGTTTCTAAATCTCAGTGCTCACTAATATGGGTGAAGGTGCAGAACCAACCTTATAAAACCGGACTACATGGAGCTTTTCGCCCCGTTCAAACTCCAGAGTGTCATTTTTGATATCACCTCAGTTCTCGTGCAGGGAGGCAAAGTCTAAACATCTCTAAAAGGAGGGTCACTAAGCTCAAATTCAGTGCTTCAAGGGGATAATTTGCATATAAGTGCATGTCTGTGGATATATAAACTAGACCCACACCATAAATGTTTATATTAGTATGGGGACAATAAGCCTCTTTCACTGTACACTGACAGCATCCTCCAACAACATAAACACCATGAATGCAGCATTGTGTTGTCCAGGTAACATGATGAAGAGGAACGGCAGGAAAGGCTTCCTGTTCAGTGTGACGGCCGATCATTAGCCGGCTGACTGTTTCATCTGTTTGCCTCTTTGAGTCTGTTTCACAAAAGTCTGTGGATAAAATTCACAGAGATACCTCCTGGAGACACTGTGTCACAGGTGTAATGAGAACAGGTTGAGAGTTTTATTGTAATTCTGAGTTAGTAATTTAAAGCCAGAAGTATGACTCACTTTTATATAGCAGCTTGGTCAGTGGCCCCATTTTCATAAAGCAGGATGACCCAAGTGCCCATCTAGTGTCAGCTTTACCGGTGCACAGCTCTGTACTGAAGCTAGCACAAAATGAATGTGCAGTATCCCATCAGATACCTTGACTATAAGGAACATGCAGTCAGAATTTCAATATACAGGGTTGTGAGAAACAAAGAGCTCTGAGATTTTAATACATGGAAGAAAAACTTAAAGTAAACATTAAGAAAATGCTGTTATCTGGTTATTTTTCACCACCCAATCCACTTCATCAGGGATCAGGAAAGAGATGATGCTTTAGGTTTAATGTGAATAACTTCACTGAGAAAGAACTGAACCTCCTAAATAATAACAGAGTTTGTGTTTCACATGGGAATCCAAGCTGGGTCTCCTGGATTAAAATCAATTATCTGAACAACCCACCCATCACCCTGACCTCCACCTAAAACAGACTTTATTGTCTGATATTCTACGTCACCTGGCTTAGGCACAAGGGGGGAGCCTACAGTTCTGTTAAGATGCCTTTAATCTAAATTTGACAAATTGAGAAAAGAAGCCAAATCTGCAGTTCCCCAAGTGTCCACTTGTCTCTGAAAGTGAGTCAATCCTCATAGAGCCCCATGTTAAAGGTCCCATATAATGACATACAGGTTTGCTCTTTCCCTTACAGACGTATTTTAATTGTCCTCCAGCTGAGCAACCCTGAGAATGTGGAGGGGCCTCTGATTTGTTTCTGGAGCACACCTGGATATTTGAAATGGCTCCTTGTGTGATGTAACAACAGGAGTGGTTTTCATAGGCTTTATGCAAAACCACTCCCACACCTTAAATGATTCAGTATCTTCCTACACTATTGTTATTTGCCTTAGTGTTGCAGAGTCAAGATGTCAAAGGTCAGTTCCAGATACCCTAGCAGCTCTGTTAACATAAATATCTGTCCCATCCCCACAGGACCAAAGAAAACAGTGACTACTTTTTATTTTTAACAACACCGTGCAGCTACAGTTGGTGCTAATTATTCACTAATTCCAAGCTGGGTTTGCTTCAACACTGACCATCAAAAGAGGATCGTTACCAACTCATCCTGATCAAACAATGACAGACATGCTATCTGTAAGTGTCGCCGCTCTGTGAAAATATTCAGTTTATAACAAGAAACATTTGGCTTGGTGCTGGGTTCTTCTGAAGCACATGCCATGGTGATTTTGGTGTTTTTCCACCTCTTTGTTGGTCTGCACCCTTCCCTCTCGGACAACATTCAGGCAGCCAATCAGCATTCCCGCCCACTCAGATCACTGCATGGATAATGAGGTTAGAATCCGAGAGGCTTCAGATCCTCCACAGAGGCTGAAAATGTGACGTATGTTTGTTTTTTTGCAACTGAATTAAAAACCTGGCTTAAGACGACAAGGACATGTTATAAACTAAAAATACCATTATATGGGACGTTTAACAGTCTTACTCATATTTTACAGCAAAATAAACATGTTTACAGCCTGAAACAAAAACAGTTTGGGTCTCTATAGCTCACTTCTCTATTCTATGAATTTATATACAACTCACCTGTTTACATTAGATTATTACTCGGCTGTGTTAAATACTTGATTCTGATTGGCTGAAACCCCATTACATTTGAAATAAACACCAGGGACAACCTGCTCACACACGTCATATCAAATCAATCTGCAGAAAGGAGAATACAACGGAATGGAATGGAACACATCAAAGGAGAGTAGAATGACCATACATATATCAAACTAATCTGTGTCAAAGAGTTGGTCACATGTCCCCTCTCCCTGTTGACACTGGTAAAAACTCTCCCAATAGCTAATTTATCTGTTCATGACAACTGTACGGGCTGAATTTAATATACATCTCAACTCAACTGTAAACAGGTGAGTTTAAGGATTAAAGGGAGATTTAGGGCGTGGCCTCTTTGAGTGACAGATAGGTGTGTTGTAGCTTCATTAAACCTCTACAGCAGGCATGTCCAAAGTACGGCCCGGGGGCCAATTGCGGCCCGAGGTACATTTATTTATGGCCCCAAGCTTCCATCTTAAAATGTGTAATTTATAGCACATAAAATAATCACCTTCTGAATCATCTGTACATTTGCAGTTTCTTTCAAGCGCACAAAAAAAACTAAAGTCTGTCCAGAAACGTTTCAAAAAGCTTCATATGGACTACTCGTGTAAAGCCACAGCACTGGGAATTCTTCAAGATGGCAATACAGAAGAAACACAAGAACTCTTAAAGCTGATAGGTTTTCAAATTAATGTTTTTATCATGATGTGAAAATGTTCTTGATGAACACGAAAAGTTCAGAAGACACAAAAGAGGACACAAGACAAGATCAAAATTATGACATTGTACAGAAAAGGCAAAATTAGGTGCATAAAAAATGTTCAGAATGCAGGAAAATAATTATTTTGTTCTAAAAATGTGGTCTGCTGGTCAGAAAATGTTAAAAACAACATGAAAAGAAGTGTGATGAAATCCAGATCGCGATCCTGCCACAGGAAAATAATGATACAATATTTTTCCCACTTTGCCCGACCCTAATGAAAAACATTTCCCTCCAGAAGAAGATAACGTTTGCTAATCTACTGTTACTGTTACTGTTTTATTGAGAGAACATTTAAAATAACTGTTATTAAATAGATATTTCATACATAACTTTATGATTCCAAAGTCTCAGTAGGAGCCAATGGCCCTGAGGTATTCTGACAACATCATATGTGGCCCTCTTTGAAAAAAGTTTGGACACCCCTGCTCTACAGGAACCTATGCGTGACATCACTCAGACTGTCTGTGTTTGATACAATCTATGGCTGGTAGTGAGAAAAGACTGGTGAATAAAACACAATAACATGTATCAGCTCTTATTCATGCATACTTAATATGGGGGAGTTGTTTTCTGCTAATCATCTGTTCAACAGTGCATTCATTTTTATGCATACATAATTTAGAGTGGTCATGTTACAGTAAGTGATCTAAGACTCATAACAAACATACAGAGAGTCGACCTCTCTGTCTACAAGCTGATATTAGTCACGTTACTTTGCAGACGCCTCATTTGCTGCCCTCACTTAAATTCACATTTAACTGAGAGGGGAGTTTGAAGTGCAAAACGCTGCTCTGATGTGTGCAGTCATTACATGCTAGCACTTGAATAAACAGATCCTTGTGTTAAATGTCATCACATTTACATATTAATTATGGTGGATGCTTCTGCACAGTGAGCAGAGCAGGAAATAGAAAAGTTGGGCGTCAGTCTGGATGACGGCTGACAGATCCGTCTGAACAAATAATAAAGTCTCTCTATGTTCGTCCTTTCAGAGTATTTTCACTCATAGTCCTCTGACAGAACAGGACTTTCTCTTCTTCCTGGTTGCTGTCTTTGTCACTGTCTCTCCCTCTTTATCTGAACATCAACCCTGCCTCCTAAACTGTCCCCTTGGTCTCCTCTGCTGGATTCTCTGGACCTATTTTAGATGGTCTATATCTTGATCTTCATCCTCATGGGGGTGAAGCCTGTGTCTTTCTTTTTCTGTTTGATATCTTTTCCTCTCGCTCCTCAGGTGTGAACTTGTCTCTTTCCTTCCCTGTGTGAAAATATCCTGTGTAACAGGACGTCCAATCTTTGTGAGTGTTTAACAGGTTGATCAGTTCAGGGCACCAGTTAGGTTCAGGGTGCAACAACAATGAAGTTGGGTTTTCACTGAGTCAGGTACTCTACTTTGTTTACAAGAGAAAGGAGCCAACAGAACAAAACACCTGAGAATAAATAGCTAACTTCTCTTGATCCTAAAAAAAAGCATGAAGTACACTCAACCAATAAGAAAGCACCACAGAGAGATTGTTTAATCCATCTAAAAGCCTTGTCTGTAACGCTTAGAGGCAGTGTGGTGGAGCAAAGTTGTGGTCCACCATCAAAGGAAGTAACAGAGAGGTAGCAGGAGAGAGACAGGATCGCTGTAACAAGCTAGTGTTCTGGCTTATCGACTATCGATTAGGGATGTAACGGTATTGTAAATATCGCGGTATTTCAGTATCAAAATTCTCACAATAATACCGTGGCATGTGATGATAAGGGACTCGGAGTACTCCCGCTAGTGTAGTTTTTATCTGCGAGCGAGAGGTCTGCGGTCTTAAAATTGTTACGGTATAGGCCATTAGGTAATTTCCTTTTTTTAATGTGTAGGTATGTTTAAGCCATGTAAAATCTGAAATAAAAATACATATACAAGTAGTTATGTCTCCTTGTATTAGTGTGTCCACCTGTTATTGACATAATGCGCAAATATAGATATTCGAATGGTTCAAACCTATGTTTTTTTGGAGCGAATATTTAAACATCATTTTGGAGCACTTTTGACAGCCCTAGTGAACACACTTGAGCCAAGTTACAAAATTCCAGTCAGTTTAAAGACACTCAACTGAAAGGTTTTTTTTATTTGCTTGTTACTTGAAACACTGGATGTGCCCGCACTGTTCATTGCACTTGAAAATACCTGTTGGTAATAATAAATGTGATTAGAACATTTGAGCATTATGTTTGTGTTAAATTACAGTAAGTGTGTTTATCCTTATCATTCCTGGCACTTCATTTTCCACACTATGACATTTTCCAGTCATCTTATTTTTTTGACAATACCGCAATAATACCGTACTGTGGCCTTAATACCGTGACGATATCGTACCATGAGTGGAGACAGAGAGTTACGTTAGCCTGATGCTATTTTAATGCTAACTACCACACCTGCTGCAGAGTGATGAGTCCCGCTGTTCAGAACTACTTGGTTTTTTTCACACCAACTGAACAAACCTATTGATTTGCATACTCATTACAAATTCATGATGTATGATTCTAGGTCGAATGAATCTAATTTATTTGATGATAATGAACAGAAGAACTCTGACAGTTAGGCAGAAAAACAAATCCAACTCTTCCACTTCAGTCACACAGACAGATAATCGAGATCTCTACGAGTCCCTTAATGAGATCAAACTGATCATCCTGTGCGCTCACCACAAGCCTTTTCAACCCATCCATCGATGCACACTGTTTCCTAGCAACTCTTTGATTGACCGTTAAGAATTACATCAGTCCACAACAGCGTAATGAGGGACCTCTCATTAAAACCAGACAATGGTCTGATTTGTAACGCTGATGAAGGCGCTGCACAACCTGACGGCAATTAACTGCTGCTCACGCTTAGCGCCGAACTCCGGGAGCGTGGAGCGAAGACGTCCTCTTCATCAAAGGAGGTTGAGGAGTGAGTGAAGAGAGGTGTTGTTTTGTTGAGGAGCAACCTGTTTGCCATTTTTATGCAGAAAAAGACGCTGAGGCATGATGTGAGATCTCTCTCTCTCTCTCTCTCTCTCTCTCTCTCTCTCTCTCTCTCTCTGATGCACAGACTGTAATAAGGCCTCAGTAGTCTGCCCGTGAGGCTACTCTTTAAATGTCTGTGGTCATTATTTGAAGAGCTGACTTTTAACCTGAAACAAAAGTTTTGAGATTCCCTCTTGAAACATGCTAATCTCACTAAAGCACGCCGTATTAATCCTCTGTTGTGGTCACGCCTCCTCAGATAATTCAATCCTGTTATGAAGCTGTTTGAGAAAAGGAAATGCTGGTGCAGCCCTGGTGACCTGAGAACACCTTGGTGTCCAAAGAGAGCAGTGTAGTTAATGTATCAGGTACTCAGAGGCACAAACCAGATCCACATATGCTCCTCTGCTCCACATGAGAGACTTCATCTGGTTAAACGGAGGCTGGTTTTTGTGAAATATAAATATCAATGTTTGTCAAACATTGTTTCTGTCATTCCAGTTAGTGCTTATCATTGTGATTTATGTCACAGAGTTCGTGTTTCTGACTAGTTTACTTTGAATTAGTTATTTGATGCTATAAAAAGAGGGATAACCCATAGGAAAAGAAATTTAGAGAGGAGATCTCAAAAGTGTTTCATTTATGTCTCCTAGACAACAATGAGATCTGTTTGAAAGCAAAATGAGACTATAGCTTATGTCTCCTGTTTCTCATTCTTGCCTCCAGAAAAAAAGTTGCAAAAAGTCTCAGCTTAGTCTCCCTTTCAGTTCAAAAGGAGATCTGGTCAAAATCTGAAATGATTCTCAGGTATTTCTCAAGTGTTGTGATTCCTTTTGAGCTCAGGTGGAGAAATCAGGGAACTCTCTCAATTGTCTCAATCTAACCTCATCCATTTGTTTTTGTCAGACTCAGTTTTTGTGTCTCAAGTTGAGCTCAGATGGAGCAAAGAAAGAGCCTGAGCTCATCTTTTCATGAACATTTACAGTGCCTGGCAAAATTAAGATTTCAATGTAATTGTCCACAAACTTACAATTCTCATTAAAACATTTGAACCACTTGCAAGATCAGCTATTTAGATGTCAAATGATCTCTTCTTTGACTTCACAATATGGTCCTTCCTTTACAAGTCTGTTTGGAACAAAACAACTTCACAAAGATTTAGTGTCTTTGAGAGAAATTGCAAAAGATAGAGATTTCATACCAGGTATGACAGACCATTTATTTAAAATATGGGCCGCAAAAGGGCTGACCAGGTTTATCCAGATTATTACAATTAAAGGGGAGGATTCTTTTGGGCGCTGGTGGCCTAGTGGTCTAAGCGCCCCACATACAGAGGCTACAGTCCTCGTCACAGGGGTCGCTGGTTCAATTCCCGGCTGGTCAACCATTTCCTGCATGTCTTCCCCTGCTCACTACTCCCCACATTTCCTGTCTCTCTTCAGCTGTCCTGTCAAATAAAGGCCAAAAAAATATTTTAAAAAAGAGAGGAAAATTAGCCATTAATGAGATCTCTCATTTAGGGCTCAAGTAAGACTCATGTCATGGTCTCAACTATTTCTCCTAGTGAATTTTAGGAGAAACTAATGAGAAACCAATGAGAACTATTTGAAACTTGAATGAGGCTGAAGTGAGAATCTCAATTTTGTCTCCGGAGACTTAGAAGAGAAAGCCTTGAGCAGTAAAACTTTCCTCTGGGAAAGTAGGAAAGAGGGGAGGGGCAATTTACATTTCTTTTTAAACCAACATTTTCTTCAGAATTTTGTTTTTTTCTTGGAATTCTGAGATCAGAGGCATAATTCTAGAATACCTTTATTCTCAAAAGCCAGAATTCTAAAATGCCTTTGTTCTCAAAAGCCAGAATTCTAGATTGTCTTTGACCTTGAAGACAGAATTGTCGAGAATGCATCTGGTCTTAAAGGCAGAATTCTAGAATGCATTTAATGTTAAAAACATAATTCTAAAATGCCTCTGATCTTATAAACCAAATTCTAGAATGTCTTTGATCTTAAAGGCAGAATTCTAGAATGTCTTTGATCTTAAAGGCATAATTCTGGAATATCTTTGATCTTGAAAAGCAGAATTCTAGAATTCCGAGAAAAAAATGTAGGACTTAATAGTAATCAGTGGCCGAAAACCTCTTCCATATTACCACCATGATTGACAACTCTGGTGACCAATGAGGCTCCCGCAAGGGCTTGCGCACCGAATTATCAGAGCAAATGAGGAACAGTGAGAGGACACGTAATAAACACTAACACAAGAGTCATTGAACTTTCCATAACCATGAAGAATTAAACTCTGAACTTCACTCTGAAGTTGTGTTCACCTCAGAGTTGAACTAGAAGCACCTGACTAAAGTTTGTGGCACTTATTCAGAAAATGCTCATGCTCAGACTGTAATAAGGCCTCTAAGGCCTGCAGTCCGCCCGTCAGGTAGCTCTTTAAATGTCTGTGGTCATTATTTGAAGAGCTGACTTTTAACCTGAAACAACAGTTTTGAGTTTCCATCCTGAAACATGCTAATCTCACTAAAGCACGCCGTATTAATCCTCTGATGTGGTCACGCCTCCTTAGATAATTAAATCCTGTTATGAAGCTGTTTCAGAAAAGGAAATGCCGGTGCAGCCCTGGTGACCTGAGAACACCTTGGTGTCCACAAAGAGCAGTGTAGTTAATGTATCAGGTACTCAGAGGCACAAACCAGATCCACATATGCTCCTCTGTTCCACATGAGAGACTTCATCTGGTTACACAGAGGACGATATTTGTTGTGTTATTCTGCAGCCGGAGTTTACAGCCGACGAGGAGAGCAGAGGCAGGGAAGTTTCTGAGGTCCTGTAGAGCTGAGGTAATGGAGCATGGCACTAACTCTGCCAGAGGTTGGACTTTCTCTCCCAGCGGGGCTGTGCACGCTTCAAATGTATGCACACATGGTGCGGAGAGGCAGTTTGCACAAACATATAAACTAAATGGTAACTGTAATGTCGGAGGCTGCTGTCAGGTCGAGCTTTCAGAGGCAGTCCTTTAGTCTGCTGAATACAGACTCACATATCCTCCATACCCCGGATCCTTTAATGGATCATGTAGAGACAGCAATCTTCTTCTGTTGAAGTTTAGATTTCAACGTCTTAGTGACAAACTTTGAAGAAGACGACAAAATGAACTACAAGACTTTAAGATGCTGCTTTCTGTAGTGTTTCTATAGAGAAGTCTGATCCAGTAATCAGCCTCTCTGTTCAGGGACCATTTATATAAGAACAGGTTGTGACTGTGGACACATGCAGACATCGATGGTAGAGGATGGATTCTCAGCTCTCTTTGTCTCGGTGAATTAATGCACCGTTTTGTCCGGAGTGACGCATAGATGGGAAGTGTTGACCACCGTTTGACCCGTCTGAGTACTCACTCTATTAGATCTCAATTTACCAAAACACAGAGCGGCCACGAGTGAGCATTTTCAGTCGTTCAGTCTAAGTGTCTCCTCCATCAGTTGATGAGTGCAAATGATGGGGTGGAAACTAAGCTTCTCTTCCTGTTATTGTAAGCAGTGTCATGTGGAGGAAACCTCAGAGCTCAGCTCAGTGAAAACAAGAATTAGCAGCTGTGACCTGCAGAGACTGTCTGAGAGGAGACCAGCAGACATGTCGTCTGCCCTGTCTTCATGCTCACAATCTCAACTCTCTCTCTGAAAGTTTATTCTCATCTTGGTATCAATAAACTTAGTGCATGCTCGTTGCACTTTAATCTCACCTTTAGCTCCTCCTAGAATAATCTCAAATTTGCATGTTTCTTTTCAGTGCATGGGGTTAATCCAAGAAAGTAAGGTGCTACCATAGACTGTATAAAACTTGGACATGGTCTCCGTGATATCACCCATCTGTTCCTGAAGAGCTGTTTTGAAGCCTATCATCGGTGGGGGCCATATTAGAAATGCTGAACTCAACCTAACTCTTGCTGAGCTAGTGTGAGCTAAAGAGGCGGGCCTTTGACCTCTTTGCTAGCAGCTACAATGTTCCTGCCTGTCAATGAAGTCAGCCGCGCCCTTATTTAGGCAGAACTCTTAAGTTTAATTTCTTCAAAAATATAGAGTTATAAAAAAAATGTGTGTGCCGATAGATGTGTGTGTATGTGGTTTTCGGGTTTTCTGCAGCCAGCCTCATGTGGACACTCGGAGAACTGTAGTTCTTCACATTTCCACATTGGCTCCATATTTTAAGACCGTAGGTTGCCGCTTGGGTGCTGCAGGTTTTGTGACAGAGAGCAGAATGAACACCTCAGAGTTGTCAATGTGTCTTATTGTTTGTTATCTTCATCTTCTTCAGTTTCATGATGGCAGGTTGGTTCACCAGAGGCAGATAAAGACAACATGGAGGAGGAGAGGAGTCGAATAATCGTCGATTCAGGAAGTAACTTGGTCTCATGACTCCTGCTGTCCAGTGGGTGTTGACGGATGAACACAGGAACCATGAGAGCTTCAATGAAACACTTTGAAATACACAGTAAACACAGTTTTATTTAAAAGGTGTAAATAATCGTTCGCTCTGTTGGCTTCAGTTGGGCTGATGAGCAGAACAGGTGCAGTCTGACAGATGAAGATACTTTATTTAAAGAAAGACTCAAACACGTCCGTCTAGTATGAAGTATGGAGCTCTTCTCCTCCATCAGCTCGTCACATGCAGCACGTCAGGTCCACAATCAGCACAAACACTCCCAGGTGTGCGGCGCTCTCTCTCCAGTTGTAGCTGAAGCTAACAGCTGCAGACACCGAAGACTCTTCCAGCTCTGAAGACGATCAGGAGAGGAATAAAAGCATCCAATACTCTGGAAGTAAAAACAGCTTAAAGTTTAAGCGTAAAGTACCTAAGAATGGTACTCGTGCACAGTGCCTGAGTAAACATTCAGGTTCAAGCTTGTGTATTGAGGCCTTTATTTCTGCAGCGATGTGTCACAATCGGTGAAACTTGTCTCTGTGGCGTTGACGCCTTTTGTTGTTCCCTCTGATCGGTGAGATCTAATAAATATCCAGATCAGGTCTCTGCATGTGTGTGCATGGAGCTCTCCATGCCGCTCTGTGTTCGATGTTACATTTAAATGAGGAGGCAAACAAGGCAGCATGAAACTGACATATTTGAATATTGGCTCGTTCATTAGAGTCCAGCCGAGCCTGCAGCCACAGAGCGAGCACTCTGTTCATCTGTTCACCGTACAATCGAGGATCAATCACTGTGGAACAAACAGCAACAAGGATGGGACATTCATCACAGACAGAGCGGACACCACACACTCACACACTGCAGACACCTCGTAACACACCTCCATGTGTTAATGAACAATCTAAACACACAAATGTCAGGCAGATAAAACACCGTCCTGCTCCTGTAGCTCGATGAGGACGGTGTTGTTCTGGTAGCTTCTCCTGACTGATGCTGATCCTGTAAAGAAACAGAAACTTAAAGGGATATTTCTCTGTTTTGAAAATGGGGTTGTGTGAGTTCCATGTCACTAGTAATTGTAGTGGCCACTATGGTAGTGAGAAACAGCACACAACGGGGTTGAATCTGCCACGTAATTAAGCTAACTTAGAGAGACTCCACCCGAGCACTTTCACTTTACCACCAAAAAGCCTCTTTGTTTTTGCCCTATTTGCAGACACAACACAGACGTGCTCTTCCACCTTTAAAGCCTCTGGTAACCCAAATCAAGAAAAAAACTTTTTAAGCTATGATATTTACAGTTATATGTACTTATTATTATACATTTATTATGTTGTTATTATATAAAAAACATTTTTGAAATATCATCAGTGAAGTTTTTGGATGACACTTGTTTAAAGTGGGCGGAGTTAACCTGGATATTTATGACAAAATAAATATGTAACCAATCATAAATAAAACACGCCCACACATGTTCAACAAAACTACTATGCTCCTCGTCCGTCTTCTAATGCCAGAGCTAACTCCTCTCTGTGTCGTCTTTGCTGTTAGCTTGTTTACTAATCACGTACTGCCTGTAATCTGACTATGTAGTGATAAAAGTCCTAAATTATATAGATATTTTGTAACTTGTTTTTTTCATTGTTATGGATGTTTATTTCCACTCACAGTTCTATTGATGCTTAATGACACATTCAATTTTGATATTCTACATAAATTCTAAATATTCCAAGTCACGTTCCCAGAGGCTTTAAAACTAGATTAGAATACAATCCACACTACCATTTGAAAAGGATTTAAAAATAAGTTTGTCCAATTTAATTTTCACAAAAAACACAAAAAAAACCTCAACAAAGTTCCCGTAATCCAGTCTGAAATCAGCCCTCCGTCAGAATAATCTGGACCAAAGCTATCCCAATCCTAAACAGAAGGAAGTTTATCTGGAGGAGCTGTAATCTGATCAGATTGTTCCTGAACACCAGGGCCCAGATCTGTTAATCTGTTAAAGTCTTTGTCTGGATAAGGTGGATCTAATCCAGTCTTACTTTAAAAACAAACAAAAGGATGGAGCGGACCCTGGAGAGCAACAAAGAGATTTCTGCCTCTTGATCCAGATTAAACACTGGGTCTGAGTAATCCCGCATTGACACTCTTTTAAAACCAGTCACAGAAACACCTGAGCTCAGGGACAGAGAGAGAGAGAGAGAGAGAGAGAGAGCTGGCATGGTTTGAGAACTCATTCCTCATTTTGTCTGTTTTCTGGCACCAAGGTCCCCAAACAAAGGCCTTCATCACACCCGGCTGCCAGAGACAGAATATACAAGCCATCCGTCTGTTTGCGCGACACCTTTAAAATAAAATCAGCTGCTTTCTGCCAAGAAATAACTTATGGTCCTTGTAAACAACACATTAAATTCCTGAATGTGACTCATATTTTTAAACGCAGACAGCCTTGGAAATACGGCAGCCATCTCCAATGTGTGCAAATATGTGAGTTCAGCCTTTGAAAACAGTTTAATCAAGGAGAGGAAGCAGACTGTGTTACCTCTGCAAAGTAACAGTCAGTGTTGGGAAGCTATTTCGGGCGGATTCATTTGAAAGCATTATACTTTAATAAACAGTTAAAGTTTTATGAGGCTGCAGAGCCGTTGAGAGGCTGCTTTGTGATGATAAGTGCTACAGGTTCTAACTGATGAGCCACACGGGACGGTCTGACACAGAGAACGGCGTGATTAATGTTCTCATCTGTGGAGAGCGCCTCAAAGGATGCCCTCGAGCAAGGCACTTTATCAGAGGCTGTACGAGCTGTTCTGCAGCTAACGGGGGGGGGCAGTGCTCTTCACTGGATGTTTCCTGATCATTGGAAAATATTAATCATGATGCATGAAAGACAACAACTGATAATGATGGAAAACTTTTATCAGCTAGAGTATGATCAGACCAGCAAGACAGAGACACAGATTTATATTGTCTGTAAATGATTTAAACACGTAGTTTATTTGAAAATAGTGCAAAGAAAACATGAAACTGAGAAAAGCTATAGTTTGATGATAAATATGAGACATATCTGCTCATTATGATGCCAGGAGCAAGATTCAAACAGTTGGTACAGGAACAACAAAACGTGTAAGAAGTTTTGTAATGCTGAAAAACAGCTGGAGGAACATCTCCCAACTAATGAGGTTAATGATCAACAGGTAAGTAACATGACTGAGTATAAAAAGGACACTCCAGAGAGGCCGAGTCCCTCAGAAGGAAAGATGGGGAGAGGTTCACCACTCTGTGAGAGACTGCGTGAGCAAATAGTTCAACAGTTTCAGAATAATGTTCCTCGGAGTAAAATGACAAACAATGAGTGGATTTCATCGTCTACTGTAAAAAAAATATCAATAAGAGATTCAGAGAGTCTGGAGACATTTCTGTACAACAGGGACAAGGACCAAAACCAAGACTGGATGAACCTGATCTTCAGGCCCTCAGGCAGCACTGCATTAAAAACAGACATGACTCTGTAGTGGAAATCACTCCATGGGCTCCAAAAACCATGGTCTGTGAACAGTTCATCACTGCATCCACAAATGCTGGTTAAGCCTGAACCATGCAAAGATGATACCACATAAACATGATCCAGGAACACCAGAGACGTCTCTGGATCTGAGCCTGTTTAAGATGGACTGAGGGGAAGTGGAAAACTGTCCTGTGGTCTGAAGACTCATAATCTGACATTCTTTTTGGAAATCATGGACCCTGTGTCCTGTCCTCTAAAGAGGAGAGGGACCACCCGGCTTGTTATCAGCTTACAGATCAAACCCAGAATCCCTGATGGTCTGGGGATCATAAGAGTCCATGGCATGGGTAGCTTACACATCTGTGAAGGCTCCATTAATGCTGAACAATGTATACAGGTTTAGCAGCAACGTATGCTGCCATCCAGACAATGCCTTTTTCAGGTAGACCTTACATATTTCAGCAAGACCATGCCAAACCACGTTCTGCACATATAATAACATCATGACTCTGTAGTAGAAGAGTCCCGGGACTAGTTAAACATAATTTGAGCGGAAACTGGGATATTTATGGCCCATGTTGTTTCAGATGAATAACTAGATTTTCGACATGGGTTATTAGCTCATAATTGTCTTTTCCTAATTGATTTTCACTGATGACTGATTCAATTAGAGAAGAAATACAGAGTTATTGTGTGTCGAGTAAACAGACAGTAGGGGACAACATGAAAATGAAAGACTATCAGGCGGAGGGGAACTTTAAACCTCCAGTATATATATATTATAAGTTTAGGGTAAAGTATTCGTCATAGCAGTCGACTCCCAGCCTTGACCCTTTGCTGCATGTCCTCCCTCACTTTCTTCCCCACTTGTCCTGTCTCTCTGCAGCTGTCCAATCAATAAAGACAAAAATACCCCCAAAAATAAAACTTTCAAAAAAGAAAATACAATTATCTGAGAATCTTTTGATGGCTGTGCAGAGTTAACCGAAGAAAGAGTGAACAGTCAGCTTCATATTGAACACACAGGTCTGATTAAACTGACAAAATCCTGAGAGAGGTACATCTCTGAGTGCTAAAAAATCAATTATTCAACATTTTCAGCAAACTTGAACACTTACTGAACTCTTTGAAAAGCTAAATTATAAAAGAAGAGAGAGAGAGAGAGAGAGAGAGAGTGAGAGTGAGAGTGAGAGAGAGAGAGAGAGAGAGAGAGAGAGAGAGAGAGAGAGTGAGAGTGAGAGAGAGCGAGCGAGCAGCCAGACACACACTCCGTCTCAGTCTATCAGCAGCATGTGTATTTCAGTCCACAGGCTTTGATGTCATTCATGGCATATTATTATCTAACACAATAATTACCATGTGAGCAGATCCGCCTGCAGACCTCGGCTCACTTTAGCTGATGCTGTACCATAATGACACGGAGCAGCTAATCAGTCTGTCTTTGAAGTCCACTGAGGTCTCATTTGTTCACATCAGGCAGTCAATCGGGCCCCTAGGCTGTCACAGAAGACTTCCTCAACCATGTTTGACACAACATGTCCTGTTTTTATCATGTGAGGCTGTAATCATTGAGACCGAGACATGATTCCTGTCAAACCTTTTCCTTTAATTGACCCCATTAATAAGACGGACATTTCACTCTGAGCTTGTGTTAAGACCACAAAGTCTCACTGCTGTGTTTCAGGGTCCAGACTGTTAAAATGTACAACCCCAACCTCAAAAAGCTATGACACTGTAGAACTGTTGATAATAACTAAATCGAAGACACAGAAAAATGATACATTGAGGTCTGTATTGACTCTGTATCTGCTATATTTGTGTCAAAAGCATTTAAAATATAGCATGATAGCACCCCTGGAGTGCTTTTCAAATGAAAAACCTGATCAATTTTGTCTGTGGAAAGACTACCTTTTGTTTTGAAGTTGTGTCCACAGTTGTTTGGTAAAAATATATTTGATTTCCACTTCACATTCAAGTCTACATTTAAGTTATTTTGGAAAACTGTTCACCAAATGCTTATGGTTAAATAACATCAAGTTGAAGGAAACATTTCTTCTCATGCATTCTCACTCTCAGCATCCATCCCTGTGCCCCTCTTTCTGCAATGCATAGTTTGAAGTATTGATATTTGAGAACCTCTGGACTGCATCTGTCTTTTTCACCTCACACAGAGTTCTTGTTAATGTTAATGAAAGCCCTGATCCATGCACCACCTCACCTGAGCGGCTGTGTGTACGTTCCCACGTCTGATTATCATTCATACCCAGAAGGAGAGTTGTCTTTGTATGCAAACATCTGATTTTCTTAAACTCCTGACAAGTGAGTATTTGTTTTCCTCTTCCATCCTCCTCCGGAAGCTCTATAGCACAATGAATACACCTGTTCACATTCAGAAACAGAACATTCATTGACACGCTATGCTGCTGTTCAACATCAAACCTCTGAAGACAAATTCAACACACCCAGGGGACCGCTGCAGAGCCCGAACATGTTCTCTCCTTTATGTTAAAGTCGATGAAGATGAGCGTCAGCGAGTAGCTCAATCTTCCTCAGTGTTTCCGTCTCTCTCTGAGGAAAACTCTGCTGCAGGACGACGGAGGGAACAGCTCTGCATATGTTTGCACTCAGAAGACAGTAATTGTCTATTTGTGCTGGTCTTAGGGGCACAGAGAGTGTGTGTTCCTATGTATGTGTGTGTGTTCCTACGTGGGTGTGAATTAACATGTTAGCAAGGCGTCTTTATATCAAGACATCATGAGGCATAGAGATGGAGGTGTAGAGGAGGAGAGAATGTGGGAATGTGATGAGAGGATGTAAAGAAGAGGAGGCGGGGGATGGTGGGTGTGAATAAACATGATATGCTTATAAAGGATGTAAGGGATGTATTAGCAAGGACACAGGAAACACAGAAGAAGAGAAAACAAGTAGGAGGTAGGAAGGGGAGAGAATGGGAAGCCTCTGCAGATCTTCAGCTCTTGTCTTGTCTTGTAACTTTAGGTCCACCTCTCCAGTGAAGTTATAGTGAATGTTTGCTCCAGAGCTGAACAGGAAAACTGGAACCTCCCTTCATCACTGTATCCACAAATGCAAGTTAAACTGTACCATGAAAAAAGGAAACCATAAATAACCATGATCCAGAAACACCGGAGACTTCTCTGGACCTGAGCCGGTTTAAGATGGACTGAGGAGAAGTGGAAAACTGTCCTGTGGTCTGATGAATCAAAATCTGAAGAAATCTGCTCTAAAGAGTAGAGGGACTACCAAGCTTGTTATCAGCTCACAGTTCAAAGCCAGCATCCCGGATGGTATTGGGATCATAAGTGTCCATGGCATGGGTAGCTAACACATCTTGAAGTTAATGCCAAACCACATTCTGCATGTACTACAGCATGGCTCTGTAATAGAAGAGTCCAGGTACTAAACTGGCCCACCTGCAGTCCTGACATGTCACCCATTGAAAACATCATGAAGCATCATGAAACTGAAGATACAACAAAAGAGACCCTGAATTGTTTTGCAGCTGAAATCCCCAATCAGACAAGTATGTGACAAAATTTCACTTTAAACTCCAGAGACTGGTCTCCTTGGTTCACCAACATTTACAGAGTGTTGTTAAAAGAAGAGCTGATGAACACCACAATAAACATGACCCTGTACCGTCTATTTTGGAAACCTTGTAATCAGAGCTGTGTTTAAGTGTTTCAGGCACAGAATGTCATCCTCCCTCTCCAACCTTTAACTGATTATTTCTGTCTCTGATTGAGTCTGAATTAGCTTCAGTTGACGGGAGGTTTACTCTACCTGAGTTCAGGTGACACTGGTTACAAAACTGCTCTTTGATTGGCCCGTGCAGCAGCTAACAGGGTAGGACAAGTCTCTCTGAACACTGTGAATACAGACAATTTTTAACATGTTATCATTTATTATCACAGTGTTTGTCAGCAGAGATATCAATCAATCAATCAATCTTTATTTATATAGCGCCAAATCACAACAAATGTTATCTCAAAACGCTTTTACAAACATAGCAGGTCTAGACCATAGTCTATGTTTCATTACTAACAGAGACCCAACACAAAGACAGGGTAAGACTCAGTCTTATCTCATTTTAATCCACCATAAGCATTACACCTCACAGTATTTAGCAAGTTACAGTGGCGAGAGAGAGAGAGAGAGAGAGAGAGAGAGAGAGAGAGAGAGAGAGAGAGAGAGAGAGAGAGAGCAATGATAGTGATGAGATGAGTAGTAGTAGTAGTAATAGCTGTTGCCGCTTGAGTCCAGCACGTCCGTATCAGCTGGAGTCTGGAACATCCACTGTCGGAGGATGTCTATGGCAGCTCAGAGGAACCTACCAGACAATGGAGCTGAGGGACTCCAGAAACGTCTAGGATTAGTAACTTTCAATGGGACAGGCAGAGTTAAAGTAAGTGATGAGGGGGGGGGGTTGAACACACTTTCTCCAGTGTTCATGCAGTCTCATACTTTTCAGAGAGACTGAAGCAGATGTGTCAGTTTTAAAAGAGGAGCCAGAGCTCGTCCAGTGGTGAGAAAGATGCAGAGAAGCTTAACCGTGTTGAACTCTTAATCGGGTACATTAAGACAGTTTAAGAAGTTGGGCAGTGAATTATTTAAAGGTCTACAGTGGTATGTTCTGTTTTCAGAGTTTACAGCCGTTTTAAATCTGAACATTCAGAACTTTCTGAACATGTAAAGCTTGGAGAAGCACTGCCCTACTTTACAGGAAGAAAGGATATCATATAGATTATAGATAATAACAATACAAGCTGTGTCATATTTACAGACGTACACTCCAAAGGCAGGTATGACGGCCGGTATATTAAAGATAAACAAAGAAGATATTGAATACAGGTTTATATTTCCATTGAGATCTGTTTTTTAATAATTTGACTGCAGACACAGTCTTTAAAAAGAACCTCCCCACTGTATGAGACATGTTGATGAGCAGGTAGGTTGGTGTTGTATCTGCTGCAGCGGGTCAGCCACAGCACAAACTGCAACTTCTCAACATATTCAGAGAGGTCTGTCTATTTCTGTGAAAGCAGCATAACTTCATTAACTATTAATACTTCCAGAAATGCCATTAAGAATTGGCTGGATGTCGTTTCATGGTACTTTTCCAGCAGAAGTACCAGGAACTATTGGTACCAGGAACTACACTTCAAGGAACTCAAAGGTTCCTGTGGCCTATTGTTTGCATTTCTACAAAGGTCTGAATTCCCATGGAGATTATACAAATCAAGCCAGTGTAGAGACGAAGGCCGTACAACAAAGAAGACACCATGGAAGGAGACAGACAGGCTGACATCAACATGAGTGACACCACAGTTAGCCTGTTAGCATGGAGAAGATTCCTCTTGTGCTGTTTTTGATGTGCTTTGTTGCAGATAGATTCATTGAATCAACATTCTGAAGGAGACGATCTTGAGAGACAAAGAGGATTCGAAATGTGTGAAATGCTTGACTTAATGCAAGAAGACAGATTTTAAAAGGCATGGCAGAGTTCAGAGTTCACCGGTGTTTCAGTTTAAACAGCAACCCTGTTAACTGGAGACTTTCAGCCAAATGCATCCCTCGCAAACGTCTTTACATGATCATTAAATATCTGATGAGGATATTTTGACGTTTAACAAAAACTAAACTAGGATGCATTCCCAAGGACTCCTTCTGTGTTTCAACAGGTGTTTTAAATTCTACAAATACTGACACATTCAGCTGAGGGTCTCCAGTTTACAGGGTCACTCTTCAGACTATAACACCAGGAGCTGACAGAGACGCATTCACACTATCAGGCTCAAAGGCGACCAATGTTCAGGAGTTATTAAACCAAGTGAATCACAGATGTGTGTGAAGTTATTGTGGACAGAGGGTGTAATGAAAACACTGAGGGTACTCTACCAATCAGGAACGTTCAGCATTGCAGCCCCCACCCCCAAAGTTCCTGGAACTTTGGAAAGTACTACCCCCCCAAGCAGGGAATTTTCAGGGGGAGATTAACTACACAGGAAATAAATGTAGAACCTGGTCCCTGCTGCTGAAGCTCTAAAGGTCCCTAGAGTATTTGTGAGTATCTTTGTGTGGTGACAGTGATCTTCATTGAAGCACTCTTTAAATAGCAGGAAGGTTTTATTTTTCTCAGCTACAGTCTCTGTCAAGATAGCAACACGCCATCTGTGACCACACCTTAGTTTGAGACCAACACGCTCAAAGGTGCTAAAGTGGGCGTAGGTTCATTTGCTATTTACACAACGTGGGCGTGAAAATGTCATAAGTGTTGGTGAGAAGAGTACGATGGTACGCGCACTGCAGAGAAATAGATAGAGAGAGAGAGAAGAGAGCGGAAGAGAGCGTCCAACAGCTCCAAACCCCTGTGAACATCCCCGCACCATCATCTAATTAGACCTGTACACACACACCACAGACCTGTACATACACACACCACAGACCTGTACATACACACATCACAGACCTGTACACACACACACCACAGACCTGTACATACACACACCACAGACCTGTACATACACACACCACAGACCTGTACACACACACACCACAGACCTGTACACACACACACCACAGACCTGTACATCTTTCCTCTTTAAATCTTTATATTTTAATTTCACATTTCTGTAAATAATCTATAGTCATCTGTAAAAGATAAATGAAAATATTACTATTATTATTATTGTTGTTGTTATTAGTATTACTGTTGTAATTATTATTTTTGTTGTTGTTAGTATTATTATTGCTATTGTTATTTTTATTATCATTATTATTTTTATTATTCATATATTTTCTTTCTTCTATACAGCTCTGTTAGTTTAACATTGAATCTTATTATTCTGTAATTGTTTGTAATTTTGTGTTTTATTTCTTTTTAAGCTTTAGCAATGATTACGTATGTTTTCCATGCTAATAAAGCCCTTTGAATTGAAATTGAATTGAATTGAGAGAGAGAGCGAGAGAGAGAGAGAGAAAGTGCTGGAGCGAGCGTGCTGTAGTTGTTGCAGGAACATTCGGCATATTTTTATATTCAAGATTTAATTTTGGTAAGCCAGTGGTTGAATAGCTTTAGGATGCTTTTGGGCGCATCAATATGTCTTATTTTTATATTATTTAATCTCATACCTCTCGGTGTTTGAGTGTAAAACAGCTTCCAAACCCGTCTTTTTCACTCTCGCTCTCTTCTATTGTCCTCTGTCTCTTGGGTCATCTTTGTATTGTTTGTATTGCTCTGTGTATCTCTGTGTTTTTGGTGGCGTACTGAACTCAGTGAAGTGTAAAACTCACAAACTGACATGCTCTGCAGAGAGAGAGAGAGAGAGAGAGAGAGAGAGAGAGAGAGAGAGGGAGAGGGAGAGAGAGAGGACAGCAGGAGAGCTGCAGGTAAACAGCAGCTTAATTAACAATCAATCTATTCAAACTGCTCCTGATTTGTTTGTTCATGTTCATTAGCATATTTGATTACAGTGACACCAGACCGGAGCAGTTTCAGGACACCATGACGGTCTCTCTGAGGAGCTCTTTTATGGAGAAACAAAACCAAGAGGGAAATCTCAGCGACATAAAACTCATCTTTATGGTGTCTCATTAATACACTAATGTACTTTAAACCTTTAATTCATCTGGCGTAGTTCATCTGTTCTGTATCAGAGCTGCAGACACACATGATCCATGTGAAGCCAGTGGCTTCCTTTGACCTGCCGATACCTGATGGATGATCCTAGAGTAAAGGCTTCTGTGAAAGAGAATTTACACAAGGTCTGCACAAAACCTGTAAGCTGCCATCTTTGCACTAACTGTTGTACACACACTGAAGATGTAGATTCACATCCATCTATGTGCAAGACAATACAGATCTTTCAAGTTAACATTGAAATGTGGAAGTTTAACTCCATCCAGCTCCAGATTCTTGAAGTTTAACTTAATCTTACTCCAGACTCTTGAAATGTATCTTGATCCTGCTCCAAACTCTTGAAGTATATCTTGATCCTGCTCCAAACTCTTGAAGTATATCTTGATCCTGCTCCAGACTCGATCCTCCTCCAGACTCTTTAGATTCATCTGGATCCTGGACTCTGGCTCTGGACTCTTTAGATTAATCTGAATGAGGGTGATCCAGCACCCTCACAGTGAACACAGGGGCCCCGCAGGGATGTGTGCTGAGCCCCCTCCTCTTCACCTTACTGACCCACAACTGCACACCGCTGCACAGATCTAACCTTTTCACTAAGTTTGCTGATGACACGACCGTGGTGGGTCTCATCAACAACGGGGATAAGACAAACTACAGGACTGAGGTGAGCTGCCTGGTCTTGTGGTGCGGACGCAACAATCTCTCTCTGAATGTGGAGAAGACGAAGGAGATTGTTGTGGACTTCAGGAGAATACTCACCCAGCACGCTCCTCTGACCATCAACGGTGTTGCTGTGGAGAGGGTGGGCAGCACCAAGTTCCTGGGTGTGCACATCACAGAAGACTTCACCTGGACCACCAACACCGCTTCACTGACCAAGAAGGAAGGCACGTCAGAGCCTCTACTTTCTCCGCAAGCTGAGGAAAGCTAGAGCCCCTTCCTCCATCATGCGCACTTTCTACAGAGACACCATCAAGAGCATTCTCACTAGCAGCATCACTGTGTGGTACGGGGCCTGCACTGCATCCTGCCGAATGACCCTCCAGCGCATCATGAGAACAGCTGAGAAGATTGTTGGTGCCTCTCTCCCCTCCCTCCATGACATTTACTCTTCCCGCCTCACCCGAAAAGCCCTGCACATAGCAGGCGACCCCTACCACCCGTCTCACAGCCTCTTCAGCCTGTTGGGCTGAAGGGGGCGAACCGAACCCCCCCCCACCCCCCCCAAAATCAACGCTGAGGTCTGTCATCCTCAGGACTGAAACGCACACACTCACTTTGATTTTTAATTGCACTATAGGAAAGTTTTTGCACTGTTTTAAACTGTATTTTATTATTTTTATTAGCTTACTTCTTATCTTTTTCTAGCTTTCTTATGTTTATCTGTTATTGTCGTTGCTAGGGTCTGAGAGAGAAACCCAATTTCAAATGCTCAGTATGTCTAGTGCATACTGCAGTTTATTTGACAATAAAGAATACTTTGAATTTGACTTTTGGATCCTGGCTCTGGACTCTTTAGATTCATCAGGACCCTGGCTCTGGGCTCTTTTGATTTATCCAGTTCCTGGCTCTAGACTCTTTAGATTAATCCGGATTGTGTCTCCAGATTCTTCAGATTTTTCCGGATCCTCGCTGCACACTCTTTAGATGTATCCGGATCTTGGGACCAGACTCTTTAGATCTATTCGGATGCTGGCTCAAGACTCTTGAAGTTGAACCCGATCCTGGCTATAGACTCTTCAGATTTATCTGAATCCTGGCTCTAGACTCTTACAGAGCTGTGATCGCTCTCTGCAGAAATGTTTCTGACCAGCTGAACTTTTCCCGACTCTTCTTTTTTATTCCAAAGTTCCTCAGAGATGTTGGTTTTCGTGAATGACTAGGTGCATTTCCAGGTCACAGATTTATTGTCTTCCTCCTCTCTCAGAGTTCTGATTGAGCAGTCAGTGTCAGGATGTGACGAGACAGTCCTCTCCTCCTCTCTCTGTAGATTCTCTGCCTGAACTCTCAGCCTGACACTCAGGAGAAGACTGACACTCTGGCCTTAAACCTTCATTTCCATTCTTCAGAAGATTTCATGATTTGGCTTCAGGCGAGCTCTCTTTGTCTTGCTCACTTTCATCCTTTACTCTGACTTAAAAATAAATGAACCCAGTGTTCCCTGAAACAAACCACGGCAGGGTGAGAGCTCAAACTGTTAGCTTCTCCTGGGCGTTAAAACGTTTTAGTTTACAGCAGCTTCACAATAAATTAGACAACACTTTAATCCCCAACTACTTCATCTAAATTTCGTTTTTATTGTCTTTAAATGTGATTTTAATGTTTGCTTAATGTCTTCTGTTTATCATGTTTCCATGCCCCTGTGTGGCACTTTTATTTTCTTCTCAGTTTTTTTATTACTGGAGAGAAATCGTTCTCCGTCTCTCTGCCTCTTCTCTCCCTCCTGTCTCAGATTCAGTAAATAAAACAGAAAATAAAACACATTTACATCCACCTCCTGATCCTGTCATTGCAGAGCGAAGAAGCAATTTTTGCAACTGTAAAAATCTGCCTAAACTTTAAGTTAAAAAGCACCAAACACCTGTCACTTCACACAGGTGTTTGATTTCCATGTCCTATACAAGCTCTGGTATAAATTTGTAACTGCTCTTGAAACAGATCGATTAATCTACTCACAGAATTGAAACTGAATGACTAAACAAACTTTTCTTTTCACGCTTTTCATCGAGAAAGGTTCAAATCTTCAGTTTGCTATGAGGCTCATCACTTGTTCATAAGAAATCAGTAATAAATGATGTGATGTCTCAGTCCATTACATCCTCCAGAAAAACGCGCCCGTTCATCTGTTTCTATAGAGTCTCAGGTTCACTGTAAACAGTAAGTTCAGAGGCTTCACTCTGGCTTCCTTCAGCGGTATGAACCTGAAACAAAAACTGATGTTCTTGTGATGTTCTTGTAATTAACAGGTCTTAAGTTTGCTGAAATAACAACATCAAGATGCAGGTTAGTCAAAAGTCAAGCTTTGTCAGGTCTGTCCTCAAGAGGAGAAGAAAACTACTTTACAACGTTTGTTTGTTGAATGGAGGTCTTTGAAAGAGGATTAGAAGAATAAGGTCTGACCCCTTATTTTTTGAACAGTCTATATGGAGAGCAACAGATGGTGTTGTCAGTTGTCAAGTTTAATTCCATCTGGCACCAGATTCTTGAAGTTTAACTTAATTGGGCTCCAGACTCTTGAAATTAAACTTAGTCCTGCTCCAGACTCTTGAAGTTTAACTCGATCCTCCTCTCTTTAGATATATCCAGATTCTGGCTCTGAACTCTTTAGATTCATCTGGATCCTGCTCTGAACTCTTGTAGTTTAACTCGATCCTGTCTCCAGATTCTTTTAATTTATCTAGATCAGTGTTTTTCAACCTTTTTTGAGCCAAGGCACATTTCATACATTAAAAAAATCCTGAGTCACACCACCAACCAAAAGTGTTACAAAATGACACATTTAGTCTCTCAATATATGAATCTATTTATCTGAGAGAGGGACTTTGGCTACTTCTTTAACTGTGTCAGGGCAAAGCATCTTATTTACAATAGCTTTTGCAGGTAGTATTATTGTCCCTGCCACAGTGTGTGGCTTTCTTGATTTGACTAAGAGTTCAGCTACTAAGTAGCTAGCTTTGAGAGCTCTCGCAGTCACCGTTGTAGTTTTTCTCAGAAAAGTTGCCTTTTTAACCACCCGTATTACTCTCTTCATCCAGGTTAGAATTTTGTCCAGGGCCCAGTTTGGAGTTTCATTTTTCCTTTTTGAATATTTATCCATTGCTTTTGTACGTCTACATCTTGTCACATACACCTCTCGCACGCATCATTAATTCTATTGTCTTAAATTAACAAGGTCATAAGTGTGCTTCATTGCCACCCAGTGCGTGGGGAGCGCAGGTCAGTACATGGACGAGGACTGAATTACTCTGCCAGTCACTACACTGCAGGCACAGACGCACTACATGGCAAATTATTTGCAGGATATGAATAATACTTTTTTGGAATAACTAAGTGAAATTTGATAATGTCCCACGGCACACCTGACGATCTGTCACGGCACACTAGTGTGCCACGGCACAGTGGTTGAAAATCACTGATCTAGATCTGGGCTCCACACTTCTGTCTTTGATGTCAGAATTCTAAAGCCCAAGATCCACAGGATGCGTCGCGTTACGTTACGGCTGCGCCGCGCACGTCGCAGCAAAATAGGTTCCCATTCAAGTCCACAGGGCGCGCTGCGGCACGTCTCAGCTCCGTCTCTGGAGCGTTCCGCCGCGCCGCTCTGCCAGAGATACGCGGGGAGTCTATTTTCGCCGCTCCCCGCGCCCAGCACGCGTCAATCGACACAGAAATGATCGAACTATCCCGGAAGTCAGGCACGAGGATCGTATGCAACATCCGCTCACTTTCAAAATAAACACCATGTGCAAACACAAGATCGTAAATTTCACCACTTCTTCAACATTACGTCATAACCTGTGGCATCGGGCCAGACGTCAGTCTCAAAAGATATCCGACACCATGGACGAGGACGAGGAAAAGTTTATACTGTGTTGTTCTCGCGCGTTTTGGAGTTCTCGAGGGATCTTGAGTTTCCTGCTCCGGAGTGCGCGCCGCTCCAAACACGCATCCTATGGACCAGGGCGAAAGCCCCGGGACGGAGCAGAGCCGTGTCGCAGCCGTAACGCCGCGCACACGCATCCTGTGGACTCCCCGAGTAAGAGCACCTGCTTTCGCTCTCCATACAGACTGTTTTTCCTTCAGACACCAAAAACTGCTGACATCTGATTGGTCGATACTACAAACAAAAATAAATAATAACACTAAACTACAGACCTCTCATTTTTTTATACGTGCCTATGTAAGAAATAAAACACTATTTCAAATCATCTTCCTGAAACTACTTAAATTGTTGTAAAAAAAACAATCATGACAATTTACAGTCAACGTTAATGGTTTAAGCCATTACACATTCATGACATGCATAGCCATACAGGACAGCATGACGCTTTTCAGAATCTGAAGTTGAACCCTTAATAAAGTGACCAGGAACTTCTCTGAATGTGTCCTAACAGAGACCCTGGTGTGGTCCCGTGATTGAAAGCTTCCCAGAGATCCTCAGGATAAAAAAAATGGATTCTTTCTTGACCCACCACCTTCCTCCACCTTCATCATCACCCTGTTTCCCCTCAGCTGATTATCGGGTCAGAGACAGAGCCTCCCTGTCAGCTGCTGATCATTGGCCAGCGGTGTTTCTGCTGCTATCGCTCTGATTGATCACAGGCCTGCAGGCTGACTCAGTATTGCTTCTATAAGTCGAGTACAGTTAGAGTAAAGCAGCACCCACAGGGATTTATCCCAACAATGATTGTGTCTGTGTGCTAACTCACCTAGCTCTATCAGTGGTGTGTTATCAGCCTGAGGCTCAGCAGTCCATCTCCCAAAGTTTCATTATACGACAGTTAATGTCGCCTTTAAAGATCTAACCCTGGGTGGGACCAACATCTCTGCTGCTGTGATGTTTTCTCTTCAGTTTTCTCCTGAAAGAGAGCACAAAAATTAAAAGAGCAGGACCTCTCTGATGTATGAGGAGTATTAGTGCCAGAAAATTAGATTATTACCCGGCTGTGTTAAATACTTGATTCTGATTGGCTGAAACCCCATAACAATAGAAGAAACAACAGGGACAACCTGATTATATACATCATATCAAATCAATCTGCAGAAAGGAGAATGGAATGGAAGGGAACAGATCAATGCAGAAAAGAATGCTGCTCATGTCTGAATAGAGTCTCTATTACCTGAGGATTAATGAGGTAAGGAGCTCGCTGACATTTCACCTGGGACTGATGCAAACTATTGTCACTAGCCCTCACTCATAAGCTTCACCTCCTTGAGGTAAACACGTTAAAATGGAATAGAATGGAATGGAACAGATCAAAGCAGAATGGAATGCTTTAATTGTTCAAAGCCAAATACAACAATGATTAATTCTAGACAGCAAAAAAACAACCATGACATCTGTACGGGCTGAATGTATATACAACTCACCTGTTTACATTAGATTAAGGGATAAAGGGAGGTCGGATTGGAGCGTGGCCTCTTTGAATGACAGGTGGGTGTGTTAAAGGTGACATATCATGCAAAATTGACTTTTTAATGGTTCTCTACCTGAAATATGTGTCCCTGGCATGTCTACAAACCCCCCGAAAATGAAAAAAATCCATTCTGCCCCTGTTTTGATTTCTACACCTATCTGTAAATGTGTGCTGAAACGAGCCGTTTCAGTTTTCAGTGTTTTGTATACGTCACAACGACATCCGGTCTGTAACGGAAGTCAGATCTCGAAGCTTGTTCAGCCCATAGACTGTATAAAATACAACTCAACTCCTCCGTTTTTCATTACCTGCACACATGTGCTAACAAGGAGCTTAGGAGGGAGGCATGCTGGCTGTAGGCTGTCTTAATAAACACAAAGGTCGGCTTTTCTCCCCACGTCTGCAGATTTGAAGATCGAGTGGATGATTTTTATTTTTCATGGAAAAGTGCTAGCGCTAGTTAGCATAGCCACATAGCTACATGTTTGTAGCTGTGTACCAAGACACACGTCGACATACTGACAAATAAAACAACAAGAAACACAAAATCTGTGACTAATCGTTCAGAAAGGTCCTGCTAAAGGCGCCTCTCCGTCAGGATCAGATTCTGGATCAGATTCAGAGGGTTGAAGTAACGTGATCTGTGAGCAGCCGTGTATATTTAGCCAACATGTAAACATTATATCAAAGTGCTGGAGAGCCGAGGCCACATCCACTTCCTGAGGGGGCGTGGTCAGAGAGCTCATTCTCATTTAAAGGCACAGACACAGAAAACAGTCTGTTCTGAGCAGGACTGAAAAAGAGGGGTTTACAGGCATGCCAAAATCTGATTTCAAAGTGTTTTTTTGAGCATAAACTTTAAAGACATGTATTGGGGACCTCATAGACAAATATATTTTGATGAAAAAGAGCATAATATGTCACCTTTAATAGTTATATTTTCCTCTCACTCCTTGGGTAGAAATCAAAGCTTTCCTTGCCAACAGGCCTTTTAACTCTTTACATTCCTCTGGACATAAATAAAGAATCAAATAAAATAATTAAAAGTTTTAAGTATCGAGAGGATAAAAGTTCCAGATTGTCATGTCAAACATTAAGATGAAACTCTTAAAGTCTGATGTGCTAACTCATGGTCTTAAGTGTTTTTTTGTGTGGTATGTTCACTGTCACTGCAGTGTTCACACTGAGGCAGAATTGTTGTATTTTTTTTGTAGTGAAGTGAGACTGATATGGGGAGACGTGAAGCAGTATGACAGACACACAAAGCCATTAAATCTAATCTCACTTCTCCTCTCTTTGTTTAAACAGCTGTGACAGGATGTGACGGGTGACACACGGGATGATTCGCCACCGGGTGTGAGAGTTCCTGGTGACATTTCACACCGTGTGTGTGTGTGTGTGTGTGTGTGTGTGTGTGTGTGTGTGTGTGTGTGTTTAGACATAAATAACAACATGAGAACATGTGTGGGATGTACTAAAAGAGAAAAGTGTTTACAAGGTCACTGCTGCCCCTCTGTCAGTTCTGATGGACGAACATTCATTTAGTCCTTCAATCTCACCATCAGTGTCAGGGAGTGTACCTCTCAAAACACACACACACACAGACACACGCGCACACACAAACACACACACACACACACACACACGCACACACACTGAGAGCTGCCACTGTGGGTCCATTTGTCTCTGTCAAACCTCCAATCATCAGCTGACATTTGATTGCAAATAGATGAGATACAGGAAACCCCCAGAACCTTAGTTGTAGAAAGAGCGTTTAATATGTGTGTGTGCAGCAAACAGTGAAATGTTTGTACTAAACTGCTTCCCTTCCCGCTTCATCTACAAACCTCTTCCCCCCTCCACCCCAGCTCCTCCTTTCTGCCGTGTCTGATTTTACCAGTGTCATATGTATTGTCACTGATGCCCGCTCTATTCTGTTCTTTACTGCTGCTCTCCCTGCCTTGGCTTTTCATGTCTGCACATGAAAGAGAGGGGAGGTGTGCTCTACCCACCTCGGGCTTTGCCCCTCCATATAGGAACATTGAAGGGCAGGGAGCTGCCAAAGAAGAGCCATACCACCAAATGTAACTTATTGCATGAAATAATGAATTATGTTGATGATAGCGGTCCTGAATTAACTGATGATTGTACTACACGATGCAAGTTGACCCTGTCCAGTGTAATAGCTGCAGACAGAACAACTCTGAAACTTTAACACATGATTTTCAGCTGCAATTACTTTGGAGGGGATAAACAGATTTGGAAGGATTTTAAAGTAAACATAAAAAGGCCTATTCTAACATAACTGATACATGCTGTGCCATCAACACTCTTTTACTGTACAGATGATCTGCAGAAAGTTAATTTAAAGTTGAAGCAAACATGGAGAAATGACAGGAGGATTATATTCGTGACAAAGGTAATTAAATGAGATTGAATTAGAGACACGTAAGGCTCCTGTGGTGCGATGCCTACTGTGTGTGTGTTGGGGTAACATAACTGCACATCTTTGTTCTGTGTTATTAAAAACGTGACGTTATGCTTCTAAAGTTTCACACACAAGCACAATGGTGTTCAAACCTGTGATGCATTCAAGTGTATCTGACAGGACGACTGCAGGAAAGTGCAGACAGTGAAACGATGAGATGCGTTTCTATTTAACTATTCTCACTCTCTCATGATCGACTGGTTGGGCACTGTGGAGGACATCGGCAGGCATCAGTTAATGAAATGACGACATTTAAAAGCTGTTTAAACCATATCTCTGGTCAACACTTGGTCCAGACCAGGTTAGGATTTCACAGAGGCTTCATGTTCAACATGTTTCATGTTTGGCCGACTGACCCTCTGTTTCCTGTTTTGTGGTTCACCACATGGTTTACAACAAACTTAAGACAACGACAGCTTGATGCATGCGTTTACACATCCAATACATTTACAGTGTCTCTATATGTGTGTATTGATGTGTGAACATGCCTTAATGTGCAGCAGGGGAGTGTGTGAGCATGTGAGCACAGCTGTGGTAATATCAGAGTTTACATTACAGCTATTACTCACACAGAGAAGACCCAGGATATTTATTTTCATCATCTCTCTCTCCATCTCCTCATGTCTTACAGGCGACCACCGACTGTTTGATCAGATCATCTGTGTTTTATTTATGTGTGTTGTTCTGGGATGAAACAACACACAGCTCATTTTATTTTAATGACATGTCAGACACACATCAGTCAGGTTTCATGGTACCAGGTCTGCTTCACTCAGAGTCCACGATGACTGGGGGTGTGAGCAGTTTCATCATAATTTGACACATTTGACACATCCAGTTCCTTATCATGTAGAAAGAAAAGAAAAGCAGTTTTGATGTGTTTTCATATTTTTATTACCGACAAATGTTTCTGACCTTTGAAAGAAAATACCAAAAAGCGGTGTTTTACTGTAAACTGCTTTGTTTTTCATGTAAAGTAAAAGTTTAGAGATGCCCTCAGAAACACTATGAGGCCTCGAGTCCTCACAGCTTAAAATGAAACATCCTTTGTTACACCTAACGCTCCTTTGGAGTCGTGGTACAGGTCACTGTATGAATTATATGGATCATAAATTGAAGGAATATTTAATGAAGCATTCTCACAACACCAGAAACAACCAGACAAATCAAGAAAGAGTCTTTTCAAACTGGCGTCAGTCTCAGCTGGAGTATCTGGTTTGTGTAGGGCTTGACCTGGCATCCCCTTGAGGTGTGGAGGACGAAGCAGTTAGGTTGCTGTCATACTCTAGAATCAGCAGACTGGCATCCTGCTGACAGCAGTAAAACCATGTCAGACGAGAAAATAACTGTGAACTTGACCCTGAGATAATCACTTGGAAAAGAGACCTGGAGGAAGCAATGGACCAATCACACTGCATTGAAGAGGTGAGTGAACCAAGACAACCCAACAACATCAAGAGCCTTCAGCATCTGAGGTCGTCTCTCATTCACACCTGGCAACTTACCACTGAGGAGCTTTTTGACTACCTTGGTGTCCTCTGCTAAGGATGGAGGTGAAGCTGGGTCTTCTGTCTCTGTATCCTTGGAGGACGTTCCTCAAAATGTTCCTTTTACCTCCCATCCCAAGTACACAGTTCTCGACCCCTGCTGAGAACATCCTGAGCAAAGTCGTGCTTCCCCCTCCTGAACTGCCTGATGGTTGGCCAGAACTCATCTCCATAGCCTCCTGAACTCCTCCCACACCCAAGTTTTGGCTGCCACAACCACTGGAGCCACAGCCTTTATAGCCACTCAGTGCAGGGTTCCCACGCATCCTGGAAAACCTGGAAAACCTGGAAAACCGTTGACCAGTTTTCCAGTACTGGAAAACACCTGGAAAATGGGAGAAAAAGTAAAATGTCCTGGAAAATCACATATAGTCCTGGAAAATGATTCCAACATGGCTGCGTGCGACCTGACCCTATTAACAAAACACATCCCCATTCATTGAAAGTTGAGTGCACGCTGTGCTGGAAAAGACAGCGACACTGCGCAACTTTTTTCACATCTTTTCTCCTTCACTTCATAATCATGCATTCACAGAAAACGGGGGTATATTGTTTATGTTTTATGGTACATTTGGCTCAATTACCGTACTCTAGCTCAGTTGTTCTTAAAGTGGGGTCCTGGGATCTCTGGGGGTCTGCGAACCATAGCGTGGGGGCCCGTGAAATAATTTGAATACATTTCTAGTAAATCATAAAATTATGCTGTCATTACAAAACAGCATACACCATTGTTATGATACCATTTGGTGGCACGTAGGGATATGTGAGTCTTGTTACTGTTAATTTTCTGAAAGCGTTTAAGATCAATTACTTGAAAAGTATAAATGCTGTCATGTTGAGTCCACAAGGAATGAAATGACCCTCTGTTTTAAAGTATACAAGTGGTATTTACTTGATTCAAATTGAAGTGTTATCTGTTTATCACTATGGTACAGGTCTGAAGTATTTACATTGATACATTTTACAATACAAATAGTTCCAAGGGCAACTAAGAGTGCAAATGGTAGTAAGCATGTGCTTTAGTGATGGAAAGTTCAGCTCTTTTTAGAGAGCCGGCTCTTTTAACTCAGCTCCCAATAAGAGCCGGCTCTTTCGACTCCCGAACGGCTCTTAATTTAGGATCTTTTGTAACCATATATTTTACATTAATTTAGCAAAAACTAATGTTTTGTGTTGAAAACCCTTTTACGTACGGTGTTTTTATGAGACGACTTATAATTGCCCAATTGTGTGAATTTATTCTGTTACAAAATCTTTATCACCCTGATCCTAGGGTTATGATTAGAGTTAGGGTTTTGATTAGGGTTATGGTTAGGGTTGTGATTAGGGTTAGGGTTGGGGTTAGGGTTAGGGTTGTGATTAGGGTTAGGGTTAGGGTTGGGGTTAGGGTTAGGGTTGGGGTTAGGGTTGTGATTAGGGTTAGGGTTAGGGTTGTGATTAGGGTTGGGGTTAGGGTTAGGGTTGTGATTAGGGTTAGGGTTGGGGTTGTGATTAGGGTTGGGGTTAGGGTTAGGGTTGTGATTAGGGTTAGGGTTAGGGTTGTGATTAGGGTTAGGGTTGTGATTAGGGTTAGGGTTGTGATTAGGGTTGGGGTTAGGGTTAGGGTTAGGGTTGTGATTAGGGTTAGGGTTGGGGTTAGGGTTAGGGTTGTGATTAGGGTTAGGGTTGTGATTAGGGTTAGGGTTAGGCTTGTGATTAGGGTTAGGGTTAGGGTTGGGGTTAGGGTTAGGGTTGTGATTAGGGTTAGGGTTGGGGTTATGGTTAGGGTTGTGATTAGGGTTAGGGTTGGGGTTATGGTTAGGGTTGTGATTAGGGTTAGGGTTAGGGTTGTGATTAGGGTTAGGGTTGTCATTAGGGTTGGGGTTATGGTTGGGGTTGTGATTAGGGTTGGGGTTAGGGTTAGGGTTGTGATTAGGGTTAGGGTTGTGATTAGGGTTGGGGTTAGGGTTAGGGTTGTGATTAGGGTTAGGGTTATGGTTAGGGTTGGGGTTAGGGTTAGGGTTGTGATTAGGGTTAGGGTTATGGTTAGGGTTAGGGTTGTGATTAGGGTTAGGGTTGGGGTTATGGTTGGGGTTGTGATTAGGGTTAGGGTTGGGGTTAGGGTTGTGATTAGGGTTGGGGTTATGGTTAGGGTTGTGATTAGGGTTAGGGTTGGGGTTATGGTTGGGGTTGTGATTAGGGTTGGGGTTAGGGTTAGGGTTGTGATTAGGGTTAGGGTTGTGTTTAGGGTTAGGGTTGTGATTAGGGAGGGGGTTAGGGTTAGGGTTGGGGTTAGGGTTGTGATTAGGGTTGGGGTTAGGGTTGTGATTAGGGCTAGGGTTGGGGTTGTGATTAGGGTTGGGGTTAGGGTTGGGGTAAGGGTTAGGGTTGTGATTAGGGTTTGGGTTGGGGTTAGGGTTAGGGTTGTGATTAGGGTTAGGGTTAGGGTTGGGGTTATGGTTGGGGTTAGGGTTGTGATTAGGGTTAGGGTTGGGATTAGGGTTAGGGTTAGGGTTGTTATTAGGGTTAGGGTTGGGGTTAGGGTTAGGGTTGTGATTGGGTTAGGGTTGTGATTAGGGTTAGGGTTGTGATTAGGGTTAGGGTTGGGGTTATGGTTGGGGTTGTGATTAGGGTTGGGGTTAGGGTTGGGGTAAGGGTTAGGGTTGTGATTAGGGTTAGGGTTTGGGTTGGGGTTAGGGTTAGGGTTGTGATTAGGGTTAGGGTTGTGATTAGGGTTAGGGTTGTGATTAGGGTTAGGGTTGGGGTTATGGTTGGGGTTGTGATTAGGGTTTGGGGTTAGGGTTATGGTTGGGGTTGGGGTTAGGGTTGGGGTTAGGGTTAGGGTAGTGATTAGGGTTAGGGTTGGGGTTATGGTTGGGGTTAGGGTTAGGGTTGTGATTAGGGTTAGGGTTGTGATTAGGGTTAGGGTTGGGGTTATGGTTGGGGTTGTGATTAGGGTTGGGGTTAGGGTTGGGGTTAGGGTTAGGGTTGTGATTAGGGTTGGGGTTAGGGTTAGGGTTGTGATTGGGTTAGGGTTGTGATTAGGGTTAGGGTTAGGGTTGTGATTAGGGTTAGGGTTGGAGTTAGGGTTGGGGTTAGGGTTGTGGTTAGGGTTAGGGTTGGGGTTACGGTTGGGGTTAGGGTTAGGGTTGTGATTGGGTTAGGGTTGTGATTAGGGTTAGGGTTGTGATTAGGGTTAGGGTTGTGATTAGGGTTAGGGTTGTGATTAGGGTTAGGGTTAGGGTTGTGATTCGGTTAGGGTTGTGATTAGGGTTAGGGTTAGGGTTGTGATTAGGGTTAGGGTTGTGATTAGGGTTAGGGTTGGGGTTATGGTTTGGGGTTGTGATTAGGGTTGGGGTTAGGGTTAGGGTTGGGGTTAGGGTTAGGGTTGTGATTAGGGTTAGGGTTAGGGTTAGGGTTGGGGTTAGGGTTAGGGTTAGGGTTAGGGTTGGGGTTAGGGTTGGGGTTAGGGTTAGGGTTAGGGTTAGGGGTTAGGGGTTAGGGTTAGGGTTAGGGTTGTGATTAGGGTTTGGGTTAGGGTAAGGGTTACTAGCACTAAACTTAAGCATATAGAACCAGAACCAAACTCATGCAAACAGAACCAGAATCAAACTCAACCAGAACCAGAACCGAACCAGAACCCTACCATAATCAAACCAGAACCGAACCAGAACCGAACCAGAACAAAACCGAACCAGAACCGAACCAGAACCGAACCAGACCCGAACCAGAACCGAACCAGAACAAAACCAAACCAGAACCGAACCAGACCCGAACCAGAACTGAACCAGAACCGAACCGGAACCGTACCAGAACCTTACTAGACTTGAACCAGAACCAAACCAGAACCGAACCCAAACCAGAACCGAACCAGACCTGAACCCGAACCGTACCAGAACTGAACCAGAACCAGAACCGGAACCGAACCAGAACCATACCAGAACCGAACCAGAACCATACCAGAACCGAACCAGAGCCGAACCAGAACCGTACCAGATCTGAACCAGAACCGAACCTGGACCGAACCAGAACCGAACCAGAACCGAACGGAATCAGACCCGAACCAGACTCGAACCAGAACCGAACCAGAACCGTACCAGAACTGAACCAGAACCGAGCCGGAACTGAACCAAAACTGAACCAGAACCGTACCCGAACCGAACCAGATCCATACCAGAACCGAACCAGACTTGAACCAGAATCGAACCAGAACAGAACCGAACCAGAACCATACCAGAACAGAACCAGAACTGAACTCAAGCAAAAAGAACCAGAACCAACTCAGGTAAACAGAACCAGAACCAAACTCAAGCAAACATTATTAATGTCCTCAGGTTGGCATTGAGAAAAATCAGATGCCTCAGCTTGGATGGGCTGATCCGATTTCTCCTCTCAGTGAGTATTTGCCGTGGTCTTCAAGAAGACTCTCTCTGAAGGAACAGATGAAGCCAGGATACACAGCCTCCCCTCCATCACCTGTATCCTATATCCTCACATGTGATTGGCCGCATGGCCGCCATGCTGACCAATCAAAACAAAGTTCTGCTGTGAGCAGAGCTGGGGCTGAGCACTGTGAGAGCTAAGCGGCAAAAGGAAAAAACTGGGAGTCGTCTCTCTCTCGATGCGAGCCGGCTCTTCTCAATCAATATAAAGCATCGGCTCTCAGAGCCGCAGCTTTTGATCATGACACATCACTAATGTGCTTAATCTGTGTTACAATTATGAGGGGGTCATTGGACAATTTTCTCACCTGTAAGGGGTCCCTGGCTCCAAAAAGTTTGAGAACCCCTGCTGTAGCTAGTAGGAGTGTAAACTCCCGATAGTGAAAACAAACAGAACAAAAAGAGCGACACAGCTGCACAGAAACTCCACGTTGTAGACATCGCTGATCATAATAGACATCGCCATGCAGGAAGACAGCTTACCTTTTTTTAAATCTCTGAGAGATCTTCAAATACAGAGTGCGTCTTTACACCGGTGAGATTTTTTCAGAGTTTACGGTAATTCAAATAAAAAAACGTGACATTTGCTTTGTTTTATATCAACCACTTAGCAGGATGAATATCAGGATTAAGCAGGTATATTTTGAGTTTGAGTTTGAGTTGAGTTGAGAAACATTTGTGGCCAATTTTGTCATTAAGATATATTTAGGTCATTAAAGCACTGATCCTCTGATCATTATTATTATTTAATTATTTCAGTAAGGCAGCTTACTGATTCCTTTGCAGGCTCTTTTGTTTTTTTCTCAGCTCATTTTATATTTTTTGAGAAAAGAGAAAGCTGAGATGTTGCCCATCATTGTTACTTGGTTGCACTAATAAAGTGAAGTTCTGTACATCTGTGGTTGCATTATTCTATTATCAATTTGCCATAATTTTTAAGTATGTAAGAGATGATTTCATTGATAGCCATAGACTACATGTCTTTCAATGTAGACTTCCACTGAGAGGAACATATTAGACTATTTAGGAACTAAATTTAGACGGTCATACCAACTTGATCATCACTGAAAATGTCCTGGAAATGTCCTGGAAAATGATCTCTGGAAAAGAGTGGGAACCCTGTCAGTGTCTATAAACTGCTTCCATAGACTCCTGTGCAAGCCAAGTACTGGAGGCCTCCATCTTAGGGTTTCAAGATCACCGCTACAAGGCATTGATGACCTACAGGCCACAACCTCTAGCAGTCGCTCTCCCAATGGAGACTCTGAACATGATCCATTCAGATTCCAAGTTCCTTACATCCCCTGGATGGATGAAATTCCTTTCCGGAGGTGGGCGTTGAAGACCTTGTGGACTAGGGCCTCTGCCAGATGTCCTCACTATACTTGCACAATATGTTTGGGTTCGCCCCGTCATTCCGCCAGCCTTCCCCACCATCTGACCCAACTCACTACCAGGTGGAGACCAGACAGCTCTTCTTTTCACTTGAGTTTCCAAAACATACATCTAAAGAATCAATCATTGATCTTTGGCCTGAGGTGTTCTTGTCCCAGGTAATCTTATAAACCATCCTATGCTTGAATGTGGTGTTTGATGGGGCAAGTCCACGACTAGCCACCATTGCCCACATGGACGTTTAAGTCCCTCAGTAGAGTCCCCAGTTGGTCTCCTTCCCAGGACTCCAACCAGGGACTCCAAGAAGAATTCAAAACTGCTATTTGGCACACACAAACAAGTGAGAGCCTTGCCTTCTGTGACCTGAAGTCGCAAAGAGGCAAAGCACTCAAGACCCGACACTCACCCTTAGGTTCGTAAGTATCCCCACACCTGCCTGGCGTCCATCTCCCCCTGCACAACTCTGAAAGAGGACAGAGACTTTACAGTGGAACAGGTTTTTGTTGGTCTGTGGCAAGGTCATCTTCTGTGACTTAAAGGTGACATATCATGCAAAATTGACTTTTTAATGGTTCTCTACCTGAAATATGTGTCCCTGGCATGTCTGCAAACCCCCGAGAATGAAAAAAATCCATTCTGCCCCTGTTTTGATTTCTACACCTTTCTGTAAATGTGTGTGAAACGAGCCGTTTCAGACTTCCGTGTTTTTGTTAAGTAACAACAATATCCGGTCTGTCACGGAGTCAGAGCTCGGAGCTTGTTCAGCCCATAGACTGTATAAAATAATACTGAATCCCTCCCCCGTTTTTCATTACCTGCACACGTGTGGTAACAAGGAGCTTAGGAGGGAGGCATGCTAGTTGTAGGCTGTCTTAATAAACACAAAGGTCGGTTTTACTCCCCACGTCTGCAGATTTGAAGATCTAGTGGATGATTTTTATTTATCATGGATAAGTGCTAGCGCTAGTTAGCATAGCCACATAGCTACATGTTCGTAGCTGTGTACCAAGACACAAGTCTACATACTGATAAATAAAACAACAGGAAACACTAAATCTATGACCAATCGTTCAGAAAGGTCCTGCTGCAGGCGCCTCTCCGTCAGGATCAGATTCTGGATCAGATTCAGAGGGTTGAAGTAACGCGATCTCTGAGCAGCCGTGTATATTCAGCCAACATGTAAACATTAGATCAACGTGCTGGAGAGCCGAGGCACATCCACTTCCTGAGGGGGCGTGGTCAGAGGGAAAACAGAGTGTTCTGAGGAGGACTGAGGAAGACGGCTTTTCAGACAGACCAAAATCTGATTTCAAAGTGGTTTTTTGAGTATAAACTTTAAAGACATGTTTTGGGGACCTCTTAGACCAATATATATTGATGAAAAAAGCGTGATATGTCACCTTTAAAGATAAAAGCACACTGCCTATATGCCTGACCACACCTTACTTCAACACCAAGGAATGGAAGGAAGCCAGGTTCAGCGTGGGTGCTGATAACGCAGTGACACTTATGGCGCTCTGCAGCAGGTGTTAGATAAGCCTTTTAGCTTCTTCAGTTCATACACTGGCCTGTTGCAGGATTTCTACATCTGGGTTAAAAAATAATTTGCACTGAGATAATCTTGAGTTTTTTCTCTCCTGCTCTATAAATTAGTAAAAATGTAAAAGAGAGAAACAGAGTGTTCTCCTCTGCACGGAGGGTAAAAAGAGCTCCAGATGAATGAGAGTGAGCGCAGATTCCTCATTAAAGTGACATTTTTAGGTCAGTTTTTTAACTCCCATCCTGAGCGCTGAGGTTCAAGGCAAAGACATATTTACCATTTAACATGAACCTGAACTCCAAATCATTCAGACTTTGCACAGTCCTTCAGTCCAGTTAATTTATGAAGACCCTGCGTGAAGTGTCTCAGAGAGGCTGGGTGATCACCTGCTCAGGTTCAGGTGTTTCACCAACAGACACAGACTGAGAGGACTCATTTAAAGTCTGACTTCAGGCTTAAGTTTCAAACAGTTTTTTCACAGTACAGTTTGACTCATAATAATAAAGTTTATTTACTCCTTATTACTTGTATGGTGTTTTACAGCTTTGTGTCACTGTCACAAATCTCCTCTTTTTAAAACAAATGCAAATCCAACCAAACGAGAAGCCTTCCTCTAAAAGCTCCTTTACAGCTTTTATTACACTGGAGTAAATTTTAAATACAGCATGGATGAGTACAGGAGAGTGTTAACTCGAGGATAATGTCAGGAAAAGAATCTCCTAATGGAGATTAAATGTTCAGCTCTGATGAAAACCAAACAGGACTGAGGAACGAAGAGGAGAAGGAGGAGGAAGAGTAATTCAAATCTTTTAAAAGCTGTCATATTTTCAGAGTACTTAATGGGTTTATAGGATGAATCAGAGGAATATTAGAGCTACTTCAGCCTGACACAAAAGGTTTGCTGTTTGATTCAATGGACCCTGTTTAATACCACAAAGATAGTGATCCAGGAAAATCACAATGAGTTTCATTCACCGTCATCTTTACAATTTTGTGTTACTTAATAGGTTTTTAAAAGAACTCCTGAGTCTGCCCTCACTGAACGATGAGCTATGCGAGAGCCCACACATGGCGACAGATCATGATAGACTGCACAGTGTAGTTCTTACAGTATGTGCAGAGCTGTGTTGTAGTAAAGTCACCAGTCTCCATGTCTGAGTCGACGTGGTCACCAAAGAACAATCAGACTCAAGACTGAGTAGAGTCTCTATTACCCAAGGATTAATGAGGTAAGTAGCTTGCTGACATCTCACCTGGGACTGATGTAAACCATAGTCACTCGCCCTCACTCATAAGCTTCACCTCCTTGTGGTAAACACGTTAGAATGGAATAGATCAAAGCAGAATGGAATGGAAAAGATGAAAACATAACATAATATAATGGACCAGATCAAAGCTGAATGGAACAGAATAGAGCAGAATAGAATGGAATGGAACAGATCAAAGCTGAATGGAACAGATCAAAGCTGAACGAAACAGATCAAATCAGAATAGAATGGAATGGAACAGATCAAAGCTGAATAGAATGGTGATGACTCATCAAAGCCCCAGCACAGCTGTGATTCATTCTAAACTTCAAAAGCAATGCTTGAGACATCCTAATCACACATCATATCAGACCAGTCCATAGAAACTATTCTGTCACATTTCCCCTCTGCCTGTTGACAATGTGGTAAAAACGTTAGTGTGGACTCAGGCTGGTCTTCAGAGTGGGGAAATAATGACAGTTATTGAGTACAGATGTGAGAGCATGTGAGAAAGATCTCAACGTTACATCAAATACCACTCAGGGCTTCCAATTTGAGATGGAAATTAAACATTTTCCTCACAATGTGGTTGAGCTGTGCTTTTAAACAACTACAACAAATTGGCGGAATTAAAAGACAGCACTGGCAAGCAGCTATGTGGTGTGATGGACAAGGCTGCTGCCTTACAGTCTGATGGTTTGGGGTCCAAATCCCACTAGGGGCTTCCAATGTGAGATGAAAATTAAACACTTTCCTCATACTGGGGCTTGAACTGTCCTTTATCCAAATGGTTGAATAATAAGACGTACAACAGAGAGTTTCTTGAAGTGGTCTTGAGGATAGGCCTGCTACCTTTCAATCTGATGGTTCTGTGTTCAAATCCCAATTGTGAGATGGAAATGAAACTTTCCTCACAACATCCATGAGCTGTGCTTTTAAACTACTGCACAAATTGTGAAATGCAAAGACCTAAAGAGGCAAGCACTGCAAAAATAGCCTGTGGTGTGGTGTACAGGGCTGCTGCCTTTCAATGCAAGGGTCCTGGGTTTGAATCCTGCTGCGGACTGTCCATGTGAGATCCAAATGTCCTCCCATGTGAAAGCAATTGTTCCAATGGTACATGTTTAACAGGTGTGATACACACCTCCGCCAATAAAAGGGCATGAGTGCACACAAGAGAAGCAGAGAGAAGTCAGGAATGATCAAGTAAAGGTCTAAAGAAGATGAAGCACTGGACTTCGACTTAAAGACATACTTTGTCAGACCGGGTTAAGAGTTCAGAGGAAACCCTGGTCTGCTGTATGAGTCTAAGGTCAACACAAAGAAATGAAAACTGCTTCGTGTTTGACTTTGTAAAGACAGGACCATCAAAAGGTGAAAAAAAACCAGAGAAAAAAGAGGAGGCAGAGCCCGATAGGAGCAGAGATAAACCGTCACACACACTCAAACAGGAACAAACAGCTAACCCACACTAACAGACAGATCCTCTCTTTAAAGAGCAGAAATAGAAATCAGCTCTCCTCATGTTACCCTGCCTGCAGCTCTCAAACTTCCTCACATAACTTCTTTCAGCTCGCATCTCTCTTGATGCAGCCGCCGCTACATGAAATGGAGGAAGTGTACGCAAATCATCCCGGATTCTGTTTGAAGCGTGACGTCAGCGGGAGGATGACGCCTGGAAACATCAGCTGCTCAGCGTGAGCAGAGGCAGAAAAAACATCCAGAAAGTGTAGAGGAGAGTCAGGAAACAGGAGGAGAGACCAGAAAGACCTGAATGAAGCAAAGCTGAGTGTCTGAGCAGGAGACATGTTTTCCTTCAGCAGAGCGGTGTGAGTCTAAAAACAACACGCTGAATATTTCAACAGGACGGAGACCACGGGCTATAGCAGAAGTCTGACAAGGAGGGTGCTTAAATTTAAATAAAGCTCTCTATCCCCATCGTCTTCATCTTCATCGTTACAACCACCTGACGGAGCTCTTCTCCTCCCTGCCTGAGAAATGAGCTTCTCTGCCCTGCACTGAGCCTTCCAGGCAGAGTGGTTCCCCCTTTAAAACATCCATTAGAAGTCTTATGATAACATTTCATCATCATTGTCCCTCTTGTGCTCATGAAACCAAAATATCCATTACGCGTTCTTCTGCTAACTGGGGCCGGGTCATGTTAAAAGCAGGCTGGGAAAGTCGACCGAGCTGTCCCTCTTCCCCTCTCCTCCAGAGTTTAGAAACTTTAAATAGAGACACTAAAATCATGAGCTGGTTGTGTTAACCTGAGAAGGCGATTACTCAGACTGAGCTTCAGTGAGTAAATCTGGATGTAGCTTACTGCTGTACTATCAAACCTCTGTCAGTTGTGCATGTTTAAACTGAAGGGGACATTTAAGCATTTATTAAGAACAAGCAGGGTGAGTGAATGGAGGGATTATTTCCTGTAAAACAGACACTTCTGAAAAACTGTGGCTTGGCTGATTGGTCCGTTAACTCTCTGCCTTTGTAGACGGTCAAACAGAAGATGCCACAAGGGACTGAACTGTGAAGTAACACCAACACACTGTGAGAACAACTCAGAAAAATGCAGATGAGTGTTTCGCTCGTGCAGTCTATGCAACTGGCTCACCCCTGATGCTGCCATCCAATGTGTACTGGAAGAGGTTTTTGAATGTTCTCCGGCCAGCATACACCACCCCAACTAGACATGCGCTATCTACTAATTTGCTGGATGAAGAGTTCATCAGAGTGCAAACAAAGGTCAAGCAAACCATTGATAAAGCAGACTGTATTTCAGTCATCTTATGGATGGTCAAATATCCAGGGACAAGGAATTATCAACGACATTGTCACCAATCCTCAACTTGTATTCTACAAGTGTGGACACAAATGACAACAGACACACAGGCCTCTACATTGCTGATCAGCTGAAAGTGGTCATCACCAGAGAAGGATTTTACGCTTGTGACTGGCAATGCAGCAAACATGAAGGTTGCCTAGGCACACGTGGAGGAGACCTTCCCTCATATAACAACCGTTGGCTGTGCTGCCCATACTCTCAATCTTCTCCTTAAAGACATCATGGCACTGACGACAATGGACACTCTATACAAGACAGTGCAGCAAGTTGTGAAGTATGTGAAGGGCAAACAAGTAGCTTCAGCAACTTATCTGTCAAAGCAAAAGGAGAAAAAAGTACCACACTAAAGCTCCCCAGCATCACACGATGGGGTGGTGTTGTCTTCATGTATGACAGTCTTCTGGATGAAAAGGAGTCCCTGCAAGAGATGGTCATATCCCAGACTGCAGGCATCGACAGTGGCATCAAGAAAGTCATGTTAGATGATGTGTTCTGGGAAAGAGTGTCTAGCAGTCTGAGAACCCCCAAACTAATTGCGGCAGCATTAGCCAAGATAGAGGGTGATAGTGCCATCTTATCAGATGTCCAGGGTCTTCTTTCGGACCTCAAAGGAGACATCCAGACAGTCCTGCCCACTTTTACCTACTACTTAAAGCAGAGAAAACTGCTGTTGTTAAGTCGTTAGAATAGCGCCGGGAGTTCTGCATGAAGCTGGTGCATGCAGCAGCGTACATGCTGGACACAAAATATGATAGGGGCATACTCTCTGGGGAATAGATAAACAGTGCCTACATGGTTATTAAAGCCATGTCTGACTACCTGGGCCTTTGATAAAGGCAAAGTACTTTGCAGTTTGGCAAAGTACAGAACAAAGCAAGGCCTTTGGGAAGGGGATGGAATCTGGCAGTCATGCCAGCACATATCTGCAGCCACTTAGTGGAAGGGACTTCATTGATCTGAGGCCCTCGCACCTATAGCCCCCATCATACTCCAGATCCCACCATCATCAGCCGCCTAAGAGCGCAACTGGTCCTTGTTCGTGGCACACAACAGGCTCACAAATGTGAGAGGGGAAAAATTGGTTGGTATTTGGACTAACCTGAGGCTCTTTGAGCCTGACACAGAGCCATCCTCAACAAGGCTGGACAGTGACAGTGAAGAGGGAGAGTTGGAGTTGGATGTTAAGGAAGTGGACATGGAGGATGTTGATGAGACCCAGGAAGAGCCAATTGCCCGAAAGGGTTTAGCAAAATAAAGAGGCAAGGCTTAAGAAGCTTGAGGGAAGATGCTTTTTCATTTAACATTTTTAATGGGACTTTCTTGGGATTGCATTTTTGTAAATAAATGGGTTGGGTCAGGGAGATGAGTAATATTTAACTCAACATTAATGTTTTTGTTCCTCAATGAAATAATTGATTGTTCAATAAAATATTTAACACTTAAGTTCTACTTACAAATACATCTGTTTTAATTGTATTATTTTGGATGGATGTCTGCTTATGCTTGGATATGATACCTTTCCATTAAATTACCCTCAATTCCTAGTTAATTCTAATAATTCCCATGGAAAGTTTACAATTTGGAATATTTGGAATATTTCCAAAATTCCCCAGCTTAACTTCCCATGGAAATTTACCAGAAATTTTCCACCCCTTTGCAACCCTACTAATCACGCATTATCCTGCTTATTATCCAGGTACTAACTTAAAATACAAACACGTTGTCAAAAAACATTGATTAAAAGATTATTATATTGATTTCGAAGGATTAATGTGTACTGTTCTTAAAAAAGAGTCCCAGTGATTTCAGGGCAGTTAGCGTTCCATGGTGATGGATTTTTTTTTCCACCTTATGCGATCGATTTAACCGCAAACTGTTCTCATCCAGCTCTCCTTCTTCTCTAAGCTCTGTGGTTCATGCACCTATGTAAATGTTTAGCCTGCTGATTTAGCATGCTAACTGAAACTAGTGTCTTAGTCACATTGTTTTGATGCTAACACAGCTAACAGTTTTACCTCACGACACGGTCTATGGTGTCAACAAGCCGAAGCATGGATTGATTTGACATGACGTGTGATCAGTTTGCCTCTGGTATTGCTCATGTTAGTTAAAGTTAATAACTATCATCAAGGGGTTTCGACCAATCAGAATCAAGCACAGCGGGAAGATCAGCGAGAAAGCAGACTAATAAGCTTAAATAAGGTGATAACATATGAGGAAGCTTAGAGGCAGAGCAAACAGGTGAAGAGTTAATGAAGATAAAGAAGACAGGAACAGACTGAGGATGACCAGAGATGACAGATCAGCTGGTTACCTTCTCTTCATAAACTGAGACATCAGTGTGCGTTTTTTTGTGTGTGTTTGTGTGTGTCTCTAAGACAGACTGGCTGACCCGGGGCATCAACAGAGAAACTGCAAACTGAGTCTCCTTAAGTGATTCAGAAAAAATCACACTGCAGCACATGAGTGAATATCTGATATGTTTGCCAAACACACTGCTGCATTATTCAACAGGCAGAGTTCTGAACGTCACACACACACACACACACACACACACACGCACACGCACACGCACACACGCGTGCACACACACACACACACACACACACACACACACACACACACAAACACAAAGACACAGAGCTGGATTACATGGCCTCGTGTTTATTGAAACATGCCACACAAATGGATGCACACACCACAAGTAACTAGTGTTTTCAGGCACACTCACACATACATGCTGTTGCTGAGAGGGATATAAAACACACACACACACACACACACACACACACACACACACACACACACACACACACACACCTATAAACATTTAACACATACACATGAAAACTGAAAAAGCTTCATTCAGACTGCATTAGATTCAGCCACACACACCTGAAGGCAACAACCTACAAACAAACGCACACACGCGCGCACACACACATTAACATTACTGTCATGGTTCCCATTGTTACGTTTTCCAGCTACTCAAAACAGCAAAAAAACAAAACCTTCTTTTAAACAAATGTTGAACTAAAAATCCTTGGAGTAAAACTCCAAGAACACGGAGAGTAAAAACAGGCAAGACCTCAGTAGAAGAGGACAGAAGGGATGCAGAGATACTAAATCCACACAAGGTGATTTGAGAGAGGTGAAAATACTGAGGTTCATCAAACAGGAGGGTAACACAAAGAGCAGGCTAGACATACAGCGCGCAGGAAGTACAGATAAAACAGGAAACAGGAGTGTGTAACAGATCAATGTAATACAAGACTTTTTTTGTGTTTGTACCAAACGTAAATATTGTTATTATTATTAATTTTTTTAATCCAAACAGGAATAAATAACTCACTGTGAGTAAAGTGAGTGAGAAGGTTGGATTATCGAGTACATTGTGAAAACCTTTGTCTGTCACTTGATTCTAGCTAACAGTTGTGCTATGATGTTAGCTTACAAAGGCTGTGTAATAATGGTCAGTATTCAATAATGAGGAGGCAACACACACTCACACAAACACACACACACACACACACACACACACACACACACACACACACACAGTCTGTCCCTCTGGTCCCTGTGACTCTGTCAGCATATTAAACTTTTCATCTCCTCTCCTCCTCTTCCTCTCCGTCTGTTTGTCTTCTCTCAGGACTTTCCCTCTTTTTTTTTTCCTGTCTACATAATCCATCTTTTCCTCTGCCGCACGGAGCAGATATTTATTTTCTACAGACCTAAAAGATTCTGCCTACAAGCTCTGACAGGGAGCAGCAAGGAGGAGGAGGAGTGTGGAGGGGGATTCGGGGTAAATTAGATCTTGGCAGGTATTATCCGTTTCAGAGACGTATGGACGTCCGAGGACACGGCCGGCAGGGTAAACAACGGCACACAGGCGGCAGGATAAATAAAACAAACAACACAAAGAGTGTGTGGAGATTGTGCGCACAGTGAAGAATATGCTGAGGGGGATGTACAGCTGGTAATGATGGAGGTACGACCACAGACTGAATCACATCTATCCAAAACCTAACAGTGATTCTATTTAATGTGTCACACCAGCTCAGTATGAGTTTATGAGTCCACCCAGAATACGTCTTTATTGTGACCTTATTTTACCTCAATGTTTAATAAATGTTAAAGTTTCACCACATTTAAAGAACTTGACTAAACATGAAAATCACCACAGATTAAATCTCCAGGAGAGCTCAGCCTCATCGTAACGTCACACAGATATTTGTCATCACTGATTCATGTTTTCAAAAATCTGCAACCTAAACAACCAAAGACCAGACTTCATGCAGATTTTCAATTTAAAGCTACCTGACTGAACTTAAGAGCGTAAAACTGGAGGACTAACAGCCACCTTCCACCAGATCTGTGTTCGGTTCGTCTCTCCTCCGTCATGGCTCCACAGCTGATGGATTTCACTCTTTTCTCCTAGACTTCTGTTCTGGATGGATTTTTCGTAACTACAACATCAAACCATCATGATGAGCCAAGCCAGGCCTGGACTCAACAGGTCAGAGGTTTTCAGAGGCCGATAACGACAACATGGATGAGGAGAAGAGTCGCATAGTTTTTGATTCAGTAATCACTGAGCTCGTTCAGGAGGAGAGCTCACAGATCAGCTCTGTGCAGCAGAGAGAGGAGATGCTGACAGCTCATCTCCGCAATCAGAAACAAAACAAGAGCACACTGCACAGAGCTGCAGAGTTTTATGAGTGTTTTTGCTTGAAGATCATCAGGGTTATATGCTCTGAGTTGGATCTTAGGACAGAGCAGAGTGAGGGATGCAGTTTGTGGTGCTGGTTTCAGTTGATGAAACAGTCACCTCGGCTCTATTCAGTGCTGAGCAAAGTCTCACAGAGAAGCCAAAGTTCTTTTTGTCTTGAGACAAAGTCTGCTTTAATGAAAACCACAATATTAGCAGCCTCAAACCATTCTTAGTGATTTCCCTCAGAGTGTTTTCAGGGATTCACACTTTTTCTGTTTGTTGAAAGTGATTCTGTCTGCTTTTATTCTGCAGAGAGGGTATGACTCAACCTCTCCCTCGGGCTGAGCATTACCTTCAACATTTGCTCTATTTTTAAACAAAGTGGCTTTTCAGTCCTTTTTCCTTTTGCTGATTCTGAGAATCAGTCCTTAGTTAAAGTTCAGCATCAGAGCCTGACACCGGTAAACAGAATCAGTTATTAGAGAGATAACAAGGAACAAAATGAGGTTATCCCTCCTCATCATCACTCAATTTACAACCAACAGGAAGAGGAGGTGTTCACATCCTGAATAGTTACACAGAGGTGAATTCACAGGTGAAGAGGAAGGCCTTGATTTCATGTTATGATGATGAGTGGAGAGGACACTGATGTCAGAGCAGTTGTCTAAAAGTCAGGGCTTGATCAATCATTGTTTGTTGGACATGTCTGCTGTTTGCACAGAACATACAAAGAAAACAGACACAGTTTTTCTCTTTAAAAGCAAACACATAACTTTTACTTATTTTAGAGGTGTCAGAAAGTTCTGCAGACGTTTTATATCCAACATTTAAAATGTAACAAAAGTGTTTGGATGCTGGTCTCCTCTAAGACAAAGTGATTTTTCTAAGGCCCTATCAACAGGTATGTACATATTTTTAATCCATAGTTTTTTCTCTGAGATTTGACTTCCAGCAACTGAACGGAGGCTCTAGGTTATATGTGGATCTTTTCAAGCAATCCTAAGACGAAATATTCATTAACACCTCAGGTGTGGATTTGATTATTTTTAAAACGGAGGGAAAAATCTGTTTATAAAAATATCTGTATGTGTGGACGTAGCCTTTAGGGCTGTCAAAATTGCTCCAAATGACGTTCGAATATTCGCTCTAAAAAAAACCATAGGCTCGAACCATTCGAATATCTATATTTGCGCATTATGTCAATAACAGGTGGACAAACTAATACAAAAAGATAACTACTTGTATATGTGTTTTTATTTAAGATATAACATGCCTAAAACATACCTACACATTACAAAACAAGTAAATGACCTAATGGTTTATACCGTAACACTTTTAAGACCGTAGACCTCTCACTCGCTCGCTCGCTCCCCTCTCTGTGCGCAATGCGCTGAGTGAGTGCTGAACAAGACTTGTGCGAGCAATTAAAGGTCCTGACTCTTGTCCCTAATATAGGCAGGCTTCATTCAGTGATTGAAGCAAATATTATTAACATTAATTGAAGTTAAAAACGAAAAAGTAGTCCACTTACATTCTTGGCGCTTGTATAAAAAAAGAGAGGAAAAACTGCATTTTATCCCAGTGTCACTGATTGTCGGGCTCTTTTAGTCCACTGTCAATGTAGGGTCTTAGGCCTGACAGGTTATTTGCCAAAAACACAAGACAGTCAGTGTGAAGAGGCCCGATCTCTTTTTATTCACTGTATTCCCAGCGGAGGAAAAGACGCGTTCAGAGCGCACTGAGGATCCGGGGACGGAAGGATTTCTCTCTGCCGTCTGCTTCACGCTGTGCATGTGTGACTCCTGTGATCTGTCCCTGACCCGTCATGCAGTGCACCCACTCGCAAAACAGCAGCCAATGTGTTTTTTCCACAGTCGAATATTAATTTTCACAATCAAATCTCTGTTTTTTTTTTATCAAATATATATTCGAATTTAGAATATTTGTTGACAGCCCTAGTAGCCTTAGAGATTCAGGTCAAAGAAAAGAAACTGTGTTGATGCTGATGACACTATTCTAGGGAAATAAGCTAAATACAATGATGACTGTCCTTTGGTAGTAACGTCTTTTATTTATATTAAAATGAGTCAAGTTTAAATTGCAGCAGTGACAATAAGAAATGTCATCATTCCCTAAATCTTGTTCTCTGGTAACAAAAAAAGTTTGAAGTTTGTATTGTGTTTTATTCTCAAGTAACGCAACCTCTGGGTCTAATAAAATGAAGCCAGAATTCAAGTCCCAAAAACTGCACTTCCCCTCATGTCCACTAGAGTGTGTCCTGCAGTGAGTCAGTCCACATAGAGCCCCATGTTAAAATGTTACTGCAGAAATAGACATGTTTACAGCCTGGTACAAAAACAGTTTGAGTCTCTATAGATCATGTCTCTATTCATGACAACTGTATGGGCTGAATTTATATGCAACTCACGTGTTTACATTAGAGGCGGCAGTAGCTCAGTCCATAGGGACTTGGCTTGGGAACCGAAGGGTTGCCGGTTCGAGTCCCAGTATGGATGACACTTGGCACGTGGACTGGTGGCTGGAGAGATGCTCGTTCACTTGCCTGAGCACTGCTGAGGTGCCCTTGAGCAAGGCACCGAACCCCCAACTGCTTCGGGTGTACAGGTTGATGGCAGCATCCTCATTCTGACATCTCTCCCTACGTGCATGTCCACTGCATATGTGTGCATGATTGTATGTATATACCAAAAACTGTGCGTGTTGCATGCCAAAAAAAATAATAATAACACAAGTGAAAAAATTGAATTTCCCCCATGGGGATTAATAAAGTACTTTTCTTCTTCTTTCTTCTAGAGTGTTACCTGGCTGTCTTTAATACCTGATTCTGATTGGCGGAAGCCCCATAACAATAGTAATAAACATCAGGGACACACGCGTCACATCGAATCAATCTGCAGAAAGGAGAATAGAACAGAACAGATCAAAGAAGAATATAATGGAATGGAATGGAACAGATCAAAGCAGAATAGAACAGCGATTAGTTCTAGACAGTAAAAGAGACAACAGGAACGACCATACATATATGTCAAACTAATCTGAGTAAAGGAGTCGGTCACATGTCCCCTCTGCCTTTTTACACTGTGGAAAAAACTTTCTTGTAGAACATTTCTCTATTCATGACAACTGTACGGGCTGAATTGATATACAACTCACCTGTTTACATAGATAAAGGCTTAAAGGGGAGGTAGAACTGTTTGAGCTGAATTTACATAGAACAGCCAAAACACTGAACTTTTCAAACTGGCCCAGACAAACCAACGATGACGTCACAGGTGAGACCTCCATAATTAAAACGATCCATGGATCAAACAATCACTTAATACATTTACACATACCACCTGATGGTGGCTGCAGAGCCGAGCAGAGACTTGTTTCACTGCAGAGGGGTGAACCACGGTTGTTTTTTTGTCTCTGTGTGTGTGTTTGTGTGTAAAAGAAGACGGATCATTCACACTGCGATCACGTCTGCAGAGGGAGGCCAGCTGGCTGCTTGCAGTCTCTCTCTCCGTCTGATCGTCTCTCAGTGTCTTTCATCTGTTGTTCTCTTTCACTCGTCTTTTCTTTTCTGTCTCGTCACATTTTCTCTGAGCTGTCCGTCCGTCTCTCTCTGTCTCATCAGCTGTCTTTGTCACACATCATTGTCCCTGCAGCCTCGCAGACACACATTCAGCTCTCCTCTCTGTCTCCTGTCACATATAATCCTTTTTTCTGTCTTTGTCCTTTTCCAGCTTTTTATATGTTAGATCCTCTAAGAATGACATTTATCTGTCTGTATTAAAGAAACTCCTTAAGAAAAATACTTAAGTTTAATTCCTTTTAGAATCATCATTTGTAGAAAGTCATCATTCTGACTGAAAAGGTCTGAAGAGAATAAATGTTCATGTGCATTAAAAGGAAGCCAAAACATCAGGGCAAGAGCACATACAGGTGCATCTCAAACACTGTGAACACAGTGGAAAGGTTCACTTTATTTTAATGACTCAATTCACAAAGGTATACTTATATATATACCTATTCACTGCATGTAAAATGAAGCATGTGAAGCCTTAATTTGTCTGAATTTGAATGATTTTGGCTCATAGCTCTTGAAAATCAAAAATCCAGTTTCTCGAATGATCAGAATATTTCCTCAGATCAATAAAGAAATGAGTTACTTCCAAATTCTGAAAGTATGTTCATGTATATCATGTATACTCTACGTTCTTGGTTTGAGCTTCAATCCCAGCATCAGTGTGTCATGGAGGTGACCAGCTGTAGCTCTGCTGAGGTGTTATTAGCCCAGGCTGCTTTGATAGCAGCCTTCAGTTCATCTGTAGTTTTGGGTTGGGTGTTTCTCTTCACAAATATCTCACAGTCTCTATGGGGTTCAGGCCAGGTGAGCTGGTCAATCAAGCACCCTAACATCATGGTCAGTAAACCATGTGTTGGTAGTTTTGGTGCTGTGGGCAGGCGCTGAGCCCTGCTGGAAAATGAAATCAGCATCTTCATAAAGCTTGTCAGCAGATGAAGTATAAAGTGCTCTAAAATTTCCTGGTAGACTCTGTATTTGACTCTGGACTTGATAAAACAAAGAGGACCAACACCGTTGGATGACATGGCACCCCGAACCATCACAGTCTTCAGAAACTTCACTGTAGACTTGGAAGACGTTGGACTCTGTGCCTCTCCTCTCTTCCTCCAGACTCTAGGACCTTGATTTCAAATGAAATGCTAACTTTCATCCGAAAATAGGACTTTAGACCACTGAGCAGCAGTCAAGTTCTTTTGTAGCCCAGGTAATGTTGTCTCTGGTTCAGAAGTGTCTTGATATGTAGAATGTGACAGGTGTAGTCTCTTTCCTGAAGACGTCGGTGCGTGGTGGCTCTTGATGCTCTGACTCCAGCCTCAGTGCGCTCCTTATGAAGCTCTCAAAAGGTCTTGACTCAACTGTTCTTGACACTCCTCTCCAGGCTGAGGTCATCCCTGTTGCTTGTGCACCTTTTCCTTGCCCACACTTAAACCTGACTCTTGAACCGATGAACACAACTTCCACTACACCCGTGTTGCCCTGTACCTGTGCAAGGGCTGGCTGCTTGTTTTGGTCTAAGCAGTCTTCTGGATTTGGTCTGCTGGTCAGACAAATTTGAAAAGATAATGTGAAAGATATGCGTGTACTTGTGAAAACCCTGACAGATCAATCTACCAGGAAAATAATCACAGAAGTAGGCGAACAAAGAGTAAACTCTTATTATTTTCTAAGATGTTGTACAGCAAACATTTTTTCTCCTCTCTGTGTTTCTCTCATTGTTACACACGTCTGATCCGTGCTCCCTGTCTCTGCATGGATTACTCTCATTTATTCTGGAGGAATGAACCACAGAGTTATGCTCTCTTTGTTGTTGCTTCTAGCTGTGTTATGATGAGTAATAATGTTTCTCAGATCAGAGTTTGTGCTTCTTCAGATTTCACTCCGGCTGACCACACCTGAGTCCCGGAGAGACGATGGAGCAGAGAGAGAGCGGAAGGAGGGACTTTTGTTTGTCTCTTTCATTTGAGCACTTCAGGCATAACACGGCTTTCAAGGACAACATTTCACACCAAGTTTTAGCCGAAATAACCAGTACAAAGAGTTTTAACATTTAAAACACTCCGCTTAGAAGTCAGGGTGGTTCTGTTGGATCTCTTACATGGTGAACTTACATGGACCGTGGACTTCTGACCTCTCAGAGCTCTTTTACATAATCACACATTCATGGCTGCTAAGTAAAGAGCCTATTAATAATACCATCCACACACTGCCGGTAGTTTGGGGTGCAGCGTCTTGGCCAAGGAAACAGCGGGACCTGGGATCAAACCCTCGACCTCCTGAGAGACGCCCAACTCTACCACTGAGCCACAGAGTCCCTTAATGCCTTTAAAACAAGATTCAACATCCAAATTCAACATCCAGACATTTATTTAATCTATGAACATCCTAAAAGCAGCTGTGGCTCAGTGGGTAGAGTCAGTCTATCAACTGGAAGGTTGACGGTACGATCTAGGCTTCTGCAGTCACATGCCGAAGTGTCCTTGGGCAAAACTGAACACCAAATTGCTCCTGCTGTTGTTCAGTGGTGTGAATGTGAACGAATGAGATTAGCTAATACTGATGGTCCCTCTACTATCAGTGAGTGAATGTGGTATGAATGGGTGAATGTGACGAGAAGTGTAAAAGCGCTTTGAGTTGTCAGAAAGACTGGAAAAGCGCTAAATAAGTCAAAGTCAATTTATCATTTAAAAATGTATTTGGACAATTAATAGAGTATCAGTAAATTGATTGTTAAGAACTTACTTGAACAATAATTTTTTTTTTCATAGATTTTATTTTATTGTTACTTTATTTGTTTTTAAATCTCTTATTGGTCTTGCAAATTTTTATTTATCAGATTAACTTTTATCATATGAGCCTGTGAGAGCCCTCAGGTCTTCAGGTAATGGACTTTTAATTGTACCAAAAGTAAGAACAAAGACCCACGGTGAGGCAGCTTTTTATTATCACTGCCCACGCCTGAGGACCAGCCTACCTGAAGATTTTAGGGCTGCATGAAGCATAAACATTTTTAAAAGCAAACTCAAGACCTACCTTTTTAGTCTTGCTGTTAACTGAGTCCTACTCTAATAGTCTTATTCAATCTTACTTTATGTATACACTGTCTTATTTTAAATAATTATAGACATCCATATATTATTTTGTTCAGTTAATTTGTATTTATTTATTTATTTTAATTTATTGTGGATTATTTCGTTTTTTATTTAGTTATTAATCTGATTTGATCATTTACATTTTTTTACAGATGAACCCTCAGCATTTTAATATTTTATTCTGTTTTAATTTGCTGTATTTACTTGTAATCTAGCATCTTAGTTTCCTTAACTGGTTTAATCTTTTAGTGTATTATTTTGCCTCCAGTGTTTCCTCATTAAGATACCATGAGCGTTTTCTCAGTTCGTTCTGCAACTTCTTTTTTATTTTTCATTTATTTTATTTTTATTATTAGTGGTAGTATGGGCTGGGGTGAGGATTGGGATGGGAGATGGGGGGTTATTGTTGTGTATATTTTGAAAATATTTTTAATTTACTCATTTTCTATTATTTTTATGTACAGCACTTTGTGTCACATTATCATTGTATGAAAAGCGCTTTACAAATAAACGTACAGACTTAAAATTCTAATATGAAGACTTAAGTCGAGTTCTTTGGGTGATTCAAGTGATTTTTTACGTTTTTATTGGTTGATAGTTTTCTGATTCTCATTATAAATGGAACCTTGAGCACTTTTATCATTTTATTATGTTGATTAATTTTATAATTTTATTATGTTTATTAATTTTATCATTTTATTATGTTTATTAATTTTATCATTTTATTATGTTTATTCATTTTATCATTTTATTGTTTATAAGTTTTAGATTATTTTGGTATGTTTAGCACTTAAAAGTAGTTTTTTCATGTTACATCTGTTTTGTAACTCTGTCATGATGTAATATCTCACTGGCTGCAAAAACAAGTTCACCTACGGGTACAAATAAAGTAACCTGAACCTGAGCCTGAGGGAGGTTTACAACAATTTAAATTTACAATTTAAAGCATGTTTCGGCATAGACAAATAAGTGGACTACTACTTTTATGGGGAGCATGTGACACCTGCTCTGCTGTAAATAAAGAGACCTTGGATGGACAGCATCATCCACCTGAGGCTGAAAGAAAGAATGACAGCTTTCATGGCGGGGACAAGCACTACATGGAGGCCAGGAACGAAAGACCTGAAAATAATACTGTCAGCTGTCTTCTTTATGGACATTTTTAACCATCACTCTGTCAGCATCAGTCTTTACATTTGACTGTACTTTTTAGGAATCAACCTATACTATGTGCTATAAACCAAAGGGCAAAGCTGAGAGATGGGTCTTTTCTATTTCACCTTCCAGGAACCAACATGTCTGCTGACATTCTCACTCAGATCCAGACACAGGACCTACTCATGCAAACAGACACAGATCAGCACCGATACACACACACACACACACACACACAGATCAGCGCGCACGCAACCACACACAAACACAGTATCTAAGCTGTAGCAGCAAGTTTTTCACAGTTCAGTGAGTGCGGCCATCGGGTGTCTGCCTTTTAGACGTTGGTGATGGAGGAGAGCCTGGGGGAGGGAGAGTGGGAGGAATTCCTGTGGGGCCAAATCTCACATCACAGAGCGGAGATAGAAGTCAGAAATTCCACTTTACTGAGACATCTCCTTTAATTTGGACTCCATCAATGTCTGTTTCAATACCCATTACCAGCTGTGACACGAGGGAGAGAGGAGAGAGGTGAGGGATCAATGGTGTGATTACAGAGAGGAGAGAGTCTTTAAAACGTGTCCTGGAGACTTTGAGCGCTCAATGCTTTGAAGTTGTCGATGAAAGGGACTTTAAATATGCTCCATCGCACAGTGAGTAGATTATTTAACAGACAGCTTGTTAATTAGATATTGGAATAGTTTAGTTCAGTGAGTATTTTCTCTTTTCTTCTGCATTTGAGGACATGAGAGGAGTGTTTATTACAAATGGAGATTCTTCCCTTCATGCTTTCATAAGAAACAAACTGTGGACACATGAGCACAGCTATTGAGTTGTGTTAGAAAAGTGACCCTTCATATGAAGAATTATGTCACTTTTATCTCTGGTTTGGTCTCCACCACCTCCTGAGGGAAGTGTCTGCCTCTTAAGCTGCTCAGTACTGCTCTTTGTTCACCTGCTGGTCTCTAATTGGCTCTGTCTTGGCTGCTTTAGAAGAACAAACCAGGAGTCAGTTTGGAACCAAAACACAAGACAAAATTTGGCAGAAGTTTCTCATATTATTTTATTAGTAACTACATATACTTTCACTTTCACTGATATAGTTTAGGGTTCAAATCCTGGACATACACCTAATTGGTGGCAAACATGAAATGTTTTCATCACAAAGGAGGCAAGCTGTACTTTTGAAGTACCATTAAGATTTATTTGAAAAAACCTAGAGAGACAATCACAGGCATAGTGGATAGGGCTGCTGCCTTTCAATGCAAGGTCCTGGGTTCAAATTCCAGCGGGGGAAATTTTTTCTCACAATATAGTTTGAACTGTGCTTTTAAAGTACAATATCCAAATGGTGGAATGAAAAGACCTAAAAAAGCAAACTCATTGAAGCAGTGTTGAGGACAGGCCTGCTGCCTTACAGTCTGATGGTTTGGAGTTCAGATCCCAATAAGGGCTTCAAATGTGAGATGGAAAAAAAAACAGTTTCCTCACAATTTGGCCGAGCTGTGTGTTTGAACAACTACAACAAATTGGTGGAACAAAAAGACTGAAAAAGTGAACCACTGCCAGGTAGCTCTGTGGTGTTGTGGATATGACTGCTGCTTTACAGTCTGATGGTTCGGGGTTCAAGTCCAGTGTAGGGAATGTACAAGTTGAGGCAGGGACAAATGAAGATTGAGGCAGGGACTGTACAAGGTTGAAGCAGTGAGTGTTGAAGAGACAGAAGAAGAATGTGGCAGGGAGGAGCAAAACAAAAAGCCATGAAATCCAGGAAAATCACCACAAAAAGGGGAAAAGGCAGATGATAAAAGTGTAGAACAAAAGAAATAACCCACTGTGCAAGGTGGCTTAACTGTGGTGTCAGGTGGTGTTATTGTGGTGTAAGGTGGTTTAAGGTGGGAAAGTGTTTACATGGGAAAGGAATCTGATTACATGTAATTTAATACTTTGTGGGAAGTCTACCTGAAAACATTGGAACTTAATAAAGTACAGACTTAAAGTGCATACTTGAACAAGTAAATACTTGTTTAAGTACACTTAAACACTTTGATATAATGACAGCACACAGGCTGAAGAATGCTGATTTTTAAGTATTGTCAGGTTTTATTTCCTGACATTAGAATGATTGATTTTATTTATATATTTATTATATTAATTTATATTTATATATTATATTGGGTCATTTTCGCCTATAATGGATAGGACAGCCAAAGAGAGACAGGAAATGTGGGGAACAGAGAGTTGGGGAGGACATGCAGTAAATGGTTGAGGCTGGAATCGAACCTGCGACAAGGACTATAGCCTCTGTACATGGGGCGCGTGCTTAGACTAGGCCAACAGCGCCCAATTATTATTATTATTATTTTTTTTTTGAGTTTGGTTTGTCCCTCTAAAATTCACCATTAAGGTATCAAATGGTAGTTTTTCTTTTTTTTTAATCAATAATACTTGACATATCTTGACAATTTTCTATACAACACTAAACTTTACTTTACTTAAGTATTGCTCTCAAACTGTCAGTCCCATCACCTCCAAGCGTCCACCTGCAGCCTCTAGCTTGGGGATTTAAGATGTTATCGCATTGCTCCTCTGCTTATGCACCGAATGGCAGTTCAGAGTACCCACCCTTCTTGGAGTCTTTGGGACGGGTGCTGGAAGGCGCCCCGACTGGGGACTCCATTGTCCTGCTGGGGGACTTCAATACTCACGTGGTCAATGACAGCGTGACCTGGGGGGGCGTGATTGGGAGGAACGGCCTGCCTGATCTGAACTCGAGCGGTGTTCAGATGTTGGACTTCTACCGGCAGACCAAGCGATCTGCGGCGAAAACTCGGGCGTGGGAGAGGTTTGGTGAGGCCATGGAGCAAGACTTTCAGTCGGCCTCGAAGAGGTTCTGGCAAACTGTCCGGCGGCTTAGGAAGGGGAAGCGGCCCTTTGTTCGCACTGTTTACAGTGTGGATGGGGAGCTGCTGACCTCGACTGAGAGTATAGTCGGGCGGTGGAAGGAATACTTTGAGGATCTCCTCAATTCCACCAACATGCATTCCGAGGAGGAACCGGAGCCAGGGGATTTGGTGGTGGCAGGGCCCCGGGGGTGGATGAGATCCGCCCCGGGGGTGGATGAGATCCGCCCCGAGTTCCTCAAGGCTCTGGATGTTATAGGGCTGTCCTGGTTGACACGCCTCTGCAACGTTGCATGGACATCGGGACGGTGCCTCTGGAGTGGCAGACGGGTGTGGTGGTCCCCCTTTTTCAGAAGGGGGACCAGAGGGTGTGTTCCAACTATAGGGGGATCACACTCCTCAGCCTCCCTGGGAAAGTCTACTCTAGGGTGCTGGAGAGGAGAGTCCGGCTGTTGGTTGAACCTCAGATACAGGAGGAACAATGCGGTTTTCGTCCTGGCCGTGGAACACTGGACCAGCCCTACACCCTCGGGAGGGTGCTGGAGGGGGCATGGGAGTTTGCCTAACCAGTCCACATGTGCTTTGTGGACCTGGAGAAGGCTTACGACCGTGTCCCCCGAGGTATCCTTTGGGGGGTGCTTCGGGAATATGGGGTGGATGGCCTGTTGCTACTGGCCATTCAGTCTCTGTACTGTCGGAGCCAGAGTCTGGTTCGCATTGCCGGCAGTAAGTCGAATTCATTCCCAGTGGGGGTTGGACTCCGCCAGGGCTGCCCTTTGTCACCGGTTCTGTTCATAACTTTTATGGACAGAATATCTAGGCACAGCCAAGTGGCGGAGGGTTTCCGGTTCGGAGGCCTTGGGATTCCGTCTCTGCTCTTTGCAGATGATGTCGTCCTATTGGCTCCATCGAGCGGTGACCTCCAGCTCGCACTGGGACAGTTTGCAGCTGAGTGTGAAGCAGTGGGGATGGGGATCAGCACCTCCAAGTCTGAGGCCATGGTGCTCAGTCGGAAAAGGGTGGCTTGCCCTCTCCGGGTCGGAGGGGAGTCTTTGCCCCAGGCGGAGGAGTTTAAGTTTATCTCGGGGTCTTGTTCACGAGTGAGGGGAAAAGGGAGCGGGAGATTGACAGACGGATCGGGGCGGCGTCTGCGGTGATGCGGGCGCTGTACCAGTCTGTCGTGGTGAAGAGAGAGCTGAGCCAGAAGGCAAAGCTCTCAATTTACCGGTCAATCTACGTTCCGACCCTCATCTATGATCACGAGCTGTGGGTAGTGACCGAAAGAACAAGATCGCAAATACAAGCAGCCGAAATGAGCTTTCTCCACAGGGTGGCAGGGCTCAGCCTTAGAGATAGGGTCAGGAGCTCAGACATCCGGGAGAGGCTCAAAGTAGAGCCGCTGCTCCTCCGGATCGAGAGGAGCCAGATGAGGTGGTTCGGGCATCTGGTTAGGATGCCTCCCGGATGTCTCCCTGGGGAGGTGTTTCGGGCATGTCCGACTGGGAGGAGGCCACGGGGAAGGCCCAGGACACGCTGGCGAGACTATGTCTCTCAGCTGGCCTGGGAGCGCCTCGGTATCCTCCCAGAAGAGCTGGTGGAAGTGGCCGGGGAGAGGAGTGTCTGGGCTTCCCTGCTGAGGCTGCTGCCCCCGCGACCCGGACCCGGATAAGCAGAAGAAGATGGATGGATGGAGGTTAGAGAAATATCTCAGGTTAGAGAAAAGCTTTTAGACTGACAATTGAGGAATTCCACTGAAGAAAAACTAGAAAGCATGGTGCTCTTAGTGTTACTATTTCATCACATGGAGAGATTTTACACATCATCTGAACTATTCTGTAGAGCTGAAAATGCGTCCCTGAACAAGAGATACAGTGGTTTAAAATGTGGTGCTCACAAAGCAATTTGTATCCATCAGACATCCATGGAGTCTCCAGAGGAACGTTCACACTGCTTCACCCACCAGCTGGAGATACACTCACTCTGATGAGAGCGATCAATCGACTTGCTACACGTTTAATTCTCATCAGGTCGATGAGACTTTACAGCGGATTATTTTATGATGCCAACATGTGCTTAGCGTGTATCGAAGCATGTCCAGACTCTACTAACAGATGCACACACAGACACACACACACAGAGAGAGAGAGAGAGAGAGAGAGAGAGAGAGAGAGAGAGAGAGAGAGAGAGAGAGAGAGAGAGAGAGAGAGAGAGAGAGACTCATTCCTGGTTGTTTTCCAGCGTGGAACAGTTTCATGTTTTACTCACACTCAACATGTTGCACGTGTTTTATGTTCAGTTAAATGAGCTGGTGTGGATTTTACACACAAAGCTGCACAATATAAAAAAAGAAATTCCTGCTTTAACCGGCACATTTTATTCTCATTGTCCTGCTCTTTTGAACATACATGTATGTGTTCAGTCACTCTCCTGTCGCCTTTTCTCAACACTCTAGCTGTAAATCTAACATCTCCTCACACGCGCACAGAGATGGTAATTCTCCCAGGCCTCACTCTAATGTCCCCTTTTCACACACACTTTCAGATACGCTCCACCTTAATTGTTTTCTTGTGACCTGTACAGAGAGTTATGTTGCATGCTGATTTGGCCCCGCCCCCCCTCGGGACAGCTTCACTGATGGTGATGGAGGAGCTGGATGCAATCACAGGAGCTCCATCACACGCAATCCAATTCTTATTCTAATGCTGTAATAACAGGAGAGCAGAGGACGCTCATCAGAGCATCATTATGTCAGCACGCTCCCCTGACACACACACACACACACACACACAGAGAGAGAGAGAGAGAGAGAGAGAGAGAGAGAGAGAGAGACAGCCACACAAATACACACACTTAATTTATACTCCAGGCCTCATGTCTCTGGAGTCAGCTCATTGTAAACCTGTGATCAGTTTAAATCATCACATATCTTAGACCCAGTCGGGTCTCACAGGTTGGTTCTGCTCCTTCATCGTCTCTCATGCTGTCAGCTAACACCACAGTTCCTGTTCTTATTCCTGCGTGCTGGTCAGTGTCCCAATCTTTCAAGTCTGACCCTACAGGATCTCCTCTAGACCCGGTTCTGAGTCTGTCCTTGAGACTACACTGTTTTTACAGAATATACACACAGTGAGGGAAATATCTTCTCAATACCAACAACAAAACATACATTTGTACATCAGAGTTTTTATTACCGATGATGTATTTTCAGCCCATCAACATCCTGCCTCAGTCATGGACAAAGGTCATCAATAAACATGAATGAATTTTGTTTTGGCTTATAAATTAATGCTGGTGAAGACAAATACATTTTATAAAAGGTAAACGTCCAGACATCAGTGTGCTCTCAGTCTGAATGACAGCATGAGGCTGACATTAACCTCACTCCATCGTTTCTAAAGCATCTCGCTGGTGCATTGAGACTGAAAGTTAGAGCTTACTAAAGGCACATTGATAACAAAGTGTGTTATCTCATACCTTTCCTATTAAATAGACAGAGTAAGGTCACTGCTGTTTCATCACTCCCTCCAAAGCCTCCAGACCCCATTGATAGAAACAAGACTTTACCTCACAGAACACAGTGAGGTCTGATTCACTGAAGGATTTTGTGACTCTTGTTCCGCTGAACTGCGCTAATAAGCAAAAAAAAACTGGCAATTAATTCACAAAGCTCACACAAAGGGTTAAATACTCCCCAAAGTGCTGCAGAGCAAATCGAGTCACTGTGCACTGGTGTTGTATGCATACATTTACGGTGAAAGAGCCATTATGCATTAGTTCAAAGCAATATATGCCCCTAGCAGGTGGACCTCATTGCGAAAAACACCTAATTCAAACAGCTCTCATGACTCTCGCTACAGGACGCAATCTGAATAAAGAGTGTGAAATTTGTCACATCCGTCCTTGACTCCGAATCAACTCCACTGTTGAGAAGCGTCCCCTGTCCGTCAGGCTATTCATGTGTTTGAGGACAGATTTCAGCTCAGTCAGGATGAAAGCTCACAGCTCAGCTCTGAGCAGCAGAGAGAGGAGATACTGACAGCTCATCTTCACAATCAGACGCAAAACAAGAGCACACTGCACAAAGCTGCAGAGTTCATTTGAATAAAAACCTGACCACTGTTTGGTCATGAGAGAAAACGTGTCTTTATATTGTCTTCATTAGAGCAGGATAAATGCAAAACACAGAAACACACAAACAAGTAAACATTCACCTCAAGGCACAAATCCATAGACTGTGCATCAAACGTCATTTAAACATGGGTTAACTAGAGAAGTATTTACATAAAGACACACACACACACACACACACACACACACATACACACACTCACAAAAGGGTTAAACAGCTCGGGGAAAGGTCAGATTTAATTACATCCAATACGTCTGCGTCTCCTCGCCCTGAAAGAATTACCAGTTAATGGAAGAAGTCACACAGAGCTGCTTTCGCTGAACGACTGCTGAATGATAACATGTACAAATCTGTCTGTGTGTGTGTGTGTGTGTGTGTGTGTGTGTGTGTGTGTTTGTGTGTTTTTGTTTGTGCACCTTTGTTTGGGAATCATATTCATTTCCATACTGCTTAGTTCAGAAATGTGTGGTTTATCTCTCTGAAGGAAGCGGCTTGCATCTTTATGTATGTGTGTTTATTTTGTGTGTATGCGTGTGTGTGTGTGTGTGTGTGTGTGTGTGTGTGTGTGTCTTTAATGTACATACAGCCTCCTTTATGTCTCGTTCTTAATAGCCGAGTCGTTCCAATGGAGTCGAGCCTCCTTTTATTCCTCCTGTTAATCAGCTCTGATTGCCCAATTAAGCCTCAGACTAACACCCTGGTCATAATGAGCACGTCATAAGAGTCCTCTCTCTCTCTCTTTCTCTCTTTCTGTCTGAACTCACGCAAAGATGTTTCTTTAATTACGTTGTCGTTCAGAGCTGACAGTTTGATGTATTTGAACTTTTCTCTTTCACACGTTTCGCATTTCAGACGTCGAGGCTGAATGAAACGCTCAAGGCAAGGTCAAACTGGATCTGAAGTTCAGAGGGTTTATGATGGTGGAGGATTAATTGCATGTGACGCAGACTGCTGCAGATAAACATACAGTACATTGTGTAACTCCTGAGAGCTTAACTCATTGTGTATTTCACTTTTTCTTCTCTTAACGATGTCAGTTTACTCTTCCTCTTCCTACAGCACCTGGTAGGGGTATATCATACTGTGTCCACCACACTTTGTTTGCTTGTTAAGCGGCTCACAACCTGGATGCTAAGTGACGTGCAGAGAGGTTAGATTCAGTCCCTCCATTACTCAAAGACATGTTTTTGGAGTAACATGAATCAAACAGTTCAGAGTGTCTGCTCTGACTCCCTTTAAGAGTCCGAGTACACAACAGCAGACATCATCCTTTGTTCTTAAATAGAGCAGGCTTGAGACGACCAAACTCAGGTCAGGATGTAATGATGACTAATGTCCCGTGTGCTTTACGTCAGAGAAAGGTAGACTGTTGTTTACTGTTGGAACACATGTCTGTTGAGTAGAGCTCTGTCTCTCTCTCAGTCTGTGGTTTCTGGTCCATGTAGGGCTGAGAGGAAGCATATACCTGAGCCCCGTGCTTACAGTGGTATCATGATGTACTGAGACAAGGGACAAAAATGGTCACCTCTCCAAGCTCTTTGACCCAATAACAAACACCTCAGTTTACTGTGTCAGGAAATACACAGACACTTTCATGAGTGGAAACTGTGTGTCTCTGTTTGTGTCATCATCCTTCTACCTCCTTTATTTCTCTGTAAAAGAAATCAGGATTAATTGCACCGCTGACTTTAGACTTAAGACTAGGTTTCTGTTGGTCTACGGCACAATTTCATTCCACATACTTGAGATGTGCCTAATTTGTGCCCGACCACGCCTCATTTGAAGACCAAAACACCTGTGGGTGCTAAGATGACTTGCTGTGGGCACTGGGTGAAAGCTTGTCGACTACATCGGGAGGAGAATAGCGATGACATTTGACACCAAACACTTTCAATCAATCAATCAATCAATCAATCAATCAATCAATCAATCAACCAATCAATCAATCAATCAATCAATCAATCAATCAATCAATCAATCAATCAATCAATCAATCAATCAATCAATCAATCTTTATTTGTATAGCGCCAAATCCCAACAAACATTATCTCAACAGAAGGTCAGAGCAGGTCTAGACTGTTCTCTGTTAAATTATTAACAAAGACCCGACATAAAGACAGTATAAGATCCAGTCCCATCTTACAGACTGGACTCAGTGTGATCCCATCTTAAGACTTCCTTTAACAGGCAGAAACCTCGAGCAGAACCAGTCTCATGTTAGACAGACATCTGCCTCGACCAAGTCGGGGTTGAGCATAGAACAGGGCTCACTGTGGCTGCACGTCTACGATTAAACACATGATCCAGGAAAGGTTGATCCTGCAGATCTATCGGTATGACTGCATGTTTCAGACACTCCGTCTTCAGACATCACACTATGCCTCTATATTTCATCTCAGTGTCAGCTGTTTAATGTCGCTGCTTCATTCATAACCATTATCTTAAAATTAGCATCATAATTCCGCCTACTATTGGTACTTAACCCCGCCCACTTTTGGGTGATTAACTCCGCTCACTTTTCATGAATAACTGCCTTCTTTCAAGTCTCTGTGTTCTGGACAATCACCGTGTCTCTCCATCTTTCATCCTTCTGATGCTTGAGTTGTGAGTGACAGCTGGACTTAGTCATGAGGGGGAGACATCATGCTCATGGCTCTCTCTTCAGGAATCCTTTCTGTGGATGTGTTGTGTCTGTGGCAGCCTGTTTTATGGATTTTCAGCTGCAGTTGTGGATGCTGACTGAGAGTTAGAAATCCCCGGAGTACATGCAGACACCATCTATTTGTGCTGATTCTGTTCCTTTTTTCTTAAATGTATGTGTTAGAAATGTCAGTGCCGTTTTACTTCCATATGAAAACAAATTCCTCCACATGCAGAGCGTGACTGTATTAGAGACATGGTTTTTCATGAAACCAGCTCCACAGACAGAGCACTGAATGCGTGGCTGAACACACACACACACACACACACACACACACACACACACACACACAGCCACTCACCTGTGACCCTGTAAATGCTCCCTGACGCTGTGAGGCAGATCTGCAGCTCTGTCAGATACAGAAGCTGAGCTCTCCCTCAGAGACCTTGGACCTCTCCCTCAGCTGGAGAAAGACTTCTGGAAAGAGAGAGAGAGAGCAATACGGAGAGAAAGGATTACCTTTTTCCTCTCGCCCTCACACCGAGGAGCTGACGCTAAAGCTGAGGACGTGTGATGCCCAGGGCTGTCCTCATGTTCTCAGAGAACTTCCTTTAAACCTGAGTCACCTGAACAAATTGGAGCTGAGCGGCAATATGTGAAAGAGGACGATTAGTGTCAGCGTGACCTCCTCCGTCCTCAGGGAGAGAGACCTCAGTGTGAGACTGCAGCGTAAAGTTATTACAGCCTGCTCAAAGACACGCAAACACACATACAGACGGAGAGTCACTGCGCCCACAGCCTGCTCTGCAGTAGCAGCCTGACAAAGATGTGAAACTTTCCGAAGACAGGAAACATTACGTCTGTCTCTGTCTATCTGTCAATAGACCGTAATGAATTCAGGGCTTCACTGGTAATCTGGCACACTGGGCATTTTTGGGCAGATGCACGTTCCAGCCGAATCAAATATAATTGATTCTTAAAATAAACGTTGGCCAAATCACATCCCCAACAGGGCCAGCTCCGCCCCTCCCTCCTCTGTCCTTTCCTGCAGAGATCGTAGAAGTTTCTGCATGAAGTAAAATGTCAGAGTCGAAGGGATCAATGGGATAAAATAAAGTCAGGGAGTCTGGAGAAGTTGTGCATGTAAAGTCAAACATATTAAATCCAGATAGAACAAATTATGCAGAGACTGCAGCACGTTCTGCTCACCTGGTTCGTTTCAGCACATGCATGAAGCTGTGTTTGTTTCCCGGAAGAAGTGAGAGTAGGTGAAGGTGAGCTCTCTCTTTCTCTCGACCTGAAGCAGCCCTCTCTTCAGACAGCGGATCGATAGTGGGCACTTCAAAGTGGCTTTTGAGGCCGGGGGGGAGGGAGGGGTCTTTGAAAGATGCAGGAGGCTTCAGGACTTAATGCCCACAGATCCTCTCGCATCAGCAGAGCAGCAGACAGTCACAACCTCAGACAGACGAAGTCACCTGCAGAGGAGGTTTAATATTAAAGAGGAGGACATGGCGGGGTAATGTGTATTTAGATATTATGAGATGGAGGCAGGAGCAGTGGAAATACAGCGTGAGAGCAGGTAAATCCTCTTCTTAAAGGGACAGGCTTACCTGGATTAAGGAGCCCATTTCTTTACACGCTTTAATCTGGATCAGAATAATCTGGATGTATGCTTCATGGTTGTTCATGATCATCAGGACTAAACTGAAGCTCCGTGTAGGTTCAACCAGTGTTCCTTCACGTCAGCATCTCTTTCCAACTCTCTCCCTGTTTGGGTGATCAGATAAAGAAACCAACCCAATTAATCATTTACCTCAGTCCCCCAATCATCCAGCTGCTGACACTTAAATCTGATCTCTTCTGGCTTTCAGTTTGATCGTTGCGACCCTCCTCCACTCGTCACCTCCACCTCGTCTCATCAGCATCCAGCTCTTCAGCTCAGCCTGCATCCTTCACCACCACCAGTGTTCACAGTCAATAGGAGGGTCATGCCATTCTGTGTACCTGGATGGGATTCAAACCTATCAATAACACCAAATCTGATTTATCACTGCTCCATGTGGGGCTACATGCTTTGTCCACAAGGGGCGTCATAATCCACATAAACAGAGATCCTCACAGCTGCTGTACATTTATTACTTTGGGACTGATATTGGTGCTTTGTGCCAAATATTTTAGAACCTAAACTTTTTGTTACAAATCTACCTCTACTATGTCTCTGTGGTGTAAAATAAATTATAGCTTCATTATAATAAGATGTTCACAGTATAAACCTGTGGTTCTCTGTGGTGGGTTGTGACCTGATAGTTCGAGAATGTATGGCTGGAATGAAAAGTTGTCCCAAGAGTTTACGCTATGCTTTTATTTTGGAGGACGAGTCTTTCCCACTGTAGACCATTCACACTCCAGCACTGTAGGTGGCAATGGAGAGGAAGATGTGTAGTTTGTTGTGTGCAGCTTAGTGCTGGCAGTGTTAAACTGCAATAGCTTTAATATAATCTTCATCTCTTCTCATATCATCAGTCTGACTGAAGCAGAGAGAAGCTGATTGTTTTAATGCAGCAGAACATCAACACCCTCTTTCATGTGAGCGCGCTCAGAGCCTGGAGTCCATGACCAACTTCATGGTACATGAGATCTCTACCTGGAGCTTTATGCTTGGTTAAGGTATGTTACCCTGGAGGTCCTATCCAACTTTCGAGTCATTTCTGATTCTGTCTAATAACCTTCAGCCAAGCATTACTGTTTAATAACTTTTTAACAACTTTGTAATACATTTGTAATAACTTTGTAACATCTTATATTGCAATTGTAATAACTTTGTAACATCTTTATATTAAAATTGTAATAACTTTTCGGTAACTTTTAAAAACTTTGTAATATCATTTTAATAACTGTATCAAACAATTGTAATAACTTTGTAATATCATTATAATATAATTGTAACAACTTTTAGAAAGCTTTTTAATAACTTTGTAATAACTATGTAATAACTTTATAATACAAATGTAATAACTTAGTTGTGTTTTTGTAATATTAATGTAAAAACGTTTTGACAACATTTTGATAACTTTATAATAACTTGAGAAAAACTTTGTAATAACTTTATATCTTTATAATATAATTGTAACAACTTTTAGAAAGCTTTTTAATAACTTTTTAATAACATTATGATAACTTTATAAGACAATTGTAATAACTTTCTAATAACTGTATAACTTTGTAACAACTTTGGAATATCTTTGTAATACAATTTTAATAACTTTGTTATAATTTTGTAGTAACTTTCTGTATCAGTAGATATTCTCCCTTACCTTGGAGTCCCAACAGAATAAAAACACACCTTCAAATGATTTTCTTACTACGCTGCTGTTTTCTGTTTTTCAGGAAAAACAACCCTGCGACAGGCATTCTGTTTGTTTTGCCACAGATCGAGAAAGTTGATCAAAATAAATAAATAAACAGATCCATGATATGAATTATTCCTGCTCGAATCCCCTCGAGACAAAACACCAAGTCCAAAACCAGCTTCGGTGAAGCACAGCCGTCGACTCTTCTCATACAGGAGATACAGAAAGAGTTTCTCTCCTCCATGATTCAAAATGAAATCACTTTAACAGGAACACATGAGGGAGGAAACATCCCGGAGACAGAGAGGCTAAAACCCACAAACAGAATGAGAGAGGAGGCGTGTTTGCTGAGAGACCGACACGCAGAGTTCATGCCCTTTCAGTTTCCAACGCACATCGAGCCCAGGAAGGGAACGATTCAGAGACCAGATTTAGGCCAAAACCTGACAAGAAGAGAAACGGCACAGCTTTAAACAAGAAGCAGACGAAAGGAGAGAAACACAACCCTGTCTGCTGCTGAATTATAAAACATTAGAGATCTGCTTGGCTCGTATTTTTACATATCAAAGACAGTTAGTGGGTCACTGAGCCTGGATCAGAGGGAGGGGGAGACTGAAGGAAAGTGAGCTGCAGTCAGAGTGAAGGAGACAGAGGACCACAGAGACGCGTTTATATAACACTACACAGTTTTGTAACTGCTTGTCATTGGCAGAGATTCACACAAACTTCTGAATCTGTGAACTCTTACTCTAACCCTCAGAGAGCGGGCTTTATTCAGAGGTTATGGTCAGAGCACTTTGTGTCTGCAATATGAGGTAGGGGGTTATTTAATGGATTGAATGAAAGCTACTAAACATGGCCAGGACAGCATATCCCCTCTTTAAACATGTCAAATGCAGCAGCAAAATTACTCTTTATGTTTTGCCCAAGTGGAAACATCCAGTGTTGAGAAATGAAGCCAATAGTGAGGTGTAAAAAACTGCAATTTTTCCAGTTCAGCCAAAGAGACTTCATCACAGCCCACAGAAGGGTCCAATTTCAGTGACCGGACAGAGTACTTCTTATAAATGATGGTCTTATCTCTGCAAACGTAGACTCTTTAAGTGCAGATTAAATAAGGGGTGCAACAATTATCCACAAATATGGATGACAGAATTGATTGCCAACAAAATGTAGGGTCAGGGATGAGAGAGAAATGAGAGGAGGGAGATACAGTGGATAGCAAAAGTCTACACACCCCTGTTAAAATGCCAGGTTTTGTGACGTAAAAATATGAAACCAAGATAAATCATGTCAGAACTTTTTCCACCTTTAATGTGACCTATAACATGAGCAATTCAATCGAGAAAAAAAAAAGAAATATTTTAGGGGGAAGAATAAAAAATTAAAATCTAAAATAATGTGGTTGCATAAGTGTACACACCCTTTAACTAATAGTTGTTTGAAAGCACCTTTTTATTTTATTTCAGCACTCAGTTTTTTTGTAGGAGTCTATTAGCATGGCATCACATCCTGACGTGGCTATATTCGCCCATTCTTATTTACAAAAAAGCTCCAAGTCCATCAGATAGTGAGGGCATCTCCTGAGCACAGCTCTCTTCAGACCACCCCACAGATATTCAACTGGATTCACGTCTGGACTCTGGATGCGCCATTCCAAAACTTTAATCTCTTCTGGTAGAGCCATGCTTTTGTTGATTTGGATGTATGCTTTGGTTTTGTTGTCGTGTTGAAAGGTGAAATTCCTCTTCATCTTCAGCTTTCTAATGGAGGCCTGGAGGTTTTATTTTAAACTGACAGTTTTTTGTAACTGTTCATACTTCCCTCCACCTTGACTAAGGCCCCGGTTCCAGTTGAAGAAAAACAGGCCCAAAGCATGATGCTGCCCCCACCATGCTTCTCTGTGGGTCTGGTGTTCTTTATGTGATGTGCAGTGTTGTTTTTATGCCAAATATACCTTTTGGAATTATGGCCAAAAAGCTCAACCTTGGTTTCATCAGACCATAAAACATTTGATGCTTTTTGGGAGACTTCATGTATGCTTTTGAAAAAATTGCCAGGCTTGGATGTTTTTCCTCATAAGAAAAGGTGTCCATCTTGCCAGCCTATAGCCGAAACATATGAAGAATAGGAGAGATGTTGTCACATGTAGTACACAGCCAGTACTAGTCAGAAATCCCTGCAGCTCCTTTAATGTTGCTGTAGGCCTCTTGGAAGCCTCCATGACCAGTTTTCTTCTCGTCTTTTCATCAGTTTTTGAGAGATGTCCAGTTCTTGGTAATGTCACTGTTGTGCCATATTTTTTCCTCTTGCTGATGACTGTCTTCACTGTGTTCCATGGTATATCTAATGCCTTGCAACATGTTTGTACCCTTCTCCTGACTGATACCTCTTAACAATGAGATCCCTCCGATGCTTTGGAAGCTCTCTGTGGACCATGGCTTTTGCTGTAAGATGAACTGAGGAAATGTCAGGAAAATCCTCCTAGAAAAGCTGATCTTTATTGGGATAAATCAAAGTCACTTTAAATTATGATAGGTGTATACTGACTACTATTTGTCATGAGTTTGAATGTGATTGTTTAATCTGAACGCAGCCACATCCCCGGTTATAAGAGGGTGTGTACACTTATGTAACCACATTATTTTAGTGTTTTATTTTTTATTCTTCCCCCTAAAAGATTTAAATTTTTTTTTTTCAATTGATAGGCACGTTATAGGTCACATTAAAGGTGTAAAAAGTTCTGACATGATTTATCTTTGTCTAATTTTTTTACATCCCAAAACCTGACATTTTAACAGGGGTGTGTAGACTTTTGCTATCCACTGTATTTGGTCGTGATGCACTTTGAGAAAAGTTAAATTTGATGAATCATAATAAATAAGAGACGTTTAGTACCTGTGCAGGTCTATCTCATTGGTTGAGTAATCATTTCATAACAAACAGGCCTAAAGACAATCACAAGAACATCAGTTTCTGTTTCAGGTTCATACCATCTGTATGGAGTGCAAAAGGAGGAACACAATCCAGCTTTATGTCATCGTTGGTAATCTGAGGAGGATTTGTTTCTCTCTATAAACAGATATCTGCATGAAGAGCAGCTAACAATCTGTTTTAGATCAAACATTTACACTGAGACACAAATCAGCTTGATGCTGTGTCACTAAAGACAAGCAGCGTTTAGGTTTCCTGACTTCCTGGAATACATCAGAAATGATGGATCCCACCACCATTTAACAAACATTGAAAAAGTAGTTTTATTCTCGTCTTGAGGACAGACCTGACAAAGATTCTTTCTTTCAGCTACAATTTTTTACTTTGGGGGAAAGCCAAAAGGAGGACCCAAGTGCAGACTTCAGAAAATAACATTTTTAATGGACAAAAAAAATAAATACAAATTTAACTAAAAAAACACCGGGGACACAGGAATCACAGGAATACTAGACATGAAACATCACACACAAGATTACTCTACCAAATAAAAAACTGAAAACCAACTCAAGACCACAGGAAATCCCAGAGAGTAAAAAGACAAAAAACTAACCTCACAAGGACCACAAGAACACAAAAGGTAACAAATAAAATGCAGTACATAAATAACTAAAACACAACACTGGGAAGACACAAGGGTAGCTCTATAAAATAAAACCAGAAATCAAAGACAGAATACAATACAAAAAATAAAAAACAAAAGCAACTCATGACACTACTAACCTGTAATTACAGATTCTGCATAAACATCTTGAATCTGTATCTCAGGGTCTGGATTTTAGTCTGAGAAGTGTTCTGGTCTATGCTTGTGGTCTGAGTAGTATCTACCAATCAGGTATCAGCAGGCTTTGGTGTCTGCAGGAAAAACAGTCTGTATGGAGAGCAACAGCAGAGACATCAAAGCTAGAATTCCAGAATTCTGTCTTTGATCTCAGAATTCTGAAAAAAAAGGACATTCTGTGTCAGACCTATAAAAACACAAGTCGCCTAATCATCTTTCATAGACCTCCATTCAATAAACAAACATTGTAAAAGCAGTTTTCTTCTCCTCTTCACGACAGACCTGACAAAGCTTGACTTTTAACTTTTGACTAATCTGCATCATGATGTTGTTATTTCCCTAAACTTAAGACCCGGTAATTACAAGAACATCACAAGAACATCAGTTTCTATTGAGGTTCATACTGCTGAAGGAAACCAGAATGAAGCCTCTGTGGAACTTACTGTTCAAAGTGAAACTGAGACTCACCACAAAAGGTGAACGGGCGCTCCTCTTGGGGATGAAATTAAATGTGAATGTGGTGATTCCGTCGTCCACAGACCTTCAATTAACACACTCACTGTACATATGAATATGTATAAACGTTATAAACACTGATGAAACAGATTTCTATCACTCTGGGTTTTCTCTCATCTCTGATTTTGGAGATAATCTAAGATGCAGGATTTCTCCAGGTTTGGCTCCAGAGTCTCCTTCTTGCTTCTTTTTTTGCGATGCACCAGGTTGCACCTTGCTTCCATCAGGTTACATCAGAGTTTCATTGTTGATGCTGTTTCATGGTGGATCGTTCTTCTGAAAACACTGATCCGAGGAAAGTTTTTGACTCTGTTTTTGTGTTACAGATGCTCTGAAACATGCCGGCAGCTCATTCATTATTTATCACGGTGATGAGATGTTGCTGTCATGTGTCTCTGCAGATGGAACGACAGCTGATGGTCTATCACAGCTCACTCTCTGGGTGAAGTTGTCCTCATGTTACGGAGACTTCTGTTGTATTCAATCACCTTTACATTTTAGAGAATCACACTATTGTTGGAGAAAGCATGACGTGCTGCTGTTGGTTCTCAGAACTGCTGATGCTTCTAAAACTGAGATCTGCAGGTTCACAGGTGGACGTGTGGAGGATCGGATGTCTCCAAAAACAAGATGCGTAGGTAGATGAGCAGAGAGTGGGCGACTCCCTCCATTTCACAGTCAGAGAGAAACAGAGGAGTGAGCAAGAGGACAGGGAGGGCAGAGCCTGTTTGGGCTGTTGCTCACCTCTGCTGGGTTTGGCTGTGTGCTCTGTCTTCCCCTTACTCCCCCGCTGTGATGAGGAAAGAGAGGAAGAGGAGGGAGAGAAAAAATGTCTGTAAAGAGACGTGAGGAAGAGGAAAGAAAAGGCAGAGAAGGATTATTTTGACCTCTCTGAACTTATGACCTTGGTTTAAGTGTGAATGATGGTCTCTGACTGCAGCAGCATGCAAAGCGTTCTGCAGACTCACTTTGTTTGTCTCTCTAAAATCCATCCATTATCTTTTTATCATTTATCCCTATCACAGGACCAACATGTAGAGACAGACCACCATCCACACACACACTAACAGCTACGGGCCCTTTACGGCCAAATTCCACCAGATCTGTGTTTCAAAGGTCTTGCTCCCTGTGTGTTTGATTTAGCTTTACTTCCTGTCCTTGTGTTTCCCTCCACTTTGATTGCGCTCATTAGTTTCACCTGTGTCACACCTGTTGCTCGTCACCCTGTGTGTATTTAGTCTCTCCTGTGCTGGATCTCTATGTCTTCCTTGTGTTTTCTCCTAGATTTTTTCCTCTGCATTTTCCCAGTGATTCCTTCTTGTGATTCCTGCTTTCTGTTGGATGTTTTCAGTTTGTTTATTGACATTTCTTAGTAAGATTTTGTGGTTAAATCTTCTTCCATTATGCACATGGGTCCTCCTTTGTTTTACATGTAACACACAAGGGTCTGTCATGCACACTGCAAGATCTGCATTGTCATAAACCCAAAGGAAAGACGTCTCGGTTTTTACTGGAGCCGTTTCTGTGTAGACGAGCTTCAGCTTTGATTGAGAGAGGATGCGTTCAAGAGCAGACATGTTGTTTAATGATGCTTAAAGACTCTATGATGTCTCCTCTATGTTCTGATGATTTCATTGATTCGGGTGTGTTCAGATTCTTTGTCATGATTTGGACATGTTTTATGTTGTGAGATTATCTTGTCTGTTTTAATGAAATCAGTGAAAAGTTGAGGATTAGACACGCATGCAGAGCGGAGCAGAGGCACAGAGTGGATAAACTGCAGTAAATCTCTCCTGCTGGGTGCAACCTTTCCAACAAATAAGCTTTCACACACAAACACACACTCCCTCTGTCTCTTTGTGTTACTGCGTCTCTCTCTCTCTCTCTCTCTCTCTCTCTCTCTCTCTCTCTCTCTCTCTCTCTGTCTCTCTCTCTCTCTCTCTCTGTCTCTCTCTCAGTTCCTGAGCAGAGCGAGGAAAATCACTGTCAGAGTCACTCGGTGACTTCCAGCAGGATGTTGGAGGTTCTGGCTGTAAACGCAGGATTTAACATTCAGGGCAGAGCTGCTCTCTCATTACGATCTGTGTGATCCGACAGCAGGCTGCTGATGGCAGAGCACAGCTGAATCTGCTGTTTTTTACACACTCAGCAGCACATATGCTCCAACGGACCTCCAACTACTACTCCCACACACACACACACACACACCCCTCATGTTGTCCGTAGACGGTCTGGACCAGGTTGCAGCTCCTCACAGCAGCAGCTGCAGGCCTCATGCTGTGCTGCCTCTCTCTCATGTCGTTGCATTTTAATACAGTGCAGATATGAGGCGCTCTGCTCCAGCTGCAGAATCACAAAGCAGGATGGCGATTGATTATGCATTGCCTCTCCACGACTTCCACAGAAGCAGAGAAGGAAACTGCTTATCCAGTTTCACTGCATGCAGGGGTGCACCACATCTCTCCGGGGCGACTCACACACAACAATATGCATTTAAATTGGCTTCGAGCTCCACAAGTGGTCTATTGTGAGGGAGTGTGCGAGGAGGAGTTCTTCAGAGGATTGCTGGAGTCTCTTATTATACTATTCTGCTGGAGACCAGACTGAAGAAAGAAACACATGCATGGAGAGTTTCTGTGTGATCCCAGGAAGCAGGGATTGAAATAAAATACTATTAGGACATAGTTAATGCAAGACAAGTTGTTATTCATGGTATATATAAGCTGCAGTCCCATTATGCTGATTCACGATCTCCTGACGTCAAATTAAGAATAGACCAAACTCCATTAAAAACCTACATTTTAAGATTTGGTCTATGCTGATAAGTACGTAATCACTAACGCCCAGTGGGAGCTTTGCTGTGATTTTTTTTTATGTGTATGTTTATGAGTTACTGTTGAACTTCTTATTGATATATATATTTTAAAAAAAGATAATAATTCACCTTTCTTGCATTTGTTTTTGTAAATGTGTTTGTTCTCCACCTTGGGAGGCTGACTGCAAATAAATTCCACCAGTATTAAGTTTTCCTATTACTCCTAAGTTTTTCCAGTTTATGTGAGTTTTAATAGAATAACACTGTGACAACTGACTTTGGTGTAACTTGTTAGATACAGTGAAACTGAGACCCAGTGGAGACAGATAGTACCAAATCCCCCCCAAACGTTATCTGAAGACTCTTTACAGACCAAGCATGTCTAGACTGTACTCCATTTTATATTATTAACAAAGACCCAACATCAAGACAGGATCAGATCCAGTCCCATCTTACAAACAGGACTCAGTCTGATCTCATCTTAATCCACCATGAGCAGAGCACTTTGCAGCTTTTAGAAAGTTACAGCAAAAAGGACAAACTTCCTTTAACAGGCAGAAACCTGGAGCAGGACCAGACTCATGTGCTGAGACCGAGTTGCAGAGAGGGATAGAGGGAGATGAAGAGAGAGAGCTGATAGTTGTCAGACCGATCGTAGTTGTAGCAGCTGGAGTCTAGCACGTCCACAACAGCAGGCCATCTATGGCAGAGATCCAGAGGAACCTACGAGACAAGGGAGCTCAGGGACTCGAGGAAGGTCTATGGTCACTTACTTTAATGGGACAGGGAGACTTAAAGTAAGTGACAAGCAGAGAGGAGAGAGAGGGAAAGACAGGATCCCAGTGTGTCAGTTCCCCTGGCAGTCTAAGCCTATAGCAGCATAACTAAGAGCTGGTCCAGGCCTGTGCCAGCTCTAACTGTAAGCTTTATCAAAAGGGAAAGTTTTAAGCCTATACTCTTAAAAGTAGAGAGGTTTTCTACCTCCCGGACCTTGACTGGTAGATGATTCCAAAGGAGAGGTGCCTGATAGCTGAAGGCTTTACCTCCCATACTACTTTTAGAGACCTTGGCTACGACGAGCAGGCCTGCATGCTGGGGGGTAATAGGGCACTATGAGCTCTTTATGAACCAATGGTTGCTGGTTCGACTGCCTGATGCGCCCATTTGTTGCATGCCCCTTCCCCCACATTTCCTGTCCCTCTTCAGCTGTCCTTATCTGGGGATTTAAAGTGTGCTCATTCGTTCCGTCAGATTGCTCTGTTTCATGAGTTCTCTGAACTTCTGTAGTCTGATAAATAAAAAAAATTGCAGCTGCCACCACAAATAAAATCTCAATCGCTGTAGTTAACCAGCTAATGAGCCAGATAATGATCATGCCAAGGGCTTAGACTTTATAACTTTGATAAGTTTAGTATTTGAGTGTGATCCCACGCTCATCTCCAGATCCATCCTGGAAGAGATGCTTGAAATCAAAGGCACCAGAGTTCATGCACATCGACATCCACAACCACATCTGAGTCCGTGTGGTGGACAAAGTAACGGGGACCTATCAGAAGCATTTAAATTCAAGTAAGGTTTAATGTACATCAACAGACACTATTTTGGATGGCTGTGAATGTAAAAGAAAGAGAGGAACTTAAACATGCCTCCTCCTACAAAAACAGATACAGCGTGCTCGTCTTACAGGTCCATGTGGATATGCAACATATGGATCTATCTGTTTCTAAATGTGCAACAAGTCTTGTTTTCTGCTGCTGAAGCGCTTTCTTTTAAAGACACGGACACTTCAGGGACCCACAAGTCTCAGTGGTGCTTAATTTTTAGAGAGCCACACTAACTGCCACCATCACACATACAACAAGCATCCACTCACCGCCGAGACACCACCAGCACTCAGACAGTAACCGGGCTCATTTTCACAGAACAAACTCGTCAATTATGAGCTCTATTAGCTGCAGATCCCCACGGAACGAAAGGAAAACACAAAGTCAGTCAACTGAATGATCCTCCAACCAAAGCTGCGAGGAGACACACAACATTAGGACGCCCAAGGGGGGACGCGAAGAGAAAGAGGGGGCACACACTTATCTCACTAATGTACACCAGCCAACAAACAAAGGCCCTGCTGACTGTCACACTGAGAGAGAGAGAGCGAGCTGACTCTCAGGGATCACACATGTTTATCATATTTCCACTAAAGTTAGTTTTGTCTGTTAAGGGTTGTTTTGTTTTTGGAAAAGTTAGTGATACTCACATCTGAAGGACGAGAGAAACAAACTCCCTGTACTCTCATCCAGGAGTCCTTTGTTTGGGTTTCTGTGATCGGTTCCCTTGGTTCGGGAGAGGATGGTTCTCCAGGGTTAAGGGGAGGTCAGGATCAGCGTTGTTATTCTTGTCAGCTGATACATATCTGCTCTCCTTTGTTCTTCCTGCCTGTTTCTTGGTCACATTGAGGAGAGCAGCGATGTGCAGCAGAGCCATAAGAACAGAGACTGCTCTGCACTTTGATGAAGGACATGGCTAGAGGTTACACACACACACGCACGCAGGCATGCACGCACGCACACACACACACACACACACACACACACACACACACACACATAAACACACACACTAACACACACACACACAAACAAAGCTCCTGCACAGGCTGTCCTCATGCACTGTTTGTGCTCATACCTGGAAAAGTAATGCATAATAATTTGTATATAACCCGCAAAACCATGAACCAACACAGAGGTCGGAGCTGTGGCCAGGAGAAGTGATGTGCCATGTTTGCACAGCAGGGTTCACGCAGGTGATATTAAATGTCAGAGAACCTGTTCAAGCATGTGAAAAGGAAGTTACAGATCATCCTTTTGGGGTGTCAGAAAGGTGGTTCAGATAATTGCAGGTTCCTACAAACCAAAGTTTGAGTCATGTGTGAAACAGAGGGCAACGATGAGTTTTATTTCAACCCACAAAATACTGTAAGGTAATACATTTGAGTTCTAATCCAAGAGAGCAGAACAAACTGTTAGAGAGGAAACAGAGGCTAAAGGCTGCTTTGTTTCATTCTCCTCTTATGAGTTTATTTGTTATGGTTTTTGCTCTGTGTTGTGGTGCTTTGAATGTGTTGTGTGAAGCACTTTAAATGCTCTAAATAAATAAACAGTTTTTTTCTTTGCCAGTGTGCTCTTTAGATTCAGGGGCAAACCCATGAACAGATGCTAGAGGGTACATTAAAACAGACACGTTAAAGCCTCGGGTCCACAGGATGCGTGGCGTTACGTTACGGCTGTGGCGTGCACTGCGCAGCCGATACGTTCCCATTCTAGTCAATGCTCTATGTTCCACAGGGCGCACTGCGCCGCCTCTCAGCTCTGTCTCGGGAGCGTGCCCCCATGCCACTCAGCCAGAGATATGCTTCAAGTCTATTTTTGACGGAGCCCGCGCCCAGCACGCATCAACATGCACAGAAAAGAACGACCTGGACTGGAAGTCAGGCACGAGGATCGCATGCAATATCCGCTCATTTCAAAATAACACATCATATACGGACTCTCCACTGTTTAAAAATAGTTTAGATCAGAAACACTCATTGATTATGGATGTAAGCTACAAACAGCCACATATCTGTGATCCAGGTCGACTACAACAGGACTTTAAGATGATAACTGTGTCAGAAGGTAACAGGACAACAAAATAGAGCTTAATTATTATTATTAAACTCATCTAAACCTGCAAAAACAAAACTTTACAGTTCTGCAGCATACTCAGTGATGATTTAAGCTCAAAAGTAATGGAATACTCTCCAAATGAGCAGAAATTCAACCACAGAAAGGCTCTGTGACCTGTTGTTTGTATGTGGTTCTCTCTATGCTGGACCCAGCTGATCCTGCCTGCTCTGAGCTGGTGCTACGCTCCCAACACACGTCCTGTGGACCAGGGCGTAAGCCCTTGGACGGAGCAAAGCCGTGTCGCAGCCGTGTCGCAGCCGTAACGCAGCGCACACGCATCCTGTGGACTCCATGGGTAAGATACTGTTAAACGTGCACTACATGATGCCTTGAAACTGGTGCACCAGGGTAAAGAGATCAAATGGTACCTTGGTACAGATGCACTGATTCAGTCTATAAAAGAGTGTGACATTTTGAGTCATCAAAAATGGATGCTAAGGAGTTCCTCGTAACAGATGCTAAAGGGTACCTAAAAACAGACATTAAAGATGAACCAACATCTGACCAAAGGGGTTCTGTAAAACAGAAGTTAAGATGTAACTCTATTATAGTGGTTACAATAGGGTACTCTAAAGCAGATCCTGAAGGGAGCCTTGTGACACACTCTCAACAGTACTTTTGAACATAAGTAAAAGGGTACCCAGATACATCCATAAAAGGTGCCCTGGAGCAGGTTCTAATACTGATGCACAATGGTAATGTAGATGTGTAAGGGTGTTTTGAAACCAAGGGAGAGGTTCCGGTGGCTGGTGGTGATGCTTTCAGCAGTGTGACTGCCCCCTGGTGGCTGGCTGCAGTATAGGTAAAAAAAATCCGTCGTCAAACTTTAAAAAATAAATACACGTCGTACGAATGTTTCTCACATCCGTATGCTGTGGTGACATGTAGTTAGTATTTCACTGTTTTTTGTTCAAGGCCTCTTTTTCCTGAAAAGTTTGTTTTTCGTTAGTTATTAGAGTTTAAAAAACGGGGTTTTACTTCCGGGTTTCCTTTGATTCACAGCCGCCGTAGAGGGAAACTTCAAAGGACACACAGCGTCTTGTGACGTCACGCTGTAGGGCGGAGCTTATTACAGTGGTTTCACAGGCTCTGGCTGCACAATGGCGGCGCCCAGGAGCAGGATTTTTTGGCTTCAGAACCGTACAATGGGAAGAGGCGGAGCAACGCTGTCCATTTTTATTTACAGTCTATGTTTGAAACAGACAAGGAACAAACCTGATGGAATAGTCAACAAAGGGTACTCGAATACCAAAATCTAAGTCTTAAGATGCCTTGTAACAGACTGTAGAGGGTACTTTGAAACATCAATTAACAGGTACTTTAGGTAAGCTGTTAAAGGGCATTTAAAAAAAAGGCTAAAGGGTAAAATAGATGTCTAATGACACCTTTTAACATATACGAAAGGATACCGTGGAGCAGCCATAGATGGATACCTTGGAACAGACGCTATATGTTTTATGAAACATAACTAAAATGGTACCATGGAACAGCTTTTAAAAGTTACCTCATAAATATTTTAAGAGGTCTCCAAAACAAGAACTAAAGATAACATTAAAATGCACCAAAGGGTACCTTAAAACACACTCTAAAGGATAACTTATAGCAAATGATAAGGGTGCCTTGGACAGCTCTAATCTAAATCAAATGTGCAAGGTTACCCTGGAAAAGATTCCAAATCTGATGCAAAAGGGTAACAAATAGTAGAAGTTTAAGGGAACCTTGAAACAGGCACAAAAGAAAACCATGAAAATCACCCAAAGGGTCCTCTAAAGCAGAATATAGTACCTTGAAATAGACTGTAGCAGGTACTGTAAAACTGCAGTTAACAGGTACCTTTTTGGAAGCTTTGATGGGTTCTTGGAACAGATGCTAAAGGGTACTGTTAAAGAGCATCAAAGGGTACCTCAAACAGACCCTGAAGGGTACCACGAAACTGACAGAAACTTAGAACAGAAGGTGATTGTTACATTGAAACAGCGGGTAAAGGTTATCTGGAACAGATTCTAAACTGGTCTGTTCAACTGAAGCTTCTCCTGAAGTCCACTGTCATCTCTACCGTCTTGAGCGGGTTCAGCTCCAGATGGTTCTGACTACACCAGAGTGCCAGCTGTTCCACCTCCTGTCTGTAAGCAGACTCGTCTCCGTCCTGGATGAGACAGGGTAACTATCAAGGGTACTTCATGACAGATTTAAAAATATATATTTAAACAAAGGCTAAAGGGCACCTTGATCCATACACTGTACAGACACAAAAGGCCTGGGTACCTAAGCACAGGGCATCATACTAATATGTTTAAGCTACCTCGAAACAGTAGCATGATAGAACAAGATGCCAAAGGAAACTTAAACCAGGACTAAGCATGCATTAAGGGAGGAAGATGATCCCTGAAACATGCACTAAATGGTTTGATGACGTTAGAGGGCACCATGAAACCAATGCTGATCACAGACGACCATGTCTATGAGAGAGAGACTGAAGAGTGACTGAGAAAAACGTGTTACAGCCATGTGTTCGGACATTAAAAACTGCGCATTACTTTTTCAAAATGATCGCACAAACCTCTGAATGTCCACGTGTTGTCCTGCAACGCTGACGATTCACTGATATACATGAGCCTCTACACCTTCAGTAATAACACCTTTATTTATTTATGAGCAGAGAGAGTGTTTTCTGATTATTTTATTCAATATCAAATTGAATAAAATAAGACAGTCCATCAGGGAAATGATTCAATACTTACTTAAATAATCAAAACATGTGGTTTTCTTTCTGCAGCCTGTTGTTCTCTTATTGTTATATTTATACATTATTAATATCACTGATGTATCACTGTGTAAGCTCTGCTCTGTTCACTGTGGGAGAAAATATGAAGACACGTTCAGCAGCTCTCAGATTAATGGCGAGGAGGACTCAGTTTAAATAACTCAAAGGATCTCAGGTGAGCACGTTTCTGTGTGCTTTCTGTAGCCTGTTTGTTTCATAGCACTGACTCTGGAGCCACAGGTGGAGCTGCGTTTTCCTCTCTGTCAGCAGGTGGCTCTGATTGTTACCATGGAAACACAGCTCACAGTTTAGCAAGTGCGGGGCTCCAAATTAGGATTTAAAGGTTATTTTGTGCAACAATTCAACACATTTTACAGGAACAGGAGGGGAATGCTTTGACTCTGCGGAACATTAATGTGTGAATTTATTTGCTCAGGTTTCTTTGTGGAGCTGATGACGTGCATCCAGTCTGCAGATGAAATAATGGCCTGCTCCTGGTAGTCTTTTTACACTTTTTACTGTACTGTCAGGCTCCATCAGCCCTTAAGGTAAACCTTTCTAACCCCAAAACAGTCTCTCAGTCAGATGCCCAACGGCTTTAATGTTTGACCTGTTGAGTCCTGTCTAGTGTCAGCAGGAGAAACAGTATGGAGAGCAACAGCAGGTGTTCTAGAATTCTTAGATCAAAGACAGAATTCTAGGTTTCTGTCTTTGATCTCAGAATTTGGAGAAAAAAATGAGCATTCTGTGAAGAAGGTCAGACATAAAAACATCAGTGTCTGTAATCCTCTTTCACAGACCTCCATTGAACAAACAAACGTTGTTAAAGTAGTGTTCTTCTCCTCTGGAGGACAGACCTGACAAAGCTTGACTTTTTACTTTTGACTAATCTGCATCATGATGTTGTTATTTCAGCAAACTTTAGACCGTTAATTAAAAGAACATCACAAGAACATCAGTTTCTGTTTCAGGCTCATACTGCCGAAGGAAGCCAAAGTGAAGCCTCTGTGGAACTTACTGTTTACAGTAAAACTGAGACTCTGGGATATGTAATGGACCAAGAAATGACAGAGCATATTTTTGCAGACATATCTTGAGGGCTGCATCTTCTCTTTGATCTGAACACATGTTCACTGCTCAGGTTGATAACCAGACTGTAAATAATGCAGGAAAAGTCATTATCACTAACTGCTACATTCACAGTAAAGACTGAAAAGTTCAGTCACTTCCAAATGCTAGATCCTCATCAGACAATGTCACATTGGCTCCAAAACTGTAACATGGATTCAAACCTGATTGTGAGCTCAAGTATCTGCAGACTCTCAGCTGTTAGAGGACCCCTTTTTTCACAGCTTATGTCAGATACTCTTTCTGTTCTTGTAACCCTGATGCTCCTCCAGTTTCACACATTCAAAAGTTTAAAGAGGTGAAACAGAAGAAGAAACTGGGTGTTTTTGTGTGCAGCACACTGGATCAAACATGATGTACTGTCCTGCTGTGGCTGCAGTCATGTTCAGGTTTGTTCTGTTTCCCCGCACCCAGCAGAATCTGCAGCCTCATGATGTCCTCACAGGCTCACAGTCAAAACCTTCATGCCTTCTCTTGGACTGTTCCAACCTGCACATGTTGGAGAGAAATATCCCGTTTGTTTTGTTGTGTTCATGCTTCATTTCTTCCTCCTCCGTTTACAGCAGCTCTACCTGTCTGAGGGACAGAATCTAGCAGGAGGGTCTGCAGAAACAGGAGTTTCAAGATTCAGATGTGAAGTTGGGCTCTGGAGTATTTATAGAGCTCCTCCTCATAACGACGTTAACGCTCAGCTGTGACGGTTTGTGGGTGAAAACCCATCAGAAATAAATGGGCAGTAACCGGGCTAATGAGTGTGACAGAAGTAGACTTTGATTGCCGCTCTTTGTTCTGAGGATAATTAGCAGCGCTCTGACAGTCCATCAGAGCTTTTTAAATTGGATTTCAGTCCATAAGAGCCTCCCCGACGCTCTGACGCGGCAGCAACAGTTCTTATTTAAGGCTCAGAAAACTGTCTCTGCCTCATGACAGATATCCCTCATGATCACGACCAACGGAAAATAAAGAGTTTATCTTTGGAAATATCACAGCAGATACAAACAAAAGCCTCTCAGAGTGACACAGGAGGAGGGAAGTCTGTGTGGAGCAGCAGCTCCATCTAGTGGTGAACAGAACAACTTTATTCAGTGCTTCAAATTTAGAAACTGTTTAAATTTTCACCTTAAATGACCCCCTCACCACAAAGTTTACTTTAAAGACAAAGAGCTGCAGAATTTACATGGTTTTAAAGATGCTTTAAGTGTTTTAAATAACCCAAATAATGATATTTATGGTGCAGGATGTTTGCGTGCTCATGCTCTGTATCGGTGCACACTGTGGGGATGTGTTTCAATAACACTTATGGTGACTTGCTTCAGTGCTGCTTGTTTTGATAATAATGTGCACTGAAAAGCCAGGAAACAAGGCCTGAGAGATGTATGGTGATAAAAGTTAAGAAACACAAACAAGTATTATGTTTGAGACTTTTATTGATTGAACATTTTCAAAATCCATGTTACAAACTGCTTCACAAGGCAGATCAATCACACAAAGATCTGATACAACATCAGATTTTAGACAAGAAAACAAATACCTCAAGAAATAAGAACAGAAAACAGCGAGAACAACTTTTAAAAGGTTTGTTTGTAGATTGATGTACTTGGCGCACTGTGATGGAATAATACTCTTCACATCACATCAGTCACGTTAACGCCACATTTGTTTGGTCACAAAGCATCTGAGGGGAGAGTCTCAGAGTACAGGGAGAGTTCATGAGAGTTTGTTTGGTGACTGTGAGAGACATACTAAAGAAAGCTTATGATCATTCAGCCGCAGAGTGTAATCAAACCATGAGATGCATCCTGTTGTTTCTTTATTGTGTCAGAGACTACCACGACGGTATGTAGCTACATGATGCAGTGGATTCACTCGACATGCTGCCCTGTGCATTAAAGCTCACGCCCAGCAAGGTGAGCTCTCTACAAACATAGGTACCCAAAGCTGCTGCTATCCCTGAGAGGGAGTGAAGAAACCCAAGGCATGACCTGCAGTTTGTTATGATTGGTTTATAAACATCAGGATGGCATCATGAGTATAGAGATACATCATATAGAAAGCACACTGTAGTCCGATACTACGATCTCTGTATTCGTGGATCATCAACGTAATCTAATCCGTCTTGATCTGATATCTTCATCTCACACAACTTTATCAGCTGGATGTGAAAATCTGATATTTTGGAAGTAAGAGTGATTTAAATTGTGGTGTCAAAAAGGAATATATCTTCTTCCTCAAACACTGAACATAGTAAAAACACAAAGATAGTGATGTGAGCTCATCTCAAAGACTCATCGTGAAATTTGCAGATCCTGACTGGACACAAAAAGAGGGATCACATCACACCTGTGTCTCAGTCACAGGATTGTTTTTTAAATTGAGGGTTGACCTTTAAGGCTCTTTAGGGATTGTCACCATCTTGCTTAGCCGATCTTTTCTAAGTCCAAACTTTAGTTAGAGCGCAGAGGTCAGCCCACCAGCTGCTTTAACTCACCTGAAACCAGCTGGTTGATCCTTCACAGCCCAAGAGGTGAGCCCCTCACCTCTTGAACAGCTTACCACTTCAAATAAGATCTGCCCTCACTGTTCAATGTTTTTACTCATTTTTGAACAGTGATCTCTTCTCTTAGCGATGAAAACATTATGATCCTGACTGATATGACAGATTTGTTACAAACATGTTGTGTTGTTTGTTGTTTTCTTGTATTTTCACCTTGTAAAGCACTTTGGTCATCACTGGTTGTTTTTACACGTGCTGTATGAATAAAGTCGACTTGATTTGTCTTTCTTGGCTTTGTCTGCTTCACACTGAGAGGATGTGTTGGAAGTGAACGTCCTTGAAGAAAGCTGCAGTATTTCTGTTTTTTCTACTGTTGGTTCAGAGTCAGACTGTGGTCTTTAGACAAACATACAGAGTGTTGTCCAGTAAAAGGAGCTGTCCCTGTCTGCAGACTGCTCCTGTTTGTCCTGTGTAACCTGCAGGGAGCAGAGTGTTCAGCAGGGTGTCTCTGTGCTTAATGAGGCTGTCTGCTCCGAGTTCAGTCTGTGTAAGACTGTGTAAAACTACCTCCCTGCAGCATACTTTAAACCTGCAACATATTTAAACCTGCAACGTATTTTACACCCTCTCTACTATTAAGAGTAGGCCTCCAACAAGCTTATAGTAGATAAAGCTCAAGTTCGGACCAGCTCTTAGTTATGCTGCTCTAGGCTTAGACTGTTATAGGTTCAGACTGCTATAGGCTTAGACTGCTATAGATTTAGACGGCTATTGGCTTAGACTGCTATAGGCTTAGACTGCTTTAGGCTTAGACTGCTATAAGCTTAGACTGCTTTAGGCTTAGACTGCTATAGGCTTATGCTGCTGTAGGCTTAGACTGCTTTAGGCTTATGCTGCAATAGACTCAGACTGCTTTAGGCTTATACTGCTATAGACTTAGACTGCCGGGGGAACTGACACACTGTGATCCTGTCTTTCCCTCTCCTTTTCTCTGTCTGCCTGTCACTTACTTGAACTCTTCCTGTCCCAGTAATGTTCCTGACCTAGACCTTTCTGGAGTCCCTGAGCTCCCTTGTCTCGTAGGTTCCTCTGGATCTCTGCTGCTGTGGACGTGCCAGAGTCCAGCTGCTACAACTACTACTATCCGTCTCACCACTATCATCTCTCTCTCTTCATCTCCCTCTATCCCTCTCTCCAACACGGTCTCAGCAGATGTCTGTTTAACATGAGTCTGGTCTTGCTTGAGTTTTCAGCCTATTAAAGGAAGTTTGTCATTGCCGCTGTAGCTTGCTAAATGCTGCAAAGTGCTCTGCTCATGTTGGATTTAAGATGAGATCAGACTAAGTCCTGTGTGTAGGATGGGACTGGATCTTATCCTGTCATGATGTTGGATCTTTGTTAATAATAGAAAATAGAGTACGGTCTAGACCTGCTCTGTTTGTAAAGAGTTTTCACGTAACATTTGTTGGGATTTGGCGCCATATAAATAAAGATTGATTGATTGATTGATCTGGATAGTATAACTTTAAGTCCATCTCTTTAACTTCTTCTGTTTTTTTTCATGTCATTCCGATAGTCTTTAGTCTCTGAATATTTAAACTCACCTCAGAGAAAAGAGGATGTCAGGCCTTTGTTTCATTAAATTCCTGACTCACTTTTGGATGTTTCCGGATCATTTCATGCATAGAGGTGTTTTTGTTTGTCTATGTTTTACTTCTAACTCTCAGATGAAGGTTTATTTATTTAACCTTCTGTTTGTGTTTATCTTGTTTGCTCACATTAGCCTTTTAGTCTCTCTGTCTTTCACTCTGAATCCTTCAAACACACAGACTGACTTTTACCTTTTATTTTTCTTCACTCTGTTTCTTTACTCTGCTATAGATGAAGGAAAATGCTTTTATATGTCATGCTTAAACATCATGTGTCTTTACAGAATGAAGCTACAGGAGCATCAGATGTCTGACATGTACCAGGTAACATGAAATAATATGTCATCTCCACAGCCCGCTGACTTCTCTGTAGGAAAAGATGACTACATCCTGACTTTCCTGCATGAGCTGCCACAAATAAATCAACGCCTGACAAACACTGGACGAGTCCAGGTGTGGTGAGCACAAACACAGTCTGTTTTATCATGTTTAAAATCTGTGTGTCAGCCTTGCATGAACAAATCTCCAAAAGGCTCCAACAAGGTTAAAGTTCAGGGTCTGAATTAGCTGAAGGTACAACAAGCAGACAGCTAGCAGCACCCACCTGTCACTTAAAGAGACCAAGCCCCTAAATCTACCTCCCTTTAATCCTTGCTCTAATGTAAACAGGTGAGTTGTTTATAAATTCCATCCATACAGTTGTCATAGTTGTTTCTGGTGCCTATTTTTTGCTATCCATTCTGCATAGATCGGTTCAGTTCCATTCCATTCCATTCTATTCTCCTTTCTGCAGATTAGATATGACGTGTGTGATCAGGTTGTCCCTGGTGTTTATTACTAGTGTTATGGGGTTTCAGCCAATCAGAATCAAGTATTTAACACAGCCAGGTAATAATCTAATGTAAACAGATGAGTTGTTTATAAATTCAGCCCGTACAGTTGTCATGAATAGAGAAATGAGCTATAGAGACCCAAACTGTTTTTGTACCTGGCTATAAACATGTTTATTTCTGCTGTAATATTTTAACATGGTGCTCTATTGGGACTGACTCACTGCAGATGACTCACTCTAGTGGACACAAGGGGAACTGCTGCTTTGGAGACTGCTGCTGGGTTGGAGTCAACGAAAACATTTGCAGTCGGTCATTAATGCAAAATACACAAAAACAGACTATTACAACTCAGCACCTGGTTATATTTTATAAGTGGTTATTAATCAGATGTGTTCCATATTCAGTCCTCACCTGCAGGCTCGACAGAGGAACAGAGAGAGGGGGAACTATCCTGAGACAGTGGAAAAGTGATGGTTTTTATTCTTGGATGACTTTGGCTGAACTTGAACCGTCTTGGGACAACAGAAGAGTTTCAAGGACAAGCCAAATCTAGTTTTAATTTTGCTGATGCTGCTGCAGTAATGTGTGAAGAGCGTACTATATTAGCCTTTAAAGACACAGAGCTACTGATCACAACAAGCAGCTGTTTATTTTTTACTTTATGAATCAAACACTAGATCAAAACAGACAGCTACACTCCCTTACATAACACTCACTTCTTCAGGGGGCTTCAGAAAATCTGTGTTCAGTCTGTGTTCAGTTAAAGCTTCCCTTTCTGAGAGAGTTGTTTTTCCACTTAGAGTTTATGTTTTCTTCAGATTGGTTGCATATTAATCTGGAAGCTATTTGCATTTCTTCTGCTGGAAAACAAACAATGAAACTAACAGGAAGCGTTCAGGATTTTAAGGCAGGTCACACACTCTGAAAGAGAGAATTAAATCCATTTAATTTAGGATCAAATTATGCAGCATGTGTACGAGCCTGAGGGAGACACTTCATTATGTTCATCACTTTAATGAGATATCACTTTACTCTGCAGCAGAACGACTCACTGCTCTGGAAACACATATTTGATAGTTTTATAAACGACTGAAAACAGAGAGACTATTAGTAATGTATCAAAGACAAGCAGAGACAGAAACAACGTGAAAGTAAAATGTTGTGGCACCACTTTCTTTATTAATAATAATAATAATAATAATAATAATAATAATAATAATAATAATAATAATAATCATGATGATGATGATGATGATTATTATTATTATTGTTATTATTATTATTATTATTATTAATAATAATAATAATAATAATAATAATAATAATAATAATAATCATTATGATGATGATGATGATGATTATTATTATTATTATTATTATTATTAATAATAATAATAATAATAATAATAATTATAATAATTATAATATTAAGTATTATCATAATAATTATAATAATAAAAACAAAAATAATGCAGAATAATATGATTTAGTATACTATCAGCAGATCAATATTTGATATGAGGCGTGAGATCAGAGGGGTATACTACAAAGCTGGATTTGGATTTGGTTTGGATCTAGGTAACTTCAGGGTTAACTCTGGACTTTCAGTACTACCACCGGGGTTAGCTCCTTACCAGGGTAGATCACCATGGTTACTCGTGCTGAACTTCGAACCTGCTCTGTCACAGGTTATGTTCTGGATCAGAGATCAGTTTGGAGAAAGCTCCGCCCACTGACCAATCAGCTCGCTCGATCACGGAGCTTTATGAGCTGAGAGAGACGGGCAGGACCTTTTGTCTACCTGTTTGATTTTACATATAAAATATTGATGACAGTTATTGATTATCTTCCCTGACATCATACTTAAACAGAGTCTAAAATACGCTAGTCAGATATTGTTTTCATTTTTATTTATCCACAGCTCTCAGTTTGATATGGTCAGGGCTGCAGCTGATATTATGTCTAAAACTGTCACACACGACACAAGATTTAATCAGAGAGAGAGAGATCTCTGTCAGGGAATAAACAGAGTTATTATTATCAGATATATCTGCACTAAACTGTGAGAAATAAGATTTAATTTGCACATTCACTTTGTGTTTTTGTCTGATATCTCAGTTCTTCTTTCATGTTTCAAACACAGCTGTGTTGAAGTTAATCTGGATTATGTGTTTCACTTCTTCATATTTTTCTAATATCAGTGCAGTGTTTGACAAATATGTTGATAAGCTGACGAAAGACTGTCCATGTCTGTGATTGGTCACACGTTGCCTTCTCCGCCCCGTTCATGTGAACGCGCTCAGGGTGACTCCAGATTGACTCATTAGAAGATATCTGGGATATGTTGAATTTGCTTCATAAAATACCCCTCAGGTTTCGCTGGTGACACTTTGTTTGTACAGAAATAAAGCACCATAATTACAGTTGAGGTCACAATTATTAGCCCCCCTTGTGAAATCAGATAAAACTCTTGATTTCTCCATGAAAATGACCATTAAAGACAAGTGTTTATAGTTTATGTGTTTCCAAAATAACAAAGTCAAAATGCTCACTATGTTTGACTTGGATATTTTATTGATGCAATGAATTGAAACAAGAAAAGGTAAAAATGGCACATCCAAAATGATTAGCCCCCTGGCCCTAAGTAGCCAATAGTGTGCCCGTTCTGAGCCATACATGACAACAACCTCTTCAAGTAGTTCTCTACAAGGTTGGCACATGGCTCTGGAGGGATTTTGGCCCATTTTTCCAATGCAAATTGTTCCAGCTGGTCCAAAATACATGGTTTCTGACCATGGACATTCACTTTGAGCACCCGCCCCAGATTCTCAACAGGATTGAGATCTGGGCTCTGTACGAGCCACTCCAGGACCTTGGTTTTGGTGGTCTTTAAGAACTGTTTGACCAATTTTGACGCAAGCTTTGGATCATTGTCTTGCTGGAAGACCCAGCGCCGACCAAAGCCTAGACTAAGAGCAGAGTTCTTCATATTATCCCTCAAAATGTCAACATAACTTTCTTTTTTCATGATGCCATGCACCCAAACAAGGCTGCCTGTGCCTGAGGCTGCAAAACAGCCCCACAGTACGATGCTCCCTCCACCATGTTTAATTCTGAGGACCGTGTTCTAAGGGTTGAAGGACTCTCCCTTTCTTGGGCAAACATGAACAACATCCATATGCCCAAAAAGTTCCATCAGATCAAAAGATGGACTTCCAAAACTTATCTTTACCTTTCAAATGTTTATGGGCAAACCTCAGTTTGGCTCTGATGTGCTGCTCTTTGAGTAAAGGGGTTCTTCTAGGATGGTGGTCCTGAAGCCCATCACAATGAAGATCCCTCACAACTGTGCTCCTTCAAACGTCAACTCCAGAGGAGGTCAGGTCAGCAACAATCACCTTGGCAGATGTCCAGGGCTTCTTGTTGACATCTTTGACTACTTTCCTCCCCAAAGTTATTCAAATCTTGCGTTTTCTACCACGCCTAGGTGTGTTTCCAACAGAGTTTGTCTCCTTGTACTTTGCAAAGATGCAACGTAAAACTGTTCTAGACACTGTAAAATGCCTGGAAATGACAGTATAGCCTCCCCCTTATTATGAGTCTCCATTATCTTCTTTCTGAGCTCAAGACTGATTTCCTTCATCTTTGGCATGGTTAATATGAGTAGTCTCTCTCAATAACGTGTTCAAGTGCCCTGTTTGGAGTCCCTTAAGTAAATCTCAATGCTTTTTGGATGCTCAGGTGTTGTTAGGAAGCCAATTGACCGACAGGTGTTGTTAGGAAACCAGCTGACTGCTCAGGTATGTTTTAAAAGCAAAAATTCCCAGGGGGGCTAATTATTTTGACCACCCCATTTTTCACTATATTTGATATAAAGTTATTCTAAAAATGTATTTTACATTCCAAAATGTACCAAAGCTACTAAAGAACACTGGTGAATGTTTGCTTATATCAAGTTTTATCAATGATTCAAACATTGGGCAGAATTTAAGGAAAATGTTCCAGAATTCCTGGGGGGCTAATAATTTTGACCTCAAGTGTATGACCAATCAGAATCAAGCATTTAACACAGCCGGGTTATATTTTTTACATCAAGTGACGGCAGACTTCTGCAGGCTGTGACTGTATGAACAACAGGTTACCTGGCCACACCTGGCTTCATGTTTCAGCCCTACCACTCTTTCTTTCAGTGCTAACAAACTGTCCGATATCATCTTAATAAACCCTGTCCCTGTGGAGCCGGTCCAGTCTGCATGTGGATCAGTTATTCCTCTCACAGCATGCAGGATCAGGTCTCCTGCTGTCAGCTATCAGAGGCCACGACTCGCTGTCACAAACTCATCTGAATAAATGATTCATGGTGTCAGGGTGAAGAGCTGCAGAGGCTCATCACTCAGTGTGCAGACTGATGCAATGTTGCAAGGATCAAATCAGGTCTGAAGGTGGAGGTAGGGAGGGAATACAGAGAGACTGGTCGAGGAGGAGGAGGAGGAGGAGGAGGAGGAGGAGGAGGAGGTATGGAGGCAGAGTGACAGACAGAAGAGAGGCGAGGGGCAGCGTTAATGAGAGAGGAAGTTTCAAAGACAGACAAATCACTGAATTTGAATAAATCATTCAGACATACAGAGACTTTGCTGTACTGTTTACATGGAGAATTAAACTCTGAGACTCACATTAAGCAACATACTACACCAAGCGAGGGGAATCTACCTTAAATGAGACCAGAAGCACCTGCTCCTGTGGGGATTCTCTTTAGCTGTCCTACAATGTGTCCTCAAGTATCTCTGAGTTCACTCAGGAAGAGTTGCAGGATTCAGGCTGGTAACACTTAAGATCTCAGGCTTTAGCTCAGCAGCTACACCAAAGATCAGGATGCTGTTTCTTTCTTTGTCGTGTTAAACATTTAGACTGCAGGTCAATCCACAGGCTTCAACTGTGATAACAAACACCAGGGCAAAAGTGACGCACACAAACTCTGAGTCTCCAAACAGTTCAGTCTGCTCAGCATTGAGTTTTAATTAGCCTTAGATTGAGAAGACTTTTAACTCAGAACATCTGATGCTCATATTTTCCAACATGGCACCATGCAGTCGTTACACCTTAAGTTCACAAGCCAGGACTGTGAAACTGAAGTGCTTAAATAAGTGTCAGCCAGTGTTTTGGTGCATCATAACCACCTGCTGTGTGGCTTCTGAATAAAGCACTCGACAAGAAAACATGTCTGTTAAAGGTCACAACTCTGCAACCTCTGAAAACAGCTCTATGACCCACTGCTGGGCCCAGAAACACCAGATAATAACCACAGATCTGAGGAGTAGAGGGTTTTTGAGTTTTATACATGAAGTAAACATCAAAAACACAGTACCGTGAAAAATGCAGTTCCTCAAGTGTCCACTAGAGGCTGGCTGCAGAAGCACCAGAAACCACATACACACCCATTCAAAAAGCAGATCTTTACAGCAGAACTAAACAGATTTGTTATGTTTTCATTAAAACATATGAAAAGACATGGGCTTCATGGACGCAGACTTATAGCATAGCCTGTATCCAACATCCTCTATTATGATACCTCATTGTAACCATAGCAATATAAATGTACTCAAAAGGTTACGGTACCTAGCACTGACACCTAGTGGCTACAAGTAGTAATGACTCCTATCATCACAATGCTTTTGTCTGAATTCCTAATTTCTCTATTGGTACACACTTTACATGGTGGGGGGGTTGTAACTAGTTTGTAAGGTTAAAAGTTTTGCCCTAATAAGGGGCGTGGCCGACTTGATTGACAGGCGGGCACCTTGTAGGTGTTAAGGAGGAGGCTAAAGGCCCGCCTCAACTCCATCTCTTTGCGTCATATTCATAGACTGTATAAATAATGAACGTAGTATCCGTGACGTCACCCATCTGTTCCTTAGCGCCGTTTTGAAGCCAATCTTCGGTGGGAGCCATATTGGAAATGCTGAACTCAACCAAACTTAGTGTGAGGTAAAGAGGCGGGGTTTGAGCCTCCTAGCCAACAGCTACAGTAAGGCATTTCCAACATGTCCACAGCCGACGACAGACTTCAGAAAAAAATGGGTGACGTCACTGAGACTTCGTCCATGTTAATACAGTCAAAAGTTTGTCTCCTTTGTAGTCTGTCTTCATCTCATGTTACACACAGCGTCTCCTGCACTTACTCCGCTCTCTCTCTTACTTTCTCTCTCTCTCTCTCTCTCTCTCTCTCTCTCTCTCTCTCTCCCTCTCTCTCCCTCTCTCTCTCCCTCTCTAACAAACGCTTGGATGCTTCAGAAAACATCTCCACGCAGAGAGCAGAAGAGCTGTGTGCATGAATTTAAATGTCAAGTGCTCTCCAGCAAGCAGCTGGCTCTGCAGAAATGTGCTTAACACTGTTTTTTAAGCTGCTGATTTGTGTTTATGTGTTTGTTTGTTTGTGTGTGTGTGTGTGTGTGTGTGTGTGTGTGTGTGTGTGTGTGTGTGTGTGTGTGTGTGTGTGTGTGTGTGTGTGTGTGTGTATGTGTATGCGTGTATGTGTGTATGTGTGTAGGTGAGTGTGTTTTGCATCCTCTTGTTCGTTCTCAATTTGCTCCTTCCATTCTGACTGGTGTCTCCCTCTCTCTGTAAACTTTCCCTCACCTCTGCAGCCCTAGAGGGACTGTGTGTGTGTTTGTGTTTGTTTGTGTGTGTGTGAGCGTGTGTGTGTGTTTGTGAGCATGTGTGTGTGTCCTGTATTGTGTCAGAGGAATCACAGGAAACATAGCCCACGTCAAAAGCAGCTAAATAAAACTCCACCCGGAAAACTCCCGGAGGAAATAAAAAGGACGAAACAGAGACGGAGATCATCCAGGACGTCACTCGCAGAGACACAGACTGAACTAAGGGATTTATAAAGTCCACATATTTCCAATGACTTAAAAAATATATATCAGAAAATTCTTCCCACATTTGGGAGTATTCAACAGTTTGGAGAAGAAGTGTTTTATAGACATGTAAAGGATTACTTAGTGCTGATGGAGCTGTTTGCAAGATGCTCTTTAGATATTAAACAGAAACATAATCACAGTAAGAAAGTATGTTAAGGTTGCATACTGTATCAAAGCATTCATGAATGCTGTAGGTCAGTAGGACTACAAAATATATAAACGAAACAGGGTTCAGGTATAAAAACACCAGAATCACCCTTTATTGTTCCTGTCTGCGGTGGAGCATGTTGTCAGTACAGATCGTGTTAGTTGTCAGGATGTCCCTGAGTCTGAATGTTTACACTCCGAGTAAAGACGCAGCCAGCTCTGTAGAATAAAACAAGAAGAAGAACATGCTCTCTTTACCTCCTCTGGAGGAAGTGAAAGTATCTCTGCACTGTAACAAGAACACTGATATATTTACAGACGGATCTCTGGGAGGTTTGTCAACAGCTGCTGCTCGTGGAGTTTATGTTCCAGATTCACAGATGAACCTCATAGACACATACACACACACACACACACACACACACACACACACACACACACACGAGGCACCTTCACTGAAAAAAGCTAAAGTTGCAAATTTTGTATGGGCAGAGAATCAGATTGTACCTTAAAACGTCTGTGCGCCTTGAGTCTCTCCTGGCTGGCTCCCTAATTTTGTGTCGGTCAGAAAAGTCCAGATGTGGGTCAAAGAGGAGTCTGAATCCTTCCCCAGCTGCTAATGAAAACATCTTAGGAGGAACTACGTGAGGAAAAAAAACCTGTGCGCCATAATCTGCTGATTTTACTAGTTAACACAGGTCAGTAATATTTGATTAAACTACTATCTAATTTGTCATAATTTAATATTGTTGATATTGAATTCATAGTTCTGTGGTCCTTTGACTAATGCATGAATAAGAGATAATCTATGGTTAGCAGGTGGTTATTGGAAAAAGAATCCCGGCCCGCGTTGGGGTCTTGTCTCCCCCTGAAGGATACTAACTTAAAATACAAACATGTTGTCAAAAAACATTGATTAAAAGATTATTTTATTGTTTCAAAGTGATTTATGTGCACAGTTTTTAAAAAATAGTCATAGTGATTTCACAGCAGTTAGCGTTCTGATGGATCCTTGTCTGCCTGTTTTGGTCGATTTAACATGAACCTGTCCTCATTTAGCTCTCCTTCTGCTCTGAGCTCTGCAGTTTACTCACCTTTAAAAACAAACAAGGCAAATGACACAACTTTGAACCCTGTAGCTATCATCACCACCGCTCATGGTTTAAGTTTCTTGGTAGCGACCGGTAACCTAAAGTTTTACTCACCTGCTCGGCTCGTTGCTAATATAGCTGGACAGGATCCAATATGTAAATATATCTGTGTTGTTGAGCCTGCTGAATTAGCATGCTAACAGAAGCTAACGGTTTTACCTCACCTTACGGTCTATGGCAGGCATGTCCAAAGTATGGCCCGGGGGCCAATTGCGGCCCAAGGTCCATTTATTTATGGCCCCAAGCTTCCATCTTAAATTGTGTTATTTATAGCAAAGAAATTAATCACCTTCTGAATCATCTGTACATTTGCAGTTCAAGCGCACACAAAACTAAAGTCAATCCAGAAACGTCTCAAAAAGCTATATGGACTAGAGTTGTATGGACTACCTCTCTAAAGCCAAAGCTCTTCAATGCCAAATTCTTCAAGACGGCAATAAAGAAGGAACACATGAACTCTTAAAGCTGACAGTTTTTCAAATTAATGTTTTCATCATGATGTGAAAATGTTCTTGATGAACACTAAAAGTTCAGAAGACACAAAAGAGGACACAAGACAAGATGAAAATTATGAAATTGTACAGAAAAGGCAAAATTAGGTGTATAAAAAATGTTCAGAAAGCAGGAAAATAATGATTTTGTTATTAAAATGTTGTCTGCTGGTCAGAAAAGTCTAAAAAACAACATGAAAAAGAAGTGTGATGAAATCCAGATCGTGATCCTGCCATAGGAAAATAATGAGACAATATTTTTCCCACATTGCCCGACCCTGATGAAAAACATTTTCCCCCAAGCGAAGATAACGTTTGCTAATCTTTACATGGTACTTCCTAGTTACTGTTTGATTGAGAAAACATTTAAAATAATTGTTATTAAATATTTCATTGATAACTTTTAGGATTCCAAAGTCTCAGTAGGAGCCACTGGCCCTGAGGTATTCTGACAACATCATATGTGGCCCTCTTTGAAAAAAGTTTGGACACCCCTGGTCTATGGTGTCAGCAAGCAGAAGCAAAATGTGCCGGAACTCTTTTACGCTGCTTGATTTAACATGACGTGTGATCAGTTTGCCTCTGGTGCTGCTCATGTTAGTGAAAGTTAAGAACCGTAGTCAAGGGGTTTTGATCAGTCAGAATAAAGCAAGGCTGTGTTGTCAGATGTAAATATTGTGACGGCCGTGGGGGCTTGCAGGAGTATAGTTCTGTTTGTAATGTTTATGAGTTTTCAGTTTATGCGCTTCATTATTGTTACATGAGTTATGCTATAGAGTGTTGGGGAGCAAGGTCTGCTGGGAAAGTGTTTGTTGTGTTGCACCATGACCCAGAGTGTGAGTGTTTCTATCCTTGCCATTGACTTCTGTTTGTTGAGAGAGAGTTATTAAACTGCACAACCTGGAGGCGAGCGTTGTATGGACCACAGGTGTTGCTTAAACTGCAAAGTGTCTGGCTGCCTCTTTACTTCGGCTTAGCACACCACAATATATTATATGATCCCACTGTCTTAAATGTGAAAAGTAGAGTCTAATGTAGTCAGATACTTTGTAAAATGTGTTTTGATTTAAGTGATTATTAAAAAGAAAAGTTAATGTAATGTCCTCATCACCGAAAAGGCAGCTGTATGCACATTTAACAGAGGCTGAGTATCCTGATGTAAATGATGGACCTTATTAAGCTTGGCAGTAATTTAACGACGTAAAAGAACCGAGAAATGTCAGACAGAGATGTGTTTACATGATTTTCAAGATGTTTAATACAATAGACAAAGACATTGTCTGCAAGTACTCATCCAGCCTGTTTGTACATTCTTCATACAGATTGCGGTGGAATCAAACCTTCTCAACCCGTCCTCTCAGTCAGTCCTCACAGAGATAAAAGGAGACAGCAAACACACATCTTTATGTTACACACTGCTGCCACCCTGTGTCACACAGTGAATACTGTCACATCAACCACATGCACAACTCTCCTTTTATTAATGTACATTTACAGTTTGAGCCACTGCAGCCATGAAGAGGACTTATATTAATATTAGACACATATATTGTCGTTCATATCCAAAGTCCTGCTGAGAGATGTTTAACTTCAGCTCATTAAAAACTGCTTCATGCAGCTCATGCAATGTTTTTAGGGACAACCCATTTGCTGCAACAGTTACTGAGACACCCGACAACTCGCAAAGTTTGTCTTAGTGTAAAATTAAATCCCAATAAAAGAAACAATGATGAAGCTGTTATTGGACATGGAAAGGCAGCAGATGACCCTTATATCTAATGAGTCTCTGTTATGACTTAAAGCTTGAACAGTGTGAGCTTCAGGTGAGAACACAGGTGTCAGGTTACGTCAGGGAGAGCAGGTTGATGTCGTAGCATCCGTCCACCTGAAGACACAAAGAACACAAACAGAGTACGTTCAGTTAGTGTCTCACTCAAACACATCCTCTTTCCTTCCATGTGTTGAACCTTTCTGTGTGTTTGTGTGCGTCTCAGACTCACGTCGAATCGTCCGATGGATGCAGTGGTCTGGTTGCTCTGCATCACCTCGGTCAAAGCCCACATCTGCTGCAGGCTGGAGGAAACCGTCTGAGGGTCTGGGAGGCCCTGCTTCACACACAGGTGAGAGGAAGACGGAGAGGTGAGAGGAAGACAGACAGGTGAGAGAATGAAGAGATGACCTCATGGCAGTTATGACCCCGTGTTTACGCAGATTGAGGTACAGATGTTAAATGAAGAACTGTTACTCTGTCGTTGTATTTGTGATGTTTGGTTTTTAGTGGGTTATCATGTGAGAAACAGGCAAACACATCAACACGTGTACCTCCAGGTCAGGGTGGTTATCCACCAGGGTCAGGTCAGACAGCCAATCAGAGACCTCCTTCTCCGGGTCCTGGAGGTGGAGGAGGAGGACACAAGTCTTAAACGACATGTTTGATCACACCTACCATCAAAGAGTCTGTCAGTCTGTGGGTGTTGAAACCTAAATAATCAGGTATGATGTAGTGACTGATTTATGACCTCAGTCTCAGACTAAACACGACATAAAATCACTTCATCAAGAGTCAACACAACATTTAAAATCTTAAAAAATACATATAAAAATCATAGTTAGAAAAACTACCAGTACTTGACCTACAGATCATAAACAGTTAGTTAGATCGACATTTTCAGGTTGTTACATGTCGCTGGCTGAGGTGAGTCCACTTTAAACATCCAGACACACATCCCAGGGTCCTTTCTGGACTGATGGCACATTTTAGTTCAGTAAAATCGACATGTCAGTGTGCTGCGGTTAAAGCTCAGACTTCAGTCTGTTAGCTGTCAGTGATAAAACACTCTCAGCAGCACAGATGATGCAGGCACACAGAGAGAGAGAGAAACTTGAGCACTCTGTCTTCCTGTTGTGTTACTTTATCTGACCCTGTGAGCCTTTAACAATCAGTTTAACCTGCTGGTGATTCTGATGCTGACTCTTGAGGGTGATACAGTTTAATCATTCAGTCAGCATCCCCGGTTGTGGTGCTGCCGGTTTGCTGCGCTCTATGTGCCGAGGCTTTAAGCCCGATTTTTACTTCTGCATTGATTTGATGTAATGTAACTACTCAGCAAAACGACGCAGACCTCAAGCCCTGTGATTGGTCCTCTGAATGGCAACATATTTCCTGCATTTACAGAACTTCCTGAACTGCTGTCCATCAGCCGTACAATTCATCTCCTCTCTATTATTCCATGTAATCAATGATGTATGATCAACAGCAACATGTATCATCTCTAATTGCACATAATACATTCAGAATCGCTGTGAAAAAGCAGAAAGTGTAGCGGAGCAGGAAACAGGGGACCCAACTATCAAGCATTTCAGCAGGTTACATTGCTGCACAAGTATGTAGAGCTCACGTCCGCGTCGGGCACTGCTGCGTAGGGTTAACGCAGAAGTATAAACCAGGCTATTGTCCTCCAGAGGGAGGCCTGAGTCTGATGCCAACCTTCAGCCTCTTTCCTGCATGTCACTCCACTCTCTCTCGATGTTTCCTGCTCTATCCTCTGTGCTATACTCTCTGAATAAAGGCAGAAACACCACAATAATATAACTTGGTGTGGAGGAAATCTGAAGGCTCGCCTTAAATCACAACTAAAATATAATTATTGAGTTTGAGGATTCATCTTAAATACTTGTACCACTCCTCTCAATGAATCATCAACAAGAGAAGACAGGTGTAGTTGTGTGGGATCACCACTAGAGGGGGCTGTGGCTTCTTAATGTCTCACCTTACACAGAAGGTGAACCACATCCTGGTCATGTTGAACTGTGAAGGTTTCCCTGGTCTATCTACAAGCAGACAGTCAGGTCATGGCGCTCTGAACTGAGTCTTCATCTTCGATGATTAAGAGTTGATCAAAAATTCAAAATGTCTTTCTAAATGTGTCTGATGGCGAACTGTAATAAATTGAGCTGTAGACACGGAGCTGATAACGGAATAACAGCAAAAAGATGTCAAACGTGAAATATTAATCAGACGTCCTCAGTAGCTGGTAGGGCTGTCAACGAATATTCTAAATTTGAATATATATTCGAATATAAAAAAAAAACGGAGATTCGATTGTGAAAATTAATATTCGACTGTGAAAAAAAAACACATCAGCGGCTGCCTTGCGAGTGGGCGCACTGCATGACGGGTCAGGGACAGGTCACAGGAGTCACATGCACAGCGTGAAGCAGACGGCAGAGAGAAATCTTTCCCTCCCTGGATCCTCAGTGCGCTCTGAACGCGTCTTTTCCTCCGTTGGGAATACAGTGAATTAAAAGAGATCGGGCCTCTTCACATGTGGACTGTCTTGTGTTTTTGGCAAATTACCTGTCAGGCCTAAGACCCTACATTGACAGTGGACTAAAAGAGCCCGACAATCAGTGACACTGGGATAAAATGCAGTTTTTCCTCTCTTTTTTTTATACAAGCGCCAAGAATGTAAGTGGACTACTTTTTCGTTTTTAACTTCAATTAATGTTAATAATATTTGCTTCAATCACTGAATGAAGCCTGCCTATATCAGGGACAAGAGCCGGGACCTTTAATTGCTCACACAAGTCTTGTTCAGCACTCACTCAGCGCATTGTGCACAGAGAGAGGGAGCGAGCAAGCGAGTGAGAGGTCTACGGTCTTAAAAGTGTTACGGTATAGACCATTAGGTCATTTACTTGTTTTGTAATGTGTAGGTATGTTTTAGGCATGTTATATCTTAAATAAAAATACATATACAAGTAGTTATGTCTCCTTGTATTAGTTTGTCCACCTGTTATTGACATAATGCGCAAATATAGATATTCGAATGGTTCGAACCTATGGGTTTTTTTTTAGAGCGAATATTCGAACGTCATTTTGGAGCAATTTTGACAGCCCTAGTAGCTGGTTGTGTTTTCGTCACTGATGAACACCGGGGGGGAAAAATCATCAATGAAATGAGAGATGAGCGGAGGTAGAGAGAGCTGGTACACACAGCACACCTGTGGCAGGTAGGAGAACAAGCTAACACTGCACCCCTCAGCTAACACAGCCTGTCACAGGACGAAAACCGAAACAAACGTAAGTCAGAGTTTTTATAATCATGTGATGTATTTTAGCTCATCACGATCTCGTCTTTGTCACGAAAAAAGGGTCGTTGATGAACATTTATTGTCATAATTTTTGTTAATGGAATGACCACTGCTTCCCAGAGTTCATGATTAATGTTACTCTACCACCCTGGATCGATAAGTAATACATATATATAGTATATAGTAATGATAACTAAAGCATTCCTCCAAACTGACCGGCTCTGTGTGTGGATATATATGAACGTCCTCCAGGCTGAAGGTGAGCCAGGCGGAGGACGGCTGTCTCAGGATCAGCCTCACAGACGTCACATGATCCGGCTCCACCTGCATCTGAACACAGCAACGAAGAAGTTACACCTGAGGGAAGGTTTGACTGAGCAGAGCGTTAAATGAGCAACACATGTAGAAGAACAATAACCCTGATCTGACGTCAATCAAACTTCATCAGAGGAAGGATGAGTAGATTTTAGCGGCTGGATACGCCACAAGGAGCAGTTTCAGGTTAGTGTCTTGCTCAAGGACACTGCGGCACATGACTGCATGAGCTGAGATCAAACCATCAACCTTTGGTTTAAAAATAAAGGTTGTAATGGTAGGAAGTCCTGCAGTAACAGGAAACACTGAACATCCCTTAAGCCTAAATATGACAAACAGTAAACCATAAAGAGGAACTAAACATAACTTACACTCATAATTATCCTCTAAACTGTGTCAGACTCTGAGCTCCATCTGAAGTAAACCCATATTAAATCAGTAGACACCATCTGGCTGTATTTACGCAGAGAATAAAAACAGCCCGGTTGGTACTGTCTCTTTAAATCAACATTAAGATGCTCACAGAGTTTTCTGGCTCTCCTCACACACAAGCTGCTCAGTGTTACTCACAGATCTGATGAGAGTTTCAGCTGTAGGTGCAGAACAGTGGGCTGTTATTTAAAGCAGTTTAAACAATACCAAAGCACTACATGGGACACCTGGTGACCATTGACCCATGTTGATAAAGGTCCTCATGTTCCACACAGGTGTGATGAGCTGCTAAGACCAGGCTGTGGCTGGTTTAAATTCACTTCTCCTTTAAAAGACACTGGTCCTAGATTCTCCCTCATGTTTAAAGTTGTTTGTCATTAACCTAAAACTATGTTGCAGACATCACAGCTCGTTCACCTGCTGCAGGATGAACTAATCAATTATCTATATAGCTCCAAATCCCTACCAACTTTATCTGAAGACTCTTTACAAACAGAGCAGGTCTAGACCGTACTCTATGTTCTATTATTAACAAAGGCCCAACATCAAGACAGCACTGGAAAAAATGCACCTCCAAAAACAAGAAAAATAAACTTATTTCAAGGTACTTTTACCTTGAAATAAGCAAAAAATCTGCCTATAGAACAAGTGAAAATTATCTTGGTAAGATTTCTTAAAATAAGACGTCATATTAAGAAAACTGCGATCTTAAAATTAGCAGGGAAAACTTATTTTAATTAATATATTATAGCAGCAATTCTCTAGGTTTAAGACCATCTTGTACTTGAAATAAGATGACAAAGTTTAATTTGAGCATTTTGAGATATAATGTCTTCTCAAAGTGAGCTGGATATACTAATATTCAGTCATGTTGTTCTTTAGGATAAGCCAGCTATGCTCTAAAGTAGGTGTTTCATTGTGTGCCTGTAGTTTGAGGATGTATATTTTGATATGATTTAGAAGAAACAGTGTCAACTATACCCCACCCTTAAAAACAACAATGTTTCTTTCTTTCTTTCTTTTATCAATGGAGCTCTTTTCTGCTAGATTCTCCAACAAAATGCATTTACTTAAATCAAGTAAAAGGTTTGTCTTAAATCATGATTATCCGTCTTCAACAAATAAGATCTCAGCTTGAAAAATGTCTGAAATGTAAAATAAACCTTGTTTCTTCTAAATTACGACTCAAAACAAGATCATTTCAAGATTGTTTGACTTAACAAGATATTTAAGATGTCTTAAAACAAGTCCCTCTATCTTGCTCAAATGTTACTTGTTAAGTAAATGTATCTTAAATCAAGTGGGAGAAGACATTTAGACTAAAATGAGACAATTTCACTTGGTAAGATTTAGAGTTTTTGCAATGAGGATAAGATCCAGTCCCATCTTATAAACAGGACTCAGTCTGAACTCATCTTAATCCACCATAAGCGTAGCACTTTGCAGCATTTAGCAAGTTACAGCAGCAAGGACAAACTTCCTTTAACAGGCAGAAACCTCGAACAGGACCAGACTCATGTTAGACAGACATCTGCTGAGACCGTGTTGGAGAGAGGGATAGAGAGAGATGAAGAGAGAGAGATGATAGTAGTGAAACGGATAGTAGTAGTTCTAGTGGCTGGAGTCTGGCACGTCCACAGCAGCAGGCTGTCTACGGCAGAGGTCCAGATCAAGCGGCATCCCCTGGTCTAAAAATATGACTCCAATGCGGAAGTTTTTAAAGCTGCAGTTCATCAAGGATCCACTTGAGGCTGGCTCCGGAAGTGCCGGAAGTCACATACACATGAATGGGAAAAAGATGATCTTTACAGCAGAAATAAACATGTTTACAGCCTGGTACAAAAGATGAGTGTAGTCTGGATAGCTCATTTTTCGATCGGCTCTCACTGTGAGGGGGGAGAATTTTTTTCTAACGCTGCAATTTTCGAAGATATTGAGATTACGAGTCTTCCAATGAGAGGCACAGCTGCCTGCGGGAGCACTGCAGCTGTTGGCTAGGAGGCTCAAACTCCGCCTCTTTACGTCACACTGGCTCGACAGAAGCAGTATGGCTGCCGCCGCCGATCGGTCTCAAAACAGCTCTTCAGAAACAGACGGGTGACATCACGGATACTCCGTCCATATTTTATACAGTCTATGGTCCAGAGGAACCTACGAGACAAGGGAGCTCAGGGACTCCAGAAAGGTCTATGGTTAGTAACTTTAATGAACAGGAAGGTTAAAGTAAGAGACAGACAGACAGAAGAGAGAGAGGGAGAGACAGGATCCCAGTGTATCAGTTCCCCCTAGCAGTCTGAGCCTATAGCAGTCTAAGCCTATAGCAGCATTACTAAGAGCTGGTCCAAGCCTGAGCCAGACCTAGGAAAGTTTGAAGCCTATTCATGAAAGTCAAGAGGGTGTCTGCCTCCCGGACCCTGACTGGTAGATGATTCCAACGGAGAGGTGTCTGATAATTCACGGCTCCACCTCCCATACTATTTTTAGAGACTTTAGGTACGATGAGCAGGCCTGGGTGCTGGAAGTTTAGCGTTCTAGATGGGAAATAGGGCACTATGAGCTCTTTAAGATAGGAAGATGTCTGACCGTTAAAAGCTTTGTAGGTCAGAAGAAGGATTTTAAATTCTATTCTAGATTTTATGGGGAGCCAGTGTAGAGAAGCTAACACTGGGGAGATGTGCTCTCTCATCCTAGTTCTTGTCAGTACTCAAGCTGCAGCGTTTTGAAATCACACAGACTCAGCCCACCTGGGTCCTGTGGATGGAGTAGTAGTCCTGTGAGCCCCGCTCGGTGTGAGGGTTGTCCATTAGAGGCAGGTCTCTCAGAGCTGTGGACCACTTAGCGGTGGCTTCCTGCCCGGGGCCCCTCCTCAGCAGACGTACGGTCAGGTAGGCTGTGTAGTAGTTCTTAAAGGTGATCTCCTCCACCTGAAACACACACACAGGTACTCTGGATTATAAACACTGAAGTAATTACAGGAAGAAACTCCTCTGCCACATTACCATGAGAGCCATGTATCTGTAAACAAGATCATCCTACATTTGACTTCTAACACCAATAAAAACAAACATACGATTCGTGACGACCTGCTGGATTAAATGATAAACGTTCTAGGGAACAGGATATCAGACTCATTAAACTGGCTCTGGTCCACAGTGGATCACACACCTATTGTTGAGGAAACACTGAGTCTGCCAAAACCCTAGTATTAACATTTAAAGCAGAGCTGCAGATAATTCCTTCATGCATTAACTGGCTGCAGGCGGCCGCCTTTGAAGCTAGGAGCGGGGAGCTAATGAGGAACCGCTCTGCTTTAAAAATGATTCTTAATTAGGACTAAATGATAAAAAAGTAGGTCAAAGCCCAAAATGTTTGAAGTCTCCCTCTCCTCAGGAACACAGTGTCTTATTTAAACTCATGTTTTGCTTGTATGTGTGTTATTTTCTGCTTTATTAGATGGTGCCGCCAGGAGACAGTGAAAAATGTTGGATAAAATTAAGTTTGAGGGCAAATCTAACTTTCAGTTTTCATGTGCAGACTCGGAGGAAAGCAAGAGTCTGAGTCTGAAGGGATTTAACTTGTTCCTCATGTAGCAGTCAGCAGGTTCTCAGGTGAATCTACCGTCAGCACAGGAACCAACTAACAGGTAATTTACAGCAGAGCAAACATTAACACATTGAAACACATATGTGACAGTCAGCATGGACACAGAGCTTTAAATGACATATGAGATAAAGGTCATCTTACATCCACCGGCTTTCCAAAGGGGAGGGTGACATCGACCACGCAGACTCCAGAGTGGGCAGGGTCTGCTTTCGTTTCTCCGATGTGCAGGTAGACGGGAGGTTTGATTGTGCAGCTCACAGGTTTGAAGTCATCACCGCTCTCGCTCATCTTCTGGAAGAGGAAACAGTCACACACTCAAATTACACATCTTATTTACACTGTGGATAGAAGTGATCAGAGGGAAAATCAGCTGGAACAGGCCGTACTCCTGAAGTCCTCTTCCAAAAACACCATAGGATTCAACACGGAGTCACCCTGAGAGACCTTTGAGTTCACACCTGATAGCGACTAACTATACATCAAAACTGGATGATACATTTTAGAGATTTTAACTTGATGTGGAAAGATGAAACGGTGTAACAACGACAGCCCCTTAGTCTGATGTGTTTGAGCGGGTTATAAGGTGCAGATCTGAGATACACGACGTCTTCCTGCTTCAAAACATTTTTGGAGCTGAAGACGAGTTCAACTCAGCGGTAAAATGGATGAAGAAAGTTTCCTCCAAGATGAGGAGACTGTGGACAAAGAAGTTGATATGAAGATAATGATACTGGACTGGACATGATCTGCAGCTCAGCTGGCAGCCCCCTCACCTCAGATCCCAGGTCAGCTAGAAAGCACTTAAGTATGTTTGTTGAGTGTTTTTAATGATTTAAAATAGCTTTACTTCAAAAGATGACTTTGGTTTAATCTATGTCTTTAGTATCTGTTATTTACTGATTTGGGGCTGCACAAATAAAGATTGATTGAACATGCTTGCTGTTATCCAAAGGAGCATTGGTATACACATTTTTTTCTTCCGTCCCTCTTCTCTCCTTGTTTTAATGAACATGTTATGTTCTGTATTGAAGATGTTATAGTGTCATCTGTGAACTTTCTCCATGAGTATTACTGAAACTGAGATTAGGAAAAGTTGCTCTCTTCTGTAATTATATAAAATTATTAAAAGGAAGAAGTGACAAGAAAACTCTGCCAGGGCTGCGCTCCCCTTTGTCATCGGTTCCGTTTATAACTTTTATGGACATAATTTCTAAGCGCAGCCAAGTGGCTGAGGGCGTCCACTTCGGTGACATTAGGATCTCATCTCTGCTGTTTCTCCGCACCGAGAGATGCCAGATGAGGTTGTTTGGGCATCTGGTCAGGATGCCTGAAAGAAGACAGAGGAAGACCCAGGACACGCCTTTTTATCCTTTTTAATATTTATTTTATTTTCATTATATTAGGTTGTTGTTTGTTTGTTTTTCCCAATGTTTTCTATTAATTTTGTGTTGTTTTTTTTTGGTATTTTTCTGTTTTTTTGCTTGTTTTCCATTTTTTTTCCGTTATTTTTGTTTGTTTTTTGTTTGTTTGTTTTTCTCCTATTGCTCCTTTTATTATGTAGTCCCTTATCTTTCTTTTGTTTCTATTTATTAAGGCAGAGACACAAGCCTTCTGTTTTATGCAGGAATAAAATTTTAAAAATGCTTGAGTTATAAAAAAAAAAAATACAGTAATAAAAGTGTAAATCATAAAGAAAAGAGAGAGCTGTGGAGGTCTGCGGACAAACACTTGACACCAAGCCGTCTGAGCTCAGGGTAACTCAGCTGCTGACTTCATTCTCTGGTTGGTTATTCCTGTTATTGTCATGTTTGTGGTGTTTTTAAAATAGATTGAATACTGATGAGGTTTTAAAACCATAAACAATATCACTGTGGAGTTATTTATATAAATTATATCAGTGAGGCTCCTAACACGAGCCTGCTGTGTGTTAGCACCATGGACAGCGACTCTTCAGGCAGACACACATACACACACACACACACTGAGAGAGCACGTGAAGCTTACCTGAGCAGCCACACCGACTGCTCATAATGTTCAATGTTCACATGATAGTGTCATAAAATAACTTTGAAAGACAAACCGACCCTCTTAGACTGACCGTACGTTAGCAGTAAAGCTAAGAGACAGAGCACAGCAGCTAAAGCTAACAGATAATTCGGCTCTTTTTTTACGAAACACGAGTCAAAGAAGTCCACAGAGTGGTTCTGTTTTGATCCAGTACTTACTCCTCTTCTTTTAGTCGTCTGTAACAATCCGTGACTCCTCTCTGATGAAGAGTAAAAAGACTGAAACGCTTCAATCAGCAGATGTTTTCATACTTCAGTTACTTCCTGGTTGTAACCAAGGTGACAGTGAGAGTCTTAAAGGGCCAGCAGCACTGTTCCCAATGACAGCTCTTAAAATGTAACCTGTTCCTACAGAATAAAAGCTGCTCCAGGCTACTTCTTTCTTTAAAACATTTTAAAATGACGTATTTTTTATTAAAGTAGAGCATGTCAAAGTTAATGTATCTTGTTCAGATCTGTTTTGTTTAAATCTATTTAACATTACTTTCGTTTAAAAACTCATTAAGCTTAAACATATATTTTTTAAATGTGTCCCGGCAGAGATAACTATTCAAAAACTCTTAATTTTCTTTAGGCTATTGTTTAAATGACTCATTTTTATTGAAACTCTTAGTGCTTTTATCAGGGTTCCCACTCTTTTCCAGAGATCATTTTCCAGGACATTTCCAGGACATTTTCAGTGATGATCAAGCTGGTATGACCGTCTAAATTTAGTTCCTAATTTAGTTCCTAAATAGTCTAATATGTTCCTCTCAGTGGAAGTCTACATTGAAAGACATGTAGTCTATGGCTATCAATGAAATCATCTCTTACATACTTAAAAATTATGGCAAATTGATAATAGAATAATGCAACCACAGATGTACAGCACTTCACTTTATTAGTGCAACCAAGTAACAATGATGGGCAACTCTCATCTCAGCTTTCTCTTTTCTCAAAAAATATAAAATGAGCTAAGAAAAAAACAAAAGAGCCTGCAAAGGAATCAGGAAGCTGCCTTACTGAAATAAATAAATAATAATAATGATCAGAGGATCAGTGCATTAATGACCTAAATAGATCTAAATGACAAAAATGGCCACAAATGTTTCTCAACTCAACTCAGACTCAAAATATACCTGCTTAATCATGATATTCATCCTGCTAAGTGGTCGATATAAAACAAAGCAAATGTCACGTTTTTTTATTTGAGTTACCGTAAACTCTGAAAAAATCTCACCGGTGTAAAGAGGCGCTCTGTATTTGAAGATCTCTCAGAGATTTAAAAAAATGTAAACTGTCTTCCTGCGTGGCGATGTCTATTATGATCAGCGATGTCTACAACGTGGAGTTTCTGTGCAGCTGTGTTGCTCTTTTTGTTCCGTTTGTTTTCACTATCAGGAGTTTGCACTCCTGCTAGCTAGAGCAGGGGTTCTCAAACTTTTTGGAGCCAGGGACCCCTTACAGGTGAGAAAATTGTCCATGGCCCCCTCATAATCGTAACACAGATTAAGCACATAAGTGATGTGTCATGATCAAAAGCTGCGGCTCTGCTCACAACAGAACTTTGTTTTGATTGGTCAGCATGGCGGCCATGCGGCCAATCATATGTGAGGATATAGGATACAGGTGATGGAGGGGAGGCTGTGTAACCTGGCTTCCTCTGTTCCTTAAGAGAGAGTCTTCTTGAAGACCGGGCAAATACTCACTGAGGAGAAATCGGATCAGCCCATCCAAGCTGAGGAATCTGATTTTTCTCAATGCCAACCTGAGGACGTTAATGATGTTTGCTTGAGTTTGGTTCTGGTTCTTTTTGCTTGAGTTGGTTCTGTTTCTGTTTACCTGAGTTGGTTCTGGTTCTGATTGCTGGAGTTTGGTTCTGGTTTTGGTTCAGTTTGCTTGAGTTCGGTTCTGGTTCGGTTCTGGTTCGGTTCTGTTCTGGTTCGGTTCTGGTTCAAGTCTGGTTCGGTTCTGGTTCGGTTCTGGTACGGTTCTGGTTCGGTTCTGGTTCGTTTCTGGTATGGTTCTGGTTCGGTTCCGGTTCGGTTCTGGTTCGGTTCGGTTCTAGTTCGGTTCTGGTTCAAGTCTGGTTCGGTGCTGGTTCGGTTCCAGTACGGTTCCAGTATGGTTCTGGTTCAGTTCTGTTCTGGCTCGATTCTGGTTCAAGTCTGGTTTGGTTCTGGTACGGTTCTGGTTCAGTTCTGGTTCATTTCTGGTATGGTTCTGGTTCGGTTCGGTTCTGGTTCAGTTCTGGTACGGTTCTGGTTCGGTTCTTGTTCGGTTCTGGTTCAGTTCTGGTTCTGGTTCAGTTCAAGTAGGGGTCTGGTTTGGTTCTGGTTTGGTTCTGGTTTGGTTCTGGTTCAGTTCTGGTTGAGTTTGATTCTGGTTCTGTTTGCATGAGTTTGGTTCTGGTTCTGTATGCTTAACCCTAATCCTAACCCTAACCCTAACCCTAATCCTAATCCTGACCCTAATCTTAACCCTAATCATAACCCTAACCCTAACCCTAATCCTAATCCTAACCCTAATCTTAACCCTAATCCTAATCCTAATCCTAACCCTAACCTTAACCCTAATCCTAACCCTAATCCTAATCTTAACCGATAACCCTAATCTTAATCCTAATCCTAACCCTAACCCTAATCATAACCCCAACCATAACCCTATCCCAAATCACAACCCTAACCCTATCCCTAATCACAACCCTAACCCTAATCACAACCCTAACCCTAATCCTGACCCTAATCTTAACCCTATTCCTAACCCTAACCCTAATCACAAACCTAACCCTAATCACAACCCTACTCCCCAATCACAACCCTAACCCTAATCACAACTCTAACCCTAATCACAACCCTAACCCTAATCACAACCCTAACCCTAATCACAACCCTAACCCTAATCACAACCCCAACCCTATCCCTAATCACAACCCTAACCCTAACCCTAATCACAACCCTGACCACAACCCTAACCCTAATCACAACCCTAACCCTAAACACAACCCTAACCCTAACCCTAATCACAACCCTAACCCTAAACACAACCCTAACCCTAATCACAACCCTAACCCTAAACACAACCCTAACCCTAATCACAACCCTAACCCTAAACACAACCCTAACCCTAATCACAACCCTAACCCTAAACACAACCCTAACCCTAAACACAACCCTAACCCTATCCCTAATCACAACCCTAACCCTAATCACAACCCTAACCCTAAACACAACCCTAACCCTAACCCTAATCACAACCCTAACCCTAACCCCAACCCTAACCCTAACCCCAACTCTAACCCTAATCACAACCCTAACCCTAACCCTAATCACAACCCTAACCCTAAACACAACCCTAACCCTAAACACAACCCTAACCCTAATCACAACCCTAACCCTAAACACAACCCTAATCACAACCCTAACCCTAACCCCAACCCTAACCCTAACCCCAACTCTAACCCTAATCACAACCCTAACCCTAATCCTAAACACAACCCTAACCCTAATCACAACCCTAACCCTAAACACAACCCTAACCCTATCCCTAATCACAACCCTAACCCTAATCATAACCTTAACCCTATCCCTAACCACAACCCTAACCCTAATCACAACCCTAACCCTAACCCTAATCATAACCTTAACCCTATCCCTAACCCTAATCACAACCCTAACCCTTATCATAACCTTAACCCTATCCCTAACCACAACCCTAACCCTAATCACAACCCTAACCCTAAACACAACCCTAACCCTAACCCTAATCACAAACCTAACCCTAAACACAACCCTAACCCTAACCCTAACCCCAACCCTAACCCTAATCACAACCCTAACCCTAATCACAAACCTAACCCTAAACACAACCCTAACCCTAACCCTAACCCCAACCCTAACCCTAATCACAAACCTAACCCTAAACACAACCCTAACCCTATCCCTAATCACAACCCTAACCCTAAACACAACCCTAACCCTATCCCTAATCACAACCCTAACCCTAATCACAACCCTAACCCTAAACACAACCCTAACCCTATCCCTAATCACAACCCTAACCCTAATCATAACCTTAACCCTATCCCTAACCACAACCCTAACCCTAATCACAACCCTAACCCTAATCACAACCCTAACCCTTATCATAACCTTAACCCTAACCCTAACCCTAACCCCAACCCTAACCCTAACCCCAACCCTAACCCTAACCCTAATCACAACCCTAACCCTAATCACAACCCTAACCCAAACCCCAACTCTAACCCTAATCACAACCCTAACCCTATCCCTAATCACAACCCTAACCCTAATCACAACCCTAACCCAAACCCCAACTCTAACCCTAATCACAACCCTAACCCTATCCCTAATCACAACCCTAACCCTAATCACAACCCTAACCCAAACCCCAACTCTAACCCTAATCACAACCCTAACCCTAACCCTAATCACAACCCTAACCCTTATCATAACCCCAACCCTAACCCTAACCCCAACCCTAACCCTAACCCCAACCCTAACCCTAACCCTAATCACAACCCTAACCCTAATCACAACCCTAACCCAAACCCCAACTCTAACCCTAATCACAACCCTAACCCTATCCCTAATCACAACCCTAACCCTTATCATAACCTTAACCCTATCCCTAACCACAACCCTAACCCTAATCACAACCCTAACCCCAACTCTAACGCTAATCACAACCCTAACCCCAATCAAAACCCTAACCCTAATCATAACCCTAGGATCAGGATGAGAATGGTTTTGTAACAGAATAAATTCACACAATTGGGCAATTATAAGGCTTCTCATAAAAACACCGTACGTAAAAGGGTTTTAAACACAAACCATTAGTTTTTGCAAAATTAAGGTAAAATATACGGTTACAAAAGATCCTAAATTAAGAGCTGTTCGGGAGTCGAAAGAGCCGGCTCGTCTTTGAATCACACTTCAACACTTCAATTTGAATCAAGTAAATACCACTTGTATACTTTAAAACAGAGGGTCATTTCATTCCTTGTGGACTCAACATGACAGCATTTATACTTTTCAAGTAATTGATCTTAAACGCTTTCAGAAAATTAACAGTAGCAAGACTCACATATCCCTTCGAGCCACCAAATGGTATCATAACAATGGTGTATGCTGTTTTTAATGACACAGCACAATTTTATGATTTACTAGAAATGTATTCTAATTATTTCACGGAGCCCCCAGGCTATGGTTCGCAGACCCCCAGGGGTCCCAGGACCCCACTTTAAGAACAACTGAGCTAGTGTACGGTAATTGAGCCAAATGTACCATAAAACATAAACAATATACCCCCGTTTTCTGTGAATGCATGATTATGAAGTGAAGGAGAAAAGATGTGAAAAAAGTTGCGCAGTTTCGCTGTCTTTTCCAGCACAGCGTGCACTCAACTTTCAATGAATGGGGATGTGTTTTGTTAATAGGGTCAGGTCGCACGCAGCCATGTTGGAATAATTTTCCAGGACTATATGTGATTTTCCAGGACATTTCACTTTTTCTCCCATTTTCCAGGTGTTTTCCAGTACTGGAAAACTGGTCAACTGATTTCCAGGTTTTCCAGGTTTTCCAGGACGCGTGGGAACCCTGTTTTATTTATCTAAGACTTTATGTTATGAATTTATCTGCTTATATTTATTTATTTATTTATTTATCAACTATTTCTTGTTCAATTATATATATATATTTTTTGCAATTAGTGCGCATTAGAATCTACTTCTTAATCCATTTCTGTTCTATGTTAAGTCATTACCTATTTTTCTACTTGTGTAAAGCACTCTGGATTGCATTTGATTTGTATAAAAGGTGCTATATAATTGAAGCTTTACTGATTTATTGATTGACTGAGCAGACATACCAAACAGTACAATTGAATTACGATAATTCATTAAAACACATGAAACAATAACATGAAGTAACAAATATTTGTCCAAATCAACAAAAATGATGTGTAAAAATTAAATAATAAATAATAAAACAATAAATTATTACATAAATAAATGGTCGATAAAATGAATACATAGATAAGAAATAAATACATAAATACTACAATTTTAAAAATGAATAAAATTGATTTAGTTCAATTAAAAAAGCAGTTGAAAAGGTGAAATCACATGAAAGCAGGTCTGTAAAAATGAGTTTAAGAATAAGAGATTTAAAAGATGTCACTGACTCTGTAAGCCTTATTCCAAATGTCATTTCAAAGTCAAAGGGCCTTGATGATGGAAAAAGCAAGAACGAGCAGAAGAGCCTGAAGCCCACCTGATGATCCAAGGCTGCAAGGTGGTCAGGAGAGGCGTGTATGTACAGTCGTAAAAGTGGAAGCACACAGCCTATACTAGAGAGAAGGATTTGACCCATTTTCTTTTTCTTTTTTTTTTACCTTTTTACCAGCTGCTGAGTGTGAGGTGTAAGAAATATTTGTATACTAGATATCCAGGTGTCTACACTGAGGTACAAACTTAACCTGTGTGTCCTGAGAGCTGGAGGAAACGGCAGGTTTGGTGGGTACGCATGCAAAATCAATTGTACTTTATGGAGCATTTCTCTGTTTCAGCTGAGGTGTGTGTGAGTGTATCAAACTACATCTTATCCCTTTTTTAAATTTCTATTATTCATTTTTTTGTGAAAAAGTGACAAAGGAAGCTAAAAAAAGAGAGTCTTTGTGTTTTCTTGAGTCTGAAGAGATGGTGAAATAAAAAAAAACATAAGCCCTAAGACGAAGAAGAAGAAGAATCGCCTCTCCATGGTACACTAACAGGCTTCAAGTTATACTAAATAAACTTCCCTGGATATTATAAGACTGTATTTGTGTTACATGTCTCTTTTTTTATTTCAGTATTCAGAAATATGACTCTGTTGTTGCAGGCGTTGTACAGCAGGGGACAGTGTTACTTCACGTTTCAGACCTCCATCAGTGGGAGGGGGTGTTTAAACGTCCTCTCCTCCCTGAACTCATTCACATCTCTCCACCTCTCTCCGAAAGCATCCCATCTCCTCAGGTGATTTATGCTCACTCCCACCTGCAGGCTTCAGGTGAGCAGCCTGCTATCAGTCTAACACAGCACACACCTTTATCAGTCAGAGGCAGGAATCAGGTGTTATTTCTCTCTGGCCTTGTAATGATATCCTGTAAATCTGAAACAAGGTATACAGCATGCGTCATATTTGAGCTGAGCAAGAGAAATCACCTGATGTTCCACACACACACACACACACACACACACACACACACACACACACACACACACACACACACACACAGTGTTTCTGTGAAGAGAGTCAGAGTCACTCAGCTCACAGAGAGAGACACTCAGTGCTTTCACCTGTGAACTAAAGACACAACACTCACTTTAAACAAAGTTTCTTACACGCTAAGCGGACCAAGCGGACCAAGTTCTTAAATATCACTCATTGCAATGTTTCAACAGATAACAGAAAATGTATTTTATACAAAAAATATATATAATGTGTATAATAATGTTTGGATTGCAGTGGTTATTCACCATCTTAAGAGAGACAGGTGGGCATAAGTCCTAAATGAGAGCGTAACTCTCCTCATGCTCATTTTAAATTTCATGATATCAACATGTTTCAAACAGTTGCTACAGAGACATGTTTACCGTTGTGTTCATCAGCTCTTCTTTTAACAACACTCTGTAAATGTCTCTGGAGTTTAAAGAGAAATTTTGTCCCATTGTTCCTGATAGAGGATTTCAGCTGCTCAACAGTTCAGGGTCTCCTTGGTTGTATTTTTAGTTACGTGATGCTCCAAATGTTTTCAATGGGTGACAAGTCAGGACTGCAGGCCAGTTCAGCACCTGGACTCTTCTACTACAGAGCCATGCTGTTGTAATATGTGCAGAATCTGGTTTGGCATCGTTTTGCTGAAATATGTAAGGTCTTCCTGAAAAAGTAATTGTCTGGATGGCAGCATGTGTTGCTCCTAGACCTGTATATATCGTTCAGCAGAATGGAGCCTTGCTGACATCAGATTTAAAATGAGTATATATTTTCATTAAACAACAAAAGGTTTCAGTTGCAATATTTGACTTGTTTTCTTTGCACTTTTTTCATTAAATAAAGACTTTGAATTCTTTACAGACCATTAAAATCTGCTTTAATCATCATTTTACACAGCATCCTAACTTCTTCATATTTAAAGATATAGAATTGTGCTTTAAGTCCAGTGATGACCTCAGATCACTGAATCTTTGAGAGCAGGCACTGCTGTGTTTTGTGCCTCTTGACAGTGACTTTGTTGTGTTAATTTAACATATGTTAACTATGTTAGGTTTTGGACTTAGTTAGACTGCTCCCTGGTGTTTCATGAGCTTTATTTCTGCTCAGTATGCGATGAGTTGTTTACCTGTAGGGCCAGCTCAGACTGGAGCGGAACAATTTCATTGAAATCGAAATTTCTGTAATAAAGAAGTTCCAAAGAGGAGAGAGTCTGAGTTTGATTCTGCAGCCTGCAGGCGCCTTTTATTAATGTCCAACACAGTCAAAGATTACTGAGAGAGAAACTGAACTCTGGATCACTGGATGTGGAGAATTGTTTGAATTAGAGTCAGATTTTTTTTACTCTGTTTTGACCTTTATTTAACACCCTTTGCTTTAGAGTCCTCCTGTAAGTTAATTTAACTTACACTGTCATGCTATCTGCTTCAACAGAGGACCTCACCCTGCTCATGTGACTGAAAACTGCCAACATATAAACAGCATGAAATCAGAGCATCAGGTCAAACAGCAGTAAAGGTCATGTTTCTAAAGGTCATGCTAACAGTTGACTGAGCATCTCTGTGTCTCTGTGTAAGATGTTATGGAGCCTATATTCCTCCGCTATGGTTTTAAAGATCTATTACTAGATTTAAATTAGAACTCTTCACATGGCGGCCATGCTGAAATGCATTATGTGCCGTGTCCACTAACGCTGTTTTTTGTGCTGGCAGTGCCTATTTCCTAGTCAGTCTCAATGTGATTCAAGAAAATCGTCTGCAGCATCTGCTGATTTTTATTGCAGCACTCTCAGCTGATAAAAGTTCAAGTTTTGGAACACTACCACGCTGATCAATGTCAGTTCTTGATCACCGACCAATCAGAATTAAGAAGGAGCTGGGGGGGGGGGGGGGGGGGGGGGGGGGATTTGAGGTACAATTTCAAGTTTACAGCTGCTGCTAAAGCTATGACATGATTCCTTCAATAGTTTTGACAGTTTCTTGATGAAATGTCATTGTGTGAAAGCAAATATGAAGCAAACAGCATTTTAAAACAGACCTAACGGTCACTACTTAGGGAAGCAGAAGTTCCGCGGGACTGCTTTCATAACCTAACAACAATAAAGGGTGGAGAGATGCGCTCTGAAACTGAGGTTGTGGGTGCTCCCAGCACAAAGAATAGCGGCAGTGGACACAGCACCTTAGAGAGAGAAAGAGATGTACAGAGAAAAACCAGAAGACGTATTTGAATCAAGCGGCAACCTCCGGTCTCAAAATATGAAGCCCATGCCGAATTGTTATAAACTGCAATTCATCGGGCATCCACCTGAGGCTGGTTGCAAAACCACCAGAAACCATATAGACACCAATTCAAAGAGACGATCTTTGCAGCAATACTAAACATGTTTACAGCCTGGTTCAAAAAACGACTTAGGTCTAAGTGGCTAACTTCTGTATCGACACACAATGAACAGGGGTGATTTTATTTCTAACGCGACAGTTCAGAAGATGGTAAGATTACGAGTTTTGCCCATACAAGGTCATGACTGACTCGATTGACAGGTTTGAACACTGTAGCTGTTGGCTAGGAGGCTCAAAGCCCACCTCTTTACCTCACACTAAGTTTGGTTAAGTTCAGCATTTCCAATATGGCTCCCGCCAATGATTGGCTTCAAAACAGCACTTCAGAAACATATGGGTGACATCACAGATACTACATCCATTTGTATACAGTCTATGGTTACAACTGGACAACAGAAACACTTAACATTCCTATTTGATGTTGTAACAGGACACCAGAATAACGGTGGAACAATGATGAATATCAGCTCTATGTCTTCTGTAAGACTTTTAACATGTAATGTTAGCTGTGATAATAATGGGTTTACATACATGCAAAGAGTTTCAACTTATTATACATTCTGATGTAACCCCAGATTTATGGATCCATTGTGTGAAAATACAATCATCACTATCATCACACTGGGAGAAATGGCGGTAATGTGAATATGGTGACTTGGTCAGCCAATCATTATAAAGTTCAGACACTGAAACATTGTCAGTCAGGTTTGTTAAATTCGACATGTTTTTGGCCAAAAAACAAAGTCTGCTTTAAATCAAACTGATCACGGCAGCAAACAAGGACAGCAACACCTTACAGACTGAATTAAGGTATAAAGGCTCTTTAATGATAGCACAGATACAAACTCTCAGCACATCTATATATCTGTCATTATAACTGAAGTTGTTTCCTGATGCATGTCAGTAACAGAGCCCTGATCAGCTACCTGGGTGACGTCACTTTGATGTTTCACTTTTTATTGCCATGTGTCAAAGCTGGAGGTACACAACTGTGATTGGCTGTCTACCTGGTCAGAGGCGGGGCATATGTTTAAGTTATTGACTTTGTTGCATCATGTTGATTATATAACATGTCACCATAGCACAATTTTTTTTTTATCAGTACCACGGTTTTATTCTGAAGTTCATGAGCTGCGACAACATATACACTCCTAAAGCTTTGACGGATTTTCAGGAGCTCCTCTCTGAAGTTTTCCAAAGTAACTTGTTCACACACGTCCCTTGCAGCCTGATGTCTTACCTTTTGCACGAGCCGGGTTGTGGGCGAGGAGATATGATGTAATGTTCATGACATGATGGAGGAAGAAGCAGCAGAGACCAACACTATGATGACCTTACATTCATATCAGTGCTACGTGAAAGAAGACTGTGCGGATATCTCGTTGGGGATTTTCCCACATATTTCTTGTGGTGTTCTCACATCAGCTTGCTCCGACTGGGTTCAGTCGAGGTTGGAATTTTTTGTTTGCCTTCACAGCTCAGTCTAAAAATTTCGGGTAGTTTTCAGGAGTTTAGTGCATGTGTGAAAACAGCATATGAACCCCCCCGTCCCCCCTGAAGATACAGTATGGCACACGCTCATGCATTCTGGTGATTGTGTTTGAAGCAGAGGGAGCTGGGATTTTCAAAGCTCCCAGATCAGTCAGTGTGGGAAGCTGGCACCGAGCATCCCTCTGCAGAAACAATCCTCTTTCCCCCAGATGGTCTGCAGGAGGAGAGGAGAGGAGCTGCAGGGCTGGAGGGGAAGGGGGTGGGGGTAGCTCATGCTCGTCCAAAACGCCATGTCCTGTGGGTTTTTATCTCTAGGACCCAAACCTCTGGATCCCACTCTGTGTCTCTGGCTGCCTCCTTCCTGCCTTCCTGCCTTCCTTTCCTCTTCCCCCTCTCTCTTCTCTCATCTATTCTTCATTTATCTCTTTTTCTGTTTGTCTGCCAGTCATCAGAGCCATCTGTCTGGTTTCTCCATGATAAAAAGCTGCTTTTTTGAAGCCAGATACACCAGGATGTTCTCATTGTGAATATGCCCCCTGCCGGGTGAGACACCTCTGAGGGGCCGGAGAGAGAGGAGATTAATTCAGCCTGGTCAGGTCTATGTTCCTTACGTAAGAGCGCTGCTGAGGTGTCCCTATATTGTGAGGAACATGTAATCGACAAAGCCCCGCTGCTCTCCTCCCCAGGGAACAGACGATAACCTCCAGAGAATAACAGCAAAGGCAGAGAGATGGGGGGAGTATTTGTCGCAGTAAAATTACATGAAGACACATTTTAAGGTGCCAAAATGGAAAAATGCAATTTCAAAAACTTTAAAATTCAAGCCTTAAGCGTTTCATTGTTCCACTTAGTGCTGAGAAAACTCAAAATGGAAGTTTTTGCAGGGTTGGTGAGCAGTTTTTTTCAAATGAAGAAACAACAACAATAAAAAAGCTCAATTCAGAAGTTTACAGAGCTTTAGAAGAACCTCAGAGGCAGAAAGAGCAGGATTTCCAAAGAAAAGAAAAACAGAAAAATCCCCGAGAGCTAGACACAATGCAGTCTAAGACAACGCATGCACAATACACAACAAAATACAAGCATGCCCAGAGAACATGTTTAACAATACAAACTGGTGTTTTAACAACATTTAGAGCCACAGTTTTGAGCATCACCCCACCACCTGAACAATATCACAGAAATCAGACACATCCAGAAAAACTAGTCTATGCATTTGTTACCTCCAGGTTGGATTACTTTAATTCCCTTTTATCAGGTGGCCCTAAGTCTCTAAAGACTCTTCAGCTGGTCCAAAACGCTGCAGCTTGAGTACTGACAAGAACTAGGAAGAGAGAGCACATCTCTCCAGTGTTCGCTTCTCAACACTGGCTCCCCATAAATCTAGAATATAATTTAAAATCCTTCTTCTGACCTACAAAGCCCTTAATGTTCAGACACCTTTGTGCCTTAAAAAGCTCATAGTGCCCTATCACTCCTCTAGAATGCTACACTTCCAACATGCAGGCCTGATCTTCGTGCCTAAAGTTTCTAAAAGTAATATAGGAGGTTGAGCCTTCACTTATCAGGCCCCTCTCCTTTAGAATCATCTATCAGTCAGGGTCTGGGAGGGAGACACCCTCTCTACTTTTAAGAGTAGACTTCAAATGTTCCTTTTTTAAAGCTTATAGAAAGGGCAGGCACAGGCTTGGACCAGCTCTTAGTTATGCAGCTATAGAGGCTCGGACTGGGCTTAGACTGCTATAGGCTCGGACTCTGCCACAGGCTTAGATTGCTATAGGCTTAGACTGCTATGGACTCAGACTGCTAAAGGCTTAGACTGAAATAGGTTCAGACGCTATAGGCCCTGACTGTTATAGGCTTAGTGATATAGGCTCAGTCTCTTATAGGCTTAGGCTGCCATGGGCTCCAACTTGTATTGGCATAGACTGATGTACTCTTACACTGCTTTAGGCCCATACTGCCAAGGGCTTAGACTTCCGAGAGCTTAAACCGATAAAAGCGTTAACTGCTTTAGTCTTAAACTGCTCTATGCTTAGTCTCTTATAGTCTTAAACCCCTATAGGCTTAGCCTGCTATAGGCTTAGACTGCTGTACTTTTAAACTGCTATAGTCTTAAACTGCTATAGGCTTAGACTGCTATAGGCTGAGACTGATAAAAGCTTTAACTGCTATAGTCTTAAACTGCTATAGGCTTCGACTGTTGTACTCTTAAACGGCTATAGGCTTAGACTTCTATAGGCTTAGACTGCTGTACTCTTAAACTGCTATAGGCTTAAACTGCTGTAGTCTTAAACTGCTATAGGCTTAGACTGTGGTGAATGTCATAATCTTCTTGAAAACAGCCTCACTAGGCTTAAGAAGTGTCTTTCTTATATTGGTTGGTGAATGAGGTCCAGGGTTAGAGGCCTCACGTAGATCTGAGTGTCCAGTGGTTTCAGGAGTAAATGTCAACATATAAACAAACAAACAAACTAACATCTCGTAGCAAAGATGTTTCATGACTATGACAGATACAGCAGAGCCTCACTTGCTGCATCTCAATGATTCTGATGAGAGATGTTTTGCAGAACGTGAGAGAATAGGATCAGGGTAGACTGAGAGTAGACATCAGTGAGCTCTGCTCTGGTTTAAAACTCTGAGATTGTCTAAACCAGAGGGTCCACCCTGTCAGAGACATCTCCTCTTATCGATCTGTGGCCTCACCACATTTCCTCAGGATGGATTACACCAGCATGTCAGGAGTTTTCTTTCTTTCATTTTAACAAAAAGGCAGATATTTTCCTTTTTTTCAGACTCTGACCCACTGAAACGTCTCCCTCGGTTTTTTTCTGTCTCAAAAGGAGTAAATGCATTAGTTTCCTGCAAACCCGAAACATTGCCTGGTGCAGTTGAGTTTGTTTCTTTAACTGGTGTGAACTAGTGACAGGATGTGCTTTTTTCAGCTTTCAAAGACCTGAACTGTGACTGTACCGTGTCCAGGACCACAGGGATGTTTTCAGTCTGAAGATGTTCCCCGTTCCTCATCACAGAGTCACTTCTGTCTTTTAATCTTAACTTCTTAAACTAAATCGAGTTTATTTTTGACGTAAAATGTGCAAAAGTAAATTTTATGCACCCTATCTCATTATTTCTGAAATATATAACACTGCAAAGTGTGAAGGCAGAAACTCAAACATGAAATCGACCTGGCATCATCCCTGCCCATCCCCCTCCTCAGAGGGATTTTACTCCCCATCAACATTTCTGAACACCTTGATGATTTAAAGGCAGCTCTCTGCAGCGGTGCAGAGCTCAGACCGTCAGGATTTAAGACTTTATTGATTGTCATAAAATGAGAGCACTCGGAGAAAGAACAGGTTTTTAATGACACCAAACTGAATATCTCTGGCACAGAGTCACGGAGGAGATTTCTACAGTGATTGATCGGTATAAAGAGGAGTCCATTCAAAGAGTTCATTTGTTTTCACTTTCTTTAGTCTCCTCTCAAACCCTCAAATATTGAATGATGGTATTTCATTTCAAGCATTTTAAGAACAGCTCTGCAGAGAACCAAACAAATGAATCATTCTTACTGATTCAGTTTAGATATGTCATGTGAGCCATGAGCTGCACGTTAAATTCAACAAGCTGGCAGCAGCTTTGTTTCTCCATTGTTCTCTTAGGGCACAGTACGGAGAGTGGGCTGGTGGGTGTTAGGATACTGTTATGTATTATATTACAAACACATTTATTTTATTTACAGTCATGGATGCTCCCTATCATGGAGTCTGGGAGCACTGGGCCCAGATGCTCCCTATCATGGAGTCTGGGAGCACTGGGCCCAGATGCTCCCTATCATGGAGTCTGGGAGCACTGGGCCCAGATGCTCCCTGTCATGGAGTCTGGGAGCACTGGGCCCAGATGCTCCCAGTCAGGCTTCTAAGATGGCCACAACCACCTATACCTGTACCTGAAACACAAGAGGAACGAAAGGCCGATTTATACTTCTGCGTCGAATCGACGGAGGTCCGTGTAGCTCCCGTACCTAAGCTGAGGACTATGCACGTAGATGACGTGCACCTCCTCCAAAATGTAACTAACTGTAGAATCAACGTAGACCGCAAACCCTGTGATTGGTCCACTCAGCGGTATTGTATTTCCCGCATTTACAGCACGTCCGGGATCCCCGCACATCAGCCATGTATTTAATCTCCTGCTCTCTATTCTTCATGTAATCATGTCTGTATGATAAACAGCAACATGTATCAGCTGTAGATTAACATAACATGCTCTGAATCTATGTGGAAAAGTAAACAGAGATCGTGGCGGGGCCGGAAGCAGGGGACCGGCTATCAGAGCCGGCACTGCCCTCAAGTGTTTCAGCGGAGAATTGCTACACGTCACAGACACGTCGACGCACAAGTATGTGGGGCACATGTCTGCGTCTGCTGCGTAGGGGCCAGAGGGATTCACGAATAAGTACAGCTTTTTTGACAGCAGAAACAACCCTAACCCTCGATTAGTCTGAAGGTCCTGATAAAATGTTCAACTTCACATCATCAGCTCAGGGTCTGTTCAGTTCATGTTTGAATGCTTTACAAAGACGAGTTTGAGCTGATCGTCCTTCATGTCCTCATCCTACCTCTCACTTTAATGAACACTTTACACAAAGACACACACTGAATGAGATGTCCTGAGAGCGGAGATTGTTTCTCTCTCTCTCTGGTATGTCAGAGATGTATACTTCTATTTTTCAGTGCTGGTTCTTCTTAATCATACAATGACGTATGCTTTTGGAGGGAACAGAGTGCAAAGGAGGAGAGGGCCAGTGAAAGATTGAGCTGGAAGAGAGTTGTATATGAAAAGAAAATAGAGAGAGAGAGATTTGTGGCATCGTCAAAAAGAAGAGAAATGATCCTAGGAACTCTGTCTGATTTTTCGCCTGGAGAAGCACACACTGAGCCAGCAGTGCAAACACCTGCAGATTTTTATTTTCTATGCATTTGTTATCAGCGCCGTGTTTTATACCCGGCTCCTGTAATGGTGCGGTAAATCACAGCTGACAAGTCGGGAACAGTCGCAGGGCCACCTCTCCTTTAAAGGAAAGACAAATGATGGAGAAAGTAGTTCCGTTATTAGAAGCTCAGACGTCTGTGTTGAATAACAGATTGAGAAATACTGTTTCTGTCAATGTGGGGTGGATGTTTCAGACGGTTCAATTCAGCCCTGTAAAGTAGTTCATTCTAGTTTATGTTGTTTTCCTTACTTCATCAAAGGGACAGGTGTGCTTTTTTTAAAGTGTGGTCGTGTGAGGTATTTTTCAACAGTACATGTATTACTAACAGGGGAATCAAGCTGGGTCAATTGAACTTCTTAATTATACTGGAGTTATATAATTAACAGACCCAACATTAATCCACCATGAGCAGAGCACTTTGCAGCTTTTAACAAGTAACAGAGTCAGGACAAACTTCCTTTAACAGGCAGAAACCTTGTTTACAAGCAAGACCAGCAAAATAATGGCAATCAATTGATAATGATATCAACAGTTCAGGTTACTGTTTTTAAAATTAGCAATACCAATCAGTACGTTTACAGCAATGATCCAGAGGAACCCAATGTCTATGGTTAGTAACTTCAATGGGACAGGAAGAGTTAAGTAAGTGACAGGTAGACAGAGGAGAGAGAGGGAGAGACAGGAACCCAATGTGTCAGTTCTCCTGGCAGTCTAAGCTTATAGCAGTCTAAACTTATATCAGTCTAAGCCTAGAGCACTCTGAGCCTGTAGCAGCCTAAGCCTATAGTCGTCTAAGCATATAGTAGTCTAAGCCTATGGTGGTTTAAGCCTATAGCAGTCTTAGCCTATAGCAGTCTAAGTCTATAGCAGTCTGAGCTTATAGTAGTCTAAGTCTATAGCAGTCTGAGCCTATAGTAGTCTAAGTCTATATCAGTCTGAGCCTATAGTAGTCTAAGTCTATAGCAGTCAAAGCCTTAAGCAGTCTAAGCCCAGAGCAGTATAACTAAGAGCCAGCCCTCTAAAAGGATACAGTTTGAAGCCTACTCTTAAAAGTAGACAGGGAGTATGGGTCCAAGACCCTGACTGGTATATGATTCCAAAGAAAACATGCCTAATAATTGAAGGACTTTTTTTAGAGACCTTAAGTACGACGAGCAGGCCCGCATGCGGGGTGTGTTCTAGAGAGGTAATAGGGCACTACAAGCTCTTTAAGAAACAAAGGTGTCTGACCATTAAGAGCTGTGTAGATCAGAAGAAGGATTTTAAATTACATTGTAGATTTTATGGGGAGCCAGTGTAGAGAAGCTAACACAGTCAGTACACAAGCTGCAGTGTTTTGGACCACCTGGGTCCTGTGGAGAAATGCAACATTCCAACCTTGAGGCAATAAATGCATGGAGTAGTTTCTCTGCACAGCTCTGAGACAAAACCATCTCAGTTTGGACAATAAGAGTTAACATTATATATTAGGTCACATTCAGAACAGTTCATCTCAACCGGACTTTTATTTCAGCCTCCACACACTTCATCACTTGCTGCCCTGCATTGATTTTATATTCATTACAAATTCTGTCAGGAGTGCAGAGACAAAATCTGGAAGTGAAACAAAAAAATATAAGAGGATGAAATAATAGGCTGAGCATTAACCTCCACTTATCCATAAATGTCTGTCTCAAATGATTTTACATTACTGATTTCAGTTTACTGCATTTATTGCCTCACATCAATTTCCTCATTCTGTTATTCTCCACCATCACCTTCACCTTCACCTCCCTCCCTCCTCCCTCCATCCGTCCAACCTTTGTCCATCATTTGTGTGGTTTCTCCCTCTCATTCTCTCTCTCTCTCTCTCTCTCTCTCTCTCTCTCTGCCTTTTCAAAACAGGAATGAGTTCACCCCAAATCCTGTGTGTAAATGTAAATGTGGACATGTCTAAAGGTCACTGATTACATCAGTGTCTGCTGGGATCTCTCTCTCTCTCTCTCTCTCTCTCTCTCTCTCTCTCTCTCTCTCTCTCTCTCTGGGTTTGTTTGTTTGTGTGTGTGTGTGTGTGTGTGTGTGTGTGTGTGTGTGTGTGTGTGTGTGTGGTTGTTCCAAATTACCATCTTTGGCACATTTGAATGTGTTTTTAATTATCTGCCTTCAACAGGCTATCAGGATAGAGCGAGAGAGACAGAGACAGAGAGATGGAGAGAGGGAGAGAGGGAGGGAGGGAAACAAATCCTGAGGGAGACAAGGAGACAGGATGAGAGGGGTGAGAGGTAGAGAGTGATAGTTTCTGTAGTTGATGGACTCTCATTAATGTCTGTCATCGTGCTTTAATTTAAGTTATTTCCAGAGGACTTCCTCTTCGTTCCTGTGTGTCGCCTCGGGCTCCATCAGCTGCTCTGAGTTTCAGAGTTTCTGTGTTTGAAAACGCTCCAGCAGCCTCTGCTCGTTCTGATGAAACCCACACTTCATGTTCTTCCGTTTATTTTTGTAACCCATCCCTGGATAGAGCCGGGTCTGCTGACCTCTCCTGATCAACACCGATCGACTGAGCCCTGCTGTCAACCCCTCTCTAAGGATTTAACCTTTGACCAAGTGCTTGACATAAGCCACCTGCAAGACAATTTGTTGTTTTCTAATTATACAACCAGGGACAACCTAATCTGTCAAATCAAATCAAATCAAATCAAATCAAATCAAATGAAATTAAATCAAATCAAATCAATCATATCATTGACATAAAATAAAATCAAATAAATAAAAATAAAACAAAAATAAACAAGACCAATCCAATCCAACCATAACACATTAGATTAAATTGAATTGAATTGAATTGAATTAAATTAAATTAAATTAAATTAAATTAAATTAAATTAAATTAAATTAAATTAAATTAAATTAAATTAAATTAATCTAATCTGCTAAAAAAGGGTCTGGCATATACAATGGGGCAAAAAAGTATTTAGTCAGCCACTGATTTTGCAAGTTCTCCCACTTAGAAAGATGAGAGAGGTCTGTAATTTTCATCAGAGGTACACTTCAACTATGAGAGACAAAATGAGAAAAAAAATCCTGGAAATCACATTGTAGGATTTTTAAAGAATTTATTTGTAAATTATGGTGGAAAATAAGTATTTGGTCACCCACAAACAAGCAAGATTTCTGGCTCTCACAGACCTGTAACTTCTTCTTTAAGAAGCTCTTCTGTCCTCCACTCGTTACTTGTATTAATGGCACCTGTTCGAACCCCTTATCTGTATAAAAGACACCTGTCCACAGCCTCAAACAGTCAGACTCCAAACTCAACCATGGCCAAGACCAAAGAGCTGTTGAAGGACACCAGGAAGAAAATTGTGGACCTGCACCAGGCTGGGAAGAGTGAATCTACAATAGGCAAGCAGGTTGGTGTGAATAAATCAACTGTGGGAGCAATTGTAAGAAAATGGAAGACATACAAGACCATTGATAATCTCCCTCAATCTGGGGCCCCACGCAAGATCTCATCCCGTGGGGTCAAAATGATCATGAGAACGGTGAGCAAAAATCCCAGAACTACACGGAGGAACCTGATGAATGACCTGCAGAGAGCTGGGACCAAAGTAACAAAGGCTACCATCAGTAACACACTACGCCGAGAGGGACTCAAATCCTGCAGCACCAGGCATGTCCCCCTGCTTAAGCCAGTACATGTCCAGGCCCGTCTGAAGTTTGCCAGAGAGCATATGGATGATCCAGAAGAGGATTGGGAGAATATCATGTGGTCAGATGAAACCAAAATAGAACTTTTTGGTAAAAACTCAACTCGTTGTGTTTGGAGGAAGAAGAATGCTGAGTTGCACCCCAAGAACACCATACCTACTGTGAAGCTCGGGGTGGCAACCTCATGCTTTGGGGCTGTTTTTCTGCAAAGGGGAGAGGACGACTGATCCGTGTTAAGGGAAGAATGAACGGGGCCATGTATCGTGAGATTTTAAGCCAAAACCTCCTTCCATAAGTGAGAGCATTGAAGATGAAATGTGGCTGGGTCTTCCAACATGACAATGATCCCAAAAACACCGCTCGGGCAACGAAGGAGTGGCTCCGTAAAAAGCATTTCAAGGTCCTGGAGTGGCCTAGCCAGTCTCCATACCTCAACCCCATAAAACATTTGTGGAGGGAGTTGAAAGTCCGTGTTGCCCAGCGACAGCCCCAAAACATCACTGCTCTAGAGGAGATCTGCATGGAGGATTGGGCCAAAATACCAGCTACAGTGTGTGCAAACCTGGTGAAGACTTACAGGAAATGTTTGACCTCTGTCATTGCCAACAAAGGTTATGTTACAAAGTATTGAGTTGAACTTTTGTTATTGACCAAATACTTATTTTCCACCATAATTTACAGATAAATTCTTTAAAAATCCTACAATGTGATTTCATGGATTTTTTTTTCTCATTTTGTCTCTCATAGTTGAAGTGTACCTCTGATGAAAATTACAGACCTCTCTCATCTTTCTAAGTGGGAGAACTTGCAAAATCAGTGGCTGACTCAATACTTTTTTGCCCCACTGTATCCACTTGTTGACACGGTGACAACATTTGTCTCTGATTAGCATCAGTAAACAATCTGGATGATATTTTATATATGTCTCTTAATTCACTTCCCAGCAGAGAGAAGAAGAAGAGAGGATGACACAAACTAGAGAGGGATGTTAAAACAGACTGAGAGAAAGAGACGTCTAACAAAGTGAAGAAAACAGACATGTAGCAAACACAAACACAACACAGTATGAGCTCTGACCGAATTACAGGACTGACTGAGAGACTAACAGAGAAGAGGACCTTATACAGAAGCTGCTGTTATTCTCTGACTCTGTTCAGAAGGACAACAGAAAACACTACAGACTTAACTGAATCAAAATGTTCAATAAGCGGGATAATGTATAGTTAGCTGATGTTTTTTGACGGGGTGAGACAAGGCCCCAGGGTGAGGCTTGTCAGCTGTTTGTGGTTAATAAAACCATCTTCCTCTGTAACATAAAGCTCTCTCTCTCTGTAGGGATCCTGTCTGTAATGTTGTCAGACTCTTAGAATAACAACCTGAGCCTGTCAGGGACAAAAACAAGAACTTAAAGAGGACAAATCACTCTCTAAACTTGTTTGAATCTGTCTGCTATCTCTCTATCTGGACCCTGCAGGCTGACATCGGAAGAGTTTGGGATGTTGTTATTTTCGACTGACAACCTCAGGTATGAACATGACCTCATACCTGACATACTGTCTCGGTGTTGCTGTCATATGGCGTCCATCCATCTGTCTGTCCATCCATCTATCTGTCTGTGTTTTTGTCTTTCCTCCTCTGTTTCACTCTCTTGGGATGTCCTTCATTTCCGCTCCTCCACTCATCTTCCTTCCTCAGCCCACTCGCTCTTGTGTTTTTATCGCTACATACCTTTACCTGTCCTCTGTCTGCCTCACCTGAGTCTCTTTTTTTTCTTTTTGAGTGACATATTGAGAGTGTAGACATGTTTCCAGATAGCCAGGCAGTGAAGCCTGACAATGAGACAGTCCTCTACTGAGAGTGAGAGACACGAAGAGAGAGAGAGGCTCAACTCAATTAATTCAAACAACTTTATTAATCTCACACAGGGCAGCTGGTTGTAAGGAACTAGTTTATAAAAACACAAATAACACACTGATATCAAGAAAATACATGTAAGATAAAATATGGAATGAGATTTAAAGTGAATACTGATGTAAAGATGTCTGATAAATACATCAACACATTCGTATCAATCAAACTGTCGTCAGCCGATAGCTGATAGTTTCCTGCAACCACAAATCCATTACAGTTGGTACAGGGACAACAAAACAGGTGAAACATTGTGTAATGTAAAAAAAAAAAACCTGAAGGAACATCTCCCAACTAATGAGGTTTATGATTAACAGGTTAGTCACATGGCTGAGTATAAAGAGTCTCTCAGAAGGAAAGATGGGAAGAGGTTCACCACTCTGAGAGACTGTGTGAGCAAATAGGTCGACAGCTTCAGAGTAATGTTCCTCAGAGTGAAATGACCAAGAATAAGTGGATTTCATTGTCTACAGTTATACTATCATTAAAAGATTCAGAGAATCTGGAGACATCTCTGTACTAAAGATCGCTGCATGACTCTGTAGTGGAGATCACTGCATTTAAAAGAAACATGACTCTGTAGTGGAGATCACTGCATTAAAAACAGACAAGACTCTGTAGTGGAAATCACTGAATGGGCTCAAAATCACTGTCTGAACACAGGTCATCACTGCATTCGGATTTGCAGGTTAAAACCAAGGGAGAGGTTCCGATGGCTGGTGGTGAGGCTTTCAGCAGTGTGTCTGCCCCCTGGTGGCTGGCTGCAGTATAGGTCAAAAAATCTGTGTCAAACTTTAAAAAATAAATACACGTCGTACGAATGTTTCTCACATCCGTATGCTGTGGTGATATGTAGTTAGTATTTGAGTGTTTTGTGTTTAAGGCCTCTTTTTCCTGAAAAGTTTGTTTTTCGTTGGTTATTAGAGTTTAAAAAACGGGGTTTTACTTCCTGGTTTCCTTTGATTCACAGCCGCCGTGGAGTGAAACTTCAAAGGACACACAGCGTCTTGTGACGTCACGCTGTAGGGCGGAGCTTATTACAGCGGTTTCACAGGCTCTGGCTGCACAATGGCTGCGCCCAGGAGAGGGATTTTTTTGGCTTCAGAACTGTACAACGGGAAGAGGCGGAGCAACGCTGTCCATTTTTATTTACAGTCTATGGTTAAAACTGAACTATCCAAAGAGGAAACCATATACGAACATGATTCAGAAATACTGGAGACTTCTCTGGTCCTGAGCCCGTTTAAGATGGACTGAGTGGAAGTGAAAATCTGTCCTGTGTTCTGATGAATCAAAATCTGACGTTATTTTTTTGAAATTATGGAGGCTGTGTCCTCTCCTTGTTAAATTAAACGTTGGATTAAAAGATTGAAATGATACAAAAACCATCAATGTCTGCTTTTATAAACATTTTATAAAGAGCCACAAATGTTTTAACAATATGATAAATGACACAACAGCTCTTTTAAACTGAAGACAACACATTCAGAGTTCCCCCTGCTGACTGTCTGCAGTATAGGTCATAAACTCTGCTTCCGTCAATATAAAAAGATGGGACATGGGTCAAACTGCAAAATCCAAAAGGTGTCTGCTCTGGTGGTGAGGATATTTTGGCTTCACTTTTCAAACAACGGGGGGGGGATTTAAACCCCCATAATGCGTTTTTAAATGATCAATTTATCTTCACTTTGTCTTCTAAACATGTCAAAATGAATCCTGGTATGATAACCTAAAACTGGGTCATTTCTTATTTCTATAGCAAACTTTACTCTCCTGTAAATAAAAGGGTTCAGGAGACAACTGAGCAGAAACATTAAATTCCTCAAAATTCCCCTTGTTGAATTTCTGAAAGTCACCTACTAGTGTGTGTGTGTGTGTGTGTGTGTGTGTGTGTGTGTGTGTGTGTGTGCGTGCGTGTGTGTTTTCACTAGACTGCAGATACTGTAGTCTAGGAAAGCAATTCAGTCAGGCTGTCTCTATGCATTTTTCACCTTGTGGAACCAACATGCTCTCTCTCTCTCTGGCTCTCTTTTATTCATGCACACAGACACACACACACAAACACACACACACACACACACACACACACACACACACACAGACACACAGACACACATACAGACTTTCCTTCCCATTTTCCTAGATAAAGTCTGGCCCATCCGGCTGCAAAAGGTTGTAGCGGTGGAAGGTGGCGATTACTGTCCTCATTTTCAGTGCAGCTTATAAACTGATTTTCCCGCCGTGCTGATGGAACATTTGGTGTTATTAACTTTTTTAACCTCTTTAAAATGAGGCCGGATGGTGAAGAATGGGAGCATGTAGACATTTTTACAGCTGAGGGACCTGCAGGGAGACGCTGCTGCAGGATAAATGAGGCTCAGTATGGAGGCTGAGCCTAGAGAGGACCTGTCGTTAGGGAAACAGTTTTTGTATTTTCAGCAGCTTCTTTTTAAATGTGACCATAAAGCGTCCTATATTCAAATGTGACTGATCTACCTGCATGATCTTTTTTGTTCAGATTAGGAATGAGATGTTTGGAGGATGTTTGAAAGGATACTCAGTGAGATCGTTTACACTCTGCAGCAGCAGGTTTTTAAAAGACACTCACTGAGAGCTCACTTTATCCCTCTTCACTCTCCTCGCTCTCTCACACATCTCCACAGTAATTAGACGGCTAATGAAGGACCCCCTGTCTCCCTTGAGTGTCGTGTCTCACCCTCAGTCTCACACACACACACACACACACACACACACACACACACACACACCAATAAATGCGGATCTTCTCTCTGTGTGAAGGTGTACAGGCTGTAATGAGTGGAGGTGTGAGCGTGTTGAATGATCCTAACAGGTGCAGTGTATTCATAAGGACAGACTTCCAGCATACTAACAGCTGAGCTTCATGAGACAGGTATGTTTGTATCAGTGAGCTGATCATTGTCTCTACTGTTACATGAAAATGAAAACCTCAGCGTGTCACTCTGCCTGTAAACATCCTGCAGCGATGTAAACATGGCACTCTGGCATCAACATATTGTAGAATTGTTTGTTTATTTACACGGCTGTTAATCCACCTGGTGACATGCTAAGCTAATTAGCATTATTCACAAGAATTTATCCTTCCACGAACATCACAAGAAAATGTGTATGTCAGATCACACGGTATCTCTGTTAATTTCAAACATAACTCTAAAAGAGCACACACTGAAATAACAGCAACATTTCTCCACATTTAGCTCCAGAACGCCATAAAAACGAAGAGTGAATTTTTAAAAGTCACTTTTTTATCACTTCTAGCAATATTTGTGATCTATTTCACTTTCGTGACATATATATATAAGTTGAATCTAAATGTTAAATCTAAATGTTAAATCTAAATGTTAACTCCAAATGTTAAATCTAAATGTTAAACGTTGCTCTGCGATCATAAATATTTTGCTAATATGCAAATTTACACTGCCGTCTAGCGGAAGTACCAAAATAAAAGCTTCATTTAGATTAACAACCAACAATTATGTAACATTTAACATTTATATCTATATTTTAACATTTAGATTTGTCAAGAGGCCTAATGCCACATTATGAGTTTGTGTTAATGCTGTTGTTTGTGTTAAGAGGAAGGTGCACATTCCTCTTGGTTCCTCCTCATTCCTCACCTGAAGGAGGTTCCACTGATTGGGGAGCTGCAGCCTGATTGGCCAAGTGAGCAGGTGACCAGCTTTAAAATAAGCTGCAGGAAAATGGTGATGCTCTTTACACTGCTGTGTGACCTGAGGCCAGAAGAAGACCCTTTGTTAACTTTTCTCAATTTTCTTTTGTTATCACAGGGAACCCAGCAAGCTGTGTGTTTTCCCTAAATATAACTGGCTGAATAAACTATGAGCCTACACTTCAAGGAACACCTGGTTGGAAGTTTTTCTTCGTTGTTTCCACTCACACTGCCTGCTTCCCACAGTATAACAAGATTTTAACATTTAGATTTAACATTTATATTAAGCATTTTGATTTATCAGAGATTTAACAGTAATTTTAACATCAAGATTTTTGTTATAACAAAATCAGATGTAAAAATGATCACAAATATTGCTCTGAATGTGATTTAAAAAAGTGATTTTTAAAACTTCACAGTTTTTTTTTTGGAGCTAAATGTGGAGAGTTGTTGCTGTTATTTTCAGTTTGCACAACTTTACAAATGGTGCCCCATAATGTTAAGTATTTGTGCTGAAGCTGCCCAGTGTCTTTGCCTTAATACACCTTAAGGCTTCGACTGTGTAGAAGCATCATGTGGCCTGCAAGCATCATGCAGTGGTAAAGCAGTGAAGGTAACAAACATAAGGACTCCAGAACAAAGGAAAACAATATTCCAAATGTCATTGTGCAGAAATAAGTCAACATGTATGCAGACTGAAGGTCTGGCTGGTTTTACATCATCATGAGTGCGCGTGCCGAGGAGTAGAACTGCACTGTATAAAATATACGCATATAGTTTGGATCCAGATGCATCCATCTCCTCAAAAGGATCAGGCACAGAAGGCTAGTATTATAACCTGATAACCGATCAAGATTAAAGATTCAGTTTGTTATTGTTCTTCTGCACCAAGTGGCAACCTCCAGCCACGAGAATTGAAGCCAATGCAAAAGTGTAAAAAACTGGAGTTTCTCGAGTATCCGCTTGAGGCTGGCTCTGGAAGTACCGGAAACCACATACACACAAATTCAAAAAAGCCAATTTCTGCAGCAGAAATAAACATGTTTACAGGCTGGTGCTAAAAACAAGTGTAGTCTGGATGGCTAATTTCTCGATCGTCACACACTAAACAGGGGGTACATTTTTCATAATGCGGCTATTATAAAGATACAGTCGTTTGAAAAAGTTAAGGCACCCCTCTGAGGCTGTATAATAATTTACTCTGTCTTCACAGAAAATGATCAAAGTGGCATGTCATTTATTTTCTAATTAAAGCTGAGTACTGGGGTGTTTTCCAGACAAAAAAACTTTAAGTGTAGCAATACTAAATTGTATGAAATTAAATCAGATGTCAAAAATAGTCTGTGCAAAAGTGTGGGCACCCTTGTCATTTTATTGATTTGAATACCTGTAACTACTTAACACTGATTTATTGGAACACAAAATTGATTTTATGAGCTCGTTTAGCATTGAACTTCATAGACAGGTGCATCCAATCATGAGAAAAGGTATTTAAGGGGGCCAATTTCAAGTTGTTTTTCTCTTTGACTCTCCTCTGAAGAGTGGCGACATGGGGACTTCAAAACAACTCTCAAATAACCTGAAAACAAAGATTGTTGAGCATTATGGTTTAGGGGAAGGCTACAAAAAGCTATCTCAGAGATTTCAGCTGTCAGTTTCCACTGTGAGGAACATGGTGAGGAAATGGAAGGCTACAGGCACAGTTCTTGTTGTGGCCAGAAGTGGCAGGCCAAGAGAAATATTGGAGAGGCAAAGGCGAAGGATGGTGAGAATGGTCAAAAACAACCCACAGACCACTTCCAAAGACCTACAAGATCATCTTGCAGCAGATGGTGTCAATGTCCATCGTTCAACAATTCAGCGCACTTTGCACAAGGAAAAGCTGTATGGGAGAGTGATGCATAAGAAGCCTTTTCTGAGCACACGCCAAAAACAGAGTCGCTTGAGGTATGCAAAAGCACATTTGGACAAGCTAGCTGCATTTTGGAATAAGGTGCTGTGGACTGATGAAATAAAGATTGATTTATTTGGGTATACCAGGTGCCGTGGTGAAAGAACACAATATTTCAAGAAAGTAGTCTAGTGCTGGTACTGGGAATCTTGTTAAAGTTGAGGGTTGCATAGATTCCACTCAATATCAGCATATTCGTAAGAATAATGTTCAAGAATCTGTCCCAAAGTTGAAGTTACGCTGGGGCTGGTTATTTCAACAAGACAACGACCCAAAACACTGCTCAAAATTTTCTCAGGCATTCATGCAGAGGAACAAGTACAATGTTCTAGGATGACCATCCCAGTCCCCAGACTTGAACATTTGTGAGATGATTTGAAGTGGGCTGTCCATGCTCGGAAACCATCAAGCCTAACTAAACTGGAGATGTTTTAGAACGAAGAATTGTCCAAAATAACTTCAACCAGAATCCAGACACTCATTACAGGCCTTAGGAAGCATCTAGTGGCTGTTATTTTTGCAAAAGGAGGCTCTACTAAATATTGATGTGATTTTTCCGTTGGAGGGCCCAAATGTATGCACTAATTTTGCTTTGATGCATATTGCACATTTACCGTTAATCCAAAAAATATAATTTCACCACTGAAATATTACTGTGTCCATCAGTTATTTGATATATCAAATGAAATTGCTGATAAAAACACCCAATGATTTATGAATGAAAATAATGGAAATTGTCAGGGGTGCCCAAACTTTTTCATACAACTGTATTAAGATTACGAGTTTTCCATTATAAGAGGCACAGCTGACATGATTGACAGGCGGGAACATTGTAGCTGTTGGCTAGGAGACCCCGCCTCTTTACGTCACAATAGCTCGACAGCAGTTGAGTTCAGCATATCCAATCTGGTTCCCACCCACGATCAGTTTCAAAACAGCACTTCAGAAACAGATGGGTGACGTCAGGGATAATACGTCCATTAATTATACAGTCTTTGTTCTGCACACATAAAAAAAGTTAATATGCTGTTTTTCAGTAGTGACAGGAAAGGAAAATATCTAAACCATCTTCCTATAAAAAAAAAAGCTTTAAAGAAATAAAAACATAAAATACTCATAACATACTTTGATTTATGCAGCTATATAAATAAAATTGTACCTAATAAGTATCTGTCCCTGACGAATGTCAAACACAGAGACCCAAACTGTATTTTACCAGGCTGTAAACATGTTTATTTCCGCTATAACATTTTGATATGAGGCTCTATGGGGACTGAGTCACTGCAGGAGACACTCTAGTGGACAAGAGGGGAACTGCATATTTTGGTTGAGCAAGGCAAATTAAAGGTGACATATCATGCAAAATGGACTTTTTAATGGTTCTCTACCTGAAATATGTGTCCCTGGCATGTCTACAAACCCCCCAAGAATGAAAAAAATCCATTCTGCCCCTGTTTTGATTTCTACACCTTTCTGTAAATGTGTGTGAAACGAGCCGTTTCAGACTTCCGTGTTTTTGTTACATAACAACAATATCCGGTCTGTCACGGAGTCAGAGCTCGGAGCTTGTTCAGCCCATAGACTGTATAAAATAATACTGAATCCCCCCTCCGTTTTTCATTACCTGCACAAATGTGTGCTAACAAGGAGCTTAGGAGGGAGGCATGCTAGTTGTAGGCTGTCTTAATAAACACAAAGGTCGGTTTTACTCCCCACGTTTGAAGATCTAGTGGATGATTTTTATTTGTCATGGATAAGTGCTAGCGCTAGTTAGCATAGCTACATACATGTTCATAGCTGTAGCTGTGTACCAAGACCCACATCTACATACTGACAAATAAAACAACAAGAAACACTAAATCTGTGACCAATCCTTCAGAAAGGTCCTGCTGCCTTTCTGGCAGAGGTCGGTTTTACTCCCCATGTCTGCAGATTTGAAGATCTAGTGGATGATTTTTATTTATCATGGATAAGTGCTAGCGCTAGTTAGCATAACCACATAGCTACATGTTCGTAGCTGTGTACCAAGACACACGTCAACATACTGATAAATAAAACAACAAGAAACACTAAATCTATGACCAATCCTTCAGAAAGGTCCTGCTACAGGCGCCTCTCCGTCAGGATCAGATTCTGGATCAGATTCAGAGGGTTGAAGTAACGTGATCTCTGAGCAGCCGTGTATGTTCAGCCAACATGTAAACATTAGATCAACGTGCTGGAGAGCCGAGACCACATCCACTTCATGAGGGGGCGTGGTCAGAGAGAAAACAGAGTGTTCTGAGGAGGACTGAAGAAGAGGATTTTTCAGGCATGTCAAAATCTGATTTCAAAGTGTTTTTTTGAGCATAAACTTTAAAGACATGTTTTGGGGACCTCTTAGACCAATATATATTGATGAAAAAAAGCGTGATATGTCACCTTTAAACATAATGAAAGGATTGGCTGTTTAAACTTGGTTAGAATTGTAAAACAACAACCGTGATAACCACAGTGTCCTTCTCAGGTCATGCCGAGCCTCCTGAGACCACCCCCTTCATGCTGTCAGTGTAAACAGTCATCGTAGGAAAACTTTGGAGTCAGAGCACCTGAAATATTTAGACACTTTCAGGAGAGTGTGTGAAAAATGCTTATGAAACGTGACATGTGAAAAAAGTCTAACCTCTGGAGATTGTGATTCCCTGCAGCTGGACGCCTCCTGCAGGTGTAACACCTGATCTGCTGACTGGGCCTCTGTAAGGCCGGGGTTAGGCCTCCCTTTGGCCTTGTCTCGTTAAGACTGGAGTTGAGGCTGTGAATTATTGAGTGCCATGTAGCGGGCTAAAGAGTAAGTGCAATGTCAGCATGCTGCAGGTGAGCACTGTTATCACTGCTGCTTCAGCTACATTATTGATACACAGGATCTTCTTGTTTAACACAGGCGGCGTGGACGACGTACCTGCTGTGATCCAGAGGCTTTCCTCCGCATAATGTTCACTTTAAAAGAACACACACGGATCGCCGCAGAGCATCGTTTCACCACATCAAAAGAAGACGTAATTTGAAATGTGCTTTCAAGTTTCTTGAGAAACTTTATCCCCTTGATGTCAGCTGATGTGCAGCGCATCAGCGAGCCTCCCGTCTGCTGATCTGAGAAGTGTTTGGACAGATAATCTCCCTCAAGTTTCACAAGTTTCCACGAGACCTCGTACATCTGCTCAGCTTGTTTTTATCATTACTGTAAAATAGTGATGCTACATTAGAGTTCTCCATCTCTCTCTCTCTCTCTCTCTCTCTCTCTCTCTCTCTCTCTCTCTCTCTCTCTCTCTCTCTCTCTCTCTTTCATTAGCATCATGCAAACCAATTGATATGCTTGCATGGTTGTAATCCTCCGCACTCTGCTCGTCTCAGCGGAGAATTCTGCAGAAAAACAAATTAAAGCTGGAGGTCTGACTGCACGCGGAGGGGGGGATGCTGCAGTGTGCTGATTCTTCTCCTTCATCCTCTCTTCCTGCATCCATCCATCTTTTCCCTATCCTCTTCCTCTTCTTCTTCCCCAGTCCCTCTATTTTTTAACTCTCCTCTCACCTCCTCTTCTCGGCATCTCATTACCGTCTTTGGTAACCTCTTCCCTCGTTCAGCGTCACTGTCATCAATCATTGTTTGTCCATCTATTTCCTCTCTCCCCTCCTTCTACCTTTCATCCTCCTTTGTCTCCTGTCTTTCTTAACTCAGTTCTTTGACTCTTTCTGTTTTCCTCCTCTTCATCTTTACCTTCTTTCCATTATTCATCCCTCTCTTTTCCACCATCTACCCACCCGTTTCACCTTCTTCTTCTTCTTCTCCTTCTTCTTCTTCTTCTTCTTCTTCTTCTTCTCCTGAACCTCCTTCCCTTTTTCATCCTTCCCTTCTCCTTATTCCCCTTTTCCTCCTTCCTCCTGCCTCCTCTTCAACCCCTTATTTTTTTCCCTACTCTTCAGCTCCTCCTCTCTTCTCATCTTCCCTTTCTTCCTCTGTGGCCTTCCTCACCTCCTTCCTCTGTCCTTCTTTTTGTCACCTCTTCACCCTCTCCATCTTCACCTTTCCTCTTATTCCCGCTTCAAATGCTCCCTCTCTCCCCTTTTCCGAAGTTTTTTTCATCCCCTCCTTTATTTTAACCTTTCCCTTTGTCTATCTCTTCTTCACCTTAATTTCTCTCATGCTATTCTTCACTTCACTCCATAACTTTACCTTCCTCTATTATTTTTCTTTTGTCCAGGCTTTTTCATCAGCTTGTTCAATTCCCTCTCTTTCAATACATATTTATTTTCTTCTATATCTCCTTTCTCTGTTCCTCATTCCTTCAATCATGTTTACCTTATTTTCTACCTTTCATCTTTATTCTTGGCTGACTAAGCTCTTAGTTATGCTGCTGTAGGCTCAGAATGCTACAGGCTTAAACTACTAGGCTTAGACTGCTATGGGTTCAGTCTGCTATAGGCTTAAACTACTATAGGCTCAGATTGCTATAAGCTTAGACTGCTATAGGCTTAGACTGCTATAGGCTCAGACTGCTATAGGCTTAGACTGCTATAGGCTTGGACTACCAGGGGAACTGGAAGACTGGGATCCTATCTTTCCCTCTCTCTCCTCTGTCTGTCTGTCCCATTAGATTCACTAACCATACACCTCTCTGGAGTCCCTGAGCTCCCTTGTCTCGTAGGTTCCTCTGGATCTCTGCTGTAGACTGCCTGCTGCTGTTGACGTGCCAGACTCCAGCTGCTACAACTATTACTATCTGTCTCACCACTATCATCTCTCTCTCTCTCATCATCTCCCTCTATCCCTCTCTCCAACACGGTCTCAGCAGATGTCTGTCTTACATGAGTCTGGTTCTGCTCGAGGTTTCTGCCTATTAAAGGAAGTTTGGCTTTGCCACTGTAACTTGCTAAAGGCTGCAAAGTGTTCTGCTCATGGTGGATTAGGATGACATCAGAATGAGTCCTGTCTGTAAGATGGGACTGGATCTTATTCTGTCTTGATGTTGGGTCTTTGTTAATAATATATGTGTTTATTAAACATAATTTATTTCCTCTCTCATTTCCTCCTTCCTCCATGTCCTCTACTTGCTCATCCCTGTCTTCTCTGTGCCCATCCTCATTTCCTACCCCCTTCTGTTACCATCGTTGTGTGTTACTATTCCTTTACTTCCACCTTTTCTCCTTCTTTAACTTAATCTTGATTCTCTCTTATCTTCTGTTGCTTTCCTTTATTTCCCTTTTTCGCCCTTTCACAGACTTTGGCTCGACCTGACCTGTATCTGCAGACCATCTAAACATTGGGTGGATTCATCCGTTGAGTAGGAACAGTCAATCATGGGGTGTTTGTGGTTCAGGTGTGCAACCCATGCATTGAGGCTGCAAGGTCGCTGGTTCGACTACGGGTCACGACCCTTTGCTGCATGTCACTCAGCTCTTTGCCCCAAACATTTCCTGCCTCTCTGCAGCTTTCCTATCAATACAGAGAGAAATGCCCCAAAATAACCTAAACACAGACTTAAAGAGCTTCCTCCACATCTCCTCTCTCTCTCTGTGACCCTGCAGTGACACCTGTGAGTCCTCGGGCTCAGCTGCTTGGCAGGGAGTGAGCAGTGTGTACCTTTGGGACTAACTCAGCTGTGCCTCCCTCCTGCAGCCTGCTCATGAAACAAACATTCAAAGAAGAATTAGTTAGTCTGGTGTGTTGACAGCAGCATCATCAGAGACTTGAGTCTGGATAAGCCTACACATTAAAGAATGCATTTCAGTATCTATAAAGTTATTAAAGTTATAAGTTTTGTATGGTTAGGGGTATGGCTGACCTGAGTGACAGGCGGGAACTCTGTAGCTGTTATCATGGAGGCTAAAGGCTTCAAAACAGATGTCTAATTGTTGGTTAAATCCTGTCGTTCACTGTCACTCTTTCTCTCTCTTGCTGTTCTTCACTTCTCCCTCTCCTTTCTCTTCATCTTCAACGTCTATTCCTTCCTTTATTCTCCAGCCCCTACTAATATTCACCTTCCTCTTCTTCTGACCCATACTCTTTTTTCATCCTTAAATCCTTTCTATCTCACTCTGCTCATTTTCTTTATCTCCTTTTCTTACTTCACCTCCTCTTCCTCACCTTCGTCACCTTATTCTTAAGTAGCTTCTTTTCTAACCTCATCCCTTCACTCACTTTTACACTTCTTCCCTTTCCTTCTCCCTTTCCATCTTCCTCTCTCTCCTCACTCTGTGTCCTTCCTTATTTTACTCCTTCCCTTTACCTCCTTCATCTTTATTCTTTCCCTTCCATCTTTTTTTCATTCAGGTTTCCCATCTTTCTCTCTGTCACCTCTTTCTCCATTCCTCTTTATATTTTCCATCTTTCTTCCTTTCTTTCTTACCTTCCTCATCTCTCCTCCTTCACTTCTTACTTTCCTTGTCTCTCCTCCTACCATTCTTACCTTCCTCATCACTCCTCCCTCATTTCTTACCTTCCTCGTCTCTCTTCCTTCCTTTCTTACCTTCCTCATCTCTCTTCCTTCCTTTCTTGCCTTCTTCATCTCTCCTCCTCCCTTTCTTACCTTCCTCATCTCTCCTCCTCCCTTTCTTACCTTCCTTATCGCTCCTTTCCTTCCTTTATTACCTTCCTCATCATTGCTCCTTCCTTTCTTACATTCCTCATCTCTCTTCCTACCTTTCTTAACTTCCTCATTTCTCAGCCGTCCTTTTTTACCTTCCCCATGCCTCCTCTCTCCTTTTCTCTCCTCATCCCGTTTCCTCACTGTCCTCCTCTTATTTCTCTTCTTCTCTTTCATTTCAGCCCTTTATTTTTCCTCCTCCTCTAGTTTTTTATCCTCTTCTTGTTTTGACCCATTTTCCTTCTCATCCCCATTTCCATCCTTTTTTCCTTCCTCTTCATCCTCACCTTATTTTCCTAACCTCCTTCTGTTTCACCCTCTATGTGTCCTTGTCTTTACCTTTCTCTTCTCCCCATCCCATCCTTATCTCCTTCCTTGTCTTTCCTTCACTCTCTAACAGTTCCCCTCCTCCTCTTCCTCTTCCTCTCTGACCCCTTCTATAATTTTCCTGCCTTACATTCGTCTTCCGGCTGTCATTCCCTCTCTCCTCCCTCCTTCCTCCTATCTCCCTCAGCATCCCTCTTTATTTGTTACACAGACAGAAAGAGATGGTATCATGCAGGGATCACTGCAATCCAATCCTGACACCTCTCCTCCTCCCATCCTCCTCCTCCTCCTCCCCCTCGATGTGGAGACGAGCAGCGCTGAAAGACAAACAGAGAGGAGGAGAGGCAGCGACGAGGAGTCTTCAGAGGGAGAGATAATCTCTGCTCCTTGTACAGTATATCCTCCTCACACAATACACTCGCTCGCCCTTTTCTCCTGCTCCACAGAGAGTGAGAGAGACTAGCTGTCTCCCCTAAACTTTCCCTCTCTTATCTTTCCTCCCTCTCTTCCTTTTTTCCAGTCTTCGCCCACTTTTCGTATTCCAGACACGCTGCGTTCAGCAGGTGGAGCAATAGCTCTGCTGCTGCAACCTCTGCTCCTCTGCTCCAAGACACACATTGATTTCCTATTGATGTGCCATAGGAAAGAGGAGGAGGGAGGAAGTGCAAGAGTGTGGAGGGAGGAGTTACATCTAAAGATATACACCTGTACATTTATACTGATCAGTTCTCTGTAGCTTGCAGCAGTGAGTTTAAACAAACATGTCATATCAGATCAATCCAGAAGGAGGAGTCTGTCACATTCCCCCTCTGCCTGTTGACTCTGTGGTAAAAGCGTTTCTGACTCATCAAAGCCCCATAACAGCTGTGATTCATTCTAAACATCAAAAGCAATGCTTTGATGATGAAATGGTTTGTCTTCTTATGAGTACATTTGAGTGAGAAGATCCCGATGATGTCATAGCACACATTCCTTTGATCTCCTCAGCTTCATCATGATGTCATATCAAGTGACACCAGCTAAACAAACATGGTGGTTGCCACGGTGATTTCACTCTGCCCTACAGTCAGCACTTTAGTAACTTTAAAATAAGTAACTTACACAACTCGTGGAAGCAGTGCTGTATCAAAACAGCTCTCAGGAACAGATGGGTGACATCACAGATACTACGTCCATATTTTATACAGTCTATGGGATAAGGCCTTATCCTGGATTTGGATACTGCAGCAGGAAGACTCCCTAAATGTAGTGAAGAAGTCGCTAAGTTGTCAGCACTGCTTCCAGGAGTTGTGTAAGTTACTAATTGTAAAGTTACTAAAGTGCTGACTGTAGGGCGAAGCTCATTACCGTGGCAACACAGAAATTACCATTGGCAACCACCATGTTTGTTTAGCTGATGTCACTTGATATGACATCATGATGAAGCTGAGGAGATCAAAGGAATGTGTACTATGATATCATAGGGTTCTTCTCACTCAAATGTACTTTACTAGAAGAAGACAAATCATTTCATTATCCTACCCATGACCAGTTCTGTGATTGCAGCTGACACGATCAACCATGTGTTCAATACTTAGACTATTAGCTCGGGGCGCCTTTAACTGCGCCGAGTGGATTGTGGGGTACATACAGAGATTATTCCGCGGGACAGAAAAACACGATCTGATCGAGAAGATCAAGGAGCTCCAGACTCAACTTCAAGAACAAAAGTTGAATCACGAGCAAAAGATTGCTGAGATGTCTGCCAACCAGGAGATCCAGGAGGAGGAGTTACTGAAACTTATAAATGAAAGCTGGGAAGAAGTGATTGCAGCCAAAAAATCAAAAAACAAAATGTACCAGAGGTTTGAAGGTTTGCTCAAAGAAGAAAAAAGAAAGAATGAATTACTCGATCTGGAAAAAGAAGCAGAAAAGAGTTCTTATAATGAAAGGGTGTCATATGACCAGAAGGAGATCCGTAGGCTGAGGGCTGAATGTGACAGCCTCAAAAAGAAGCTGAGGGATGAACAAGACTCGTGCAAACAAATGGAGCAAGTGCCCAAACTCATGGTTGAAGAAGAGCCCTTACACAAGGAGAGACCGGGGAAAGACCCTCCACCGGAGAACATCAAAAGATAATTTGTCAAACTAGATGGGTTAATTGGAAAATCTAAATTGCCCCAAAGTGTACCCAAGATGATAAAAATAACAAGATAAGATAAATAAAAAACTAAAAAATTAAAAACAATGAATCAATTTGAATAGAAGGTGTGTCATTATTTTATAAATTGATGTTTTGAGTTGATGTCTGATTTAATAGTTAATGAATTCTTTAAGTTCATTAATAGTTCCATTTTTAGATTCAAACATTTCTCAGACATGTCTGTTGTGACATTTAAATCATGAAATATCCCATTTTCCTTCTTAGAAAAAAAAACCCCAAATACATTTCATAATTCTCATCATTCAATTTAGCGTAATGACCAGAATATAAGGGGCATACACAGGGCCCTTTTCCTCATAATGCATCTATAATAAGTGGGAATATCATTAAAATTAAACAACTGTCAAACAGCCAAGTAACAAGGAGTCAGGTAGTGTTATGTCCAAAAATGGACCCTGAAGACATATTACTGTATTTGTTTTATCACTAACATTGTTTTCTTTATGAAAAGAACTAACCCAATAACAACAATACCTGCATTCAATTCAAACAAAACATTTTATTTCTGTGGCTGAAATATTAGTCAATGATGCATTTTAATCAGTTTTATCCAATTTATATGGAAAATAAGTCTGTTAACCGCATTTAAGAAGTCAACTGTGACTTAAAACAACAATCTGAGGTCATGATTTACAAAAATGTACAAAATTAGTCAAGTGTTTCAAGGAAACTAATTTTCTGCCAATGTATCAGGTTCTTCACGTTTCATTATGTAACCTTTGCCATTGTAAATAACAAGTCTCACAGAAGCTTGTAACTGGGTTTTTTCAGTGGAATGAACCCAACATTGGAACATATTTGTTTTGTGATCTACTTGCAGCTTACGGGTCTTAACTTTGCCAAATGAACAACTTCATGATTCAGATTCATAAAATGTTAAAAGCCAAGTTTTGAGACGAGGAGAAGAAGACTACTTTTTAAAATGCTTGTTTGTTGAGAGGAGCTTGGCTTGATCAATGAGTGCGTTTACATGGACTTGAGTATCCTGGTTTTGATCAGGATTTGAAGTATCCTGTTTTTATGTTTGTGCATGGAAACACCATATCCTGATTTCAGAAACAGGGATAAGGCAAGCGGCAACCTCCAGTCTCAAACGATGAAGCCCATGCGGAAGTGTTATAAACTGCAATACATTGAGAATCCACTTGAGGCTGGCTGCAGAAACACTGGAAACCACATAGACATGAATGGGAAAAAGACGATCTTTGCAGCATTATTAAACATGTTTACAGCCTGGTTCAAAAAACGGCTTGGCCCTACGAAGCTAATCTCTCTATCGGCACACACTGTACGGGGGGTGAATTTTTTTCTAACGCGACGGTTCAGAAGATATTAAGATTTTGAGTTTTTGCCCAAATAAGGACATCTGACGTGACTCCCGGTCGGGAACACATAGCTGTTGGCTAGGAGGCTCACACTACGTCACACTCTGCCTTGAGTTACGCATTTCCAATATGGCTGCCGCCGTCGATTGGCTTCAAAACAGCTCTCAGGAACAGATGGGTGACATCACAGATACTACGTCCATATTTTATACAGTCTATGGGATAAGGCCTTATCCTGGATTTGGATACTGCAGCAGGAAGACTCCCTAAATGTAGTGAAGAAGTCGCTAAGTTGTCAGCACTGCTTCCAGGAGTTGTGTAAGTTACTAATTGTAAAGTTACTAAAGTGCTGACTGTAGGGCGAAGCTCATTACCGTGGCAACACAGAAATTACCATTGGCAACCACCATGTTTGTTTAGCTGATGTCACTTGATATGACATCATGATGAAGCTGAGGAGATCAAAGGAATGTGTACTATGATATCATAGGGTTCTTCTCACTCAAATGTACTTTACTAGAAGAAGACAAATCATTTCATTATCCTACCCATGACCAGTTCTGTGATTGCAGCTGACACGATCAACCATGTGTTCAATACTTAGACTATTAGCTCGGGGCGCCTTTAACTGCGCCGAGTGGATTGTGGGGTACATACAGAGATTATTCCACGGGACAGAAAAAGACGATCTGATCGAGAAGATCAAGGAGCACACACTGTAAGGGGGGTGAATTTTTTTTCCAACATGACGGTTCAAAAGATTTTAAGATTTTGAGTTTTTGCCCATATAAAGACATCTGACGTGACTCCCGGTCGGGAACACATAGCTGTTGGCAAGGAGGCTCACACTATGTCACACTCTGCCTGGTTGAGTTACACACACAAGTACACATGCACACACACACACACACACACACACACACACACACACACACACACACACACACACACACACACACACACAGGTTAGACATTTTCATAGTGTGTCAAGCAGTTTTATAGGTGCTACTACTTCTACCACTTCTACTTTATCCACTCCTTCAACTTTTTCCACTCCTTCTCCCTTTCCCACTTCTTCAACTTTTTTCACTCCTTTTAATTTTTCCACTTCTTCCACTTCTACTGTTTCCACTCCTACTTTTTACAATCCTTCTACTTTTTCCACTCCTTTCACTTCTTCCACTACTACTTTTTCCACTTCTTCCACTTTTTCCACTTCTTCTACTTCTTCTACTTCCACTAATTCAACTACTTCTACTACTCTTCCACAGGTTCAGCTGTGTTTCACAGCTTTCATCCTTCAGCTTGAGCATTTCAACGCATTTGCTTTCAGGAAATGCAACCTTTCTAGTTTAATATTGAATATATATTTTGGGCGTTTTTTTGTGCACTCTGGCGGCTTTTGGACAGCTTTTGGGCTGGAAACTGTCAGCTCTATCTGGCAACCCTGATCACACGTCATATCAGCACTGGGTTGCACCAGCTGTGCCAAAGTTCAAATGTAGCCTAGTTTGAACATAATTTCTAATTTGGGATAGAGTTTAAACTCTCTGGGTTGCATTAGCTGAGATAGTTCAAACATCAGCATAAGTTACATCCAAGTGGCAACCTCCGGCCTCGAGACTTGAAATTATTGCAGAAGTGTTAAAAACTGCAGTTCATTGAGTGTCCACTTGAGGCTGGCTACGGAAGTACCGGAAACCACCAAAGCCGATCTGTACAGCAGAAATTAACATGTTTACAGCATTGTACAAAAAAAAAAATGTAGTCTGTATAGCACATTTCTCTATCGGCACACAGTGTAAAGGTGGTGGATTTTTTTATAATGTGGCAATTTCGAAGATTACGAGTTTTCTATTATGAGAGGCACAGCTGACTTGACTGACAGGCGGGAAACTGTAGCTGTTGGCTAGGAGGCTCAAAGCCCGCCTCTTTACCTCACACTAGCCCAACAGCAGTTAGGTTGACTTCAGCATATCCACTATGGCCCCCGCTGACAATTGGCTTCAAAACAACGCTACACAAACAGATGGGTGACGTCACGGATACTATGTTAATTATTTATACAGTCTATGGTTACATCTTAGATTTTACACAAAGCTCTGAGTAGGTGTAAAGTCCTCCGTTAAAGACTGGTTGTCAATGGCGCACTGTTTCAAAGATGGGATCATTTGATGTATGAGGAGAAGCACAGAGTTCAACCAGATGTGATGTGTCTGCAACATGTTCTCCATGTTAGATTTCATGAATCAAAAACGTATGGTATGATGACCCTGATCTTAAATGGCATTTTTTTCCCCCATGAGCGGGGAGATAATCACCGTACATCTGCACAACATTAGAATACTCATGTACAGTATGTTGTAGTTGACGATTTCACTGCTGAATGTCACTGTTGTTATTTTACACCATAGATTACTTATCAACATATCAACATGATTTGTCATATTTAACTTACTTTTCTGTTGCTGTTTGTCGATTAACAGAAGTTAAGGCAGTTATGGTTAACCGTAAGCTTGTTTAGAGGCAATGAGGCTAACGGGAGTTAACACTTAAACAAACATCCCATCAAGACAAAAAGCTGTTCACTGACTGGCCAAAACAAGTGAAAACGTCATATCTGTGACAAACTAAGTAGTTTCAACGTATGGTTTAGGGAGGACTTTACAACCTAATTTAGGACACAACTTATTCAGAGCTGGTGCAACAGGCCACAGATCACTCCACAAGCAGGACTACTTTCTCATTCTCATCCCCCCTCTAAAAAGGTTACAATAGAATATAGTGGAATAGATCAACGCAGAATAGAATTTTCTGATGCATCAAAGCCAAAAAACAGTTGTGATTAATTCTAGACAGACACACGTCATGTCAAATCAGTCCTCATAAAGTAGTTTGTTACATTCCCCCTCTGCCTGTTGACACTATAGTGGTCTCAGGCTGGTCCTGAGAGTGGGGTAATATTGACAGTTAGCGGCACAGATGTGAGAGCAACATGAGGAGCTACTGGACCGCAACCATCTCTGAGAGGGAAAAGTGCAGCAGCATCCTGTCCTGCCATCCAGACAACAACAGCAGAGCTGGAGAGAGCATCTCTAAGCTGATGATCTCTACAAAGAAACCTAAACCAGAAGAGGTAGTGATGATTTGGTGAAGGACTGAATTTCAAGACAGTTTGTACATGACATGTTAAGAATGAATAATAATACCGTAAAATACATCCTGCAAGAAAAGGAAAGTTTACCTTCAGGAAACACACATGAAAGCTCTGAATTTGAGCACCATGAAAAAATAACATGTATAAAAGAGCAAGAAACAATGAAATGTGTGAGTATCAACAAAATAGAATACCGAAGGTAGAAATATAATACACAACGTGTTTGTTGATCACCTGAACTTAAAGGCTCGGTGAGGACTTTTCATGTTGTGTTGATTCTGGCGACCCCTCTGGACGACTGGATGAAGTACTGTTCCTCCAAGATGAAGACTACATTTCCCATGAGTGTCTCTTCTTTTGAATCCTACTATTCAACAACTACACTTTGTAAACCCTGATTTATGACTGTTAATTAGCTTAGAAAAATTGTGCAGACGTACCGGTTTACATTACCCGCCACAGCCCCCGTGTCATGATGTGAGCTCCGGTGTCCAACTGAATATCGTAATAACGTAATAACTTTCTAAAACATCACTGAAACAGAAAACATCTGTCTGTTTGCTAATCCTGCTCCAGCTGTGTGTTGGAAGTCATGCCCATATAAGGACAGCTGTAAGTACTGACATTGTCGTATGATGTGATCCTTCTTCTTGTGTCTTCTTATGCCATTGCTTGTTGCAGCAGCTCTCTCTTTGTTGTTCTTTTTTCAACCTTTTTTTTCATCTGTTTAGTTATCTTTGTATTTGGAGCCTGTCATGTCTTTTAATGACTCATTTGTTAGCAATAGACACCAAACTGGCTACGTTTGCAGTGGTGTTTTTACTATTTTTGTTCCTGTCTGTGTCCGGAGATCCTGCGTGTATCCATGGTAACATTGTTTACATACGAGATCAGCTGTTAGCTGCCCGTAGCACGTTGATGCTAAACAATACTAGGCCAGATGTTCTCTGCGAGCTGAGGAGAAGGAGGCAAGGACGACGTGCTGGTATTGAGGTGCAAGCTAAGAAAAGACGACATCGACCTGTCCTTCCACCCACCGTTATGGGGAATGTAAGATCTATCTACGATAAGGTGGACAAGCTAACCCAGCACCAGAGGGAATACTGGCAAAGTAGCATCATGCTATCAGAGCTAACACCGGACACGAACGCCACATTGGAAGGCTTTCACCTGCTGTGGGCGGACAGGATACAGGAGAGCAAGACTGAACACACTGGTGAAGAAGGCAAGCTCAGTCCTGGACCCTGTGGAGGTGGTGGCTGACAGGAGGATTATGGCCAATCTATCGTCTTTGATGAACATTTCTTTTTTTAGATAATATATTCTGATATATTAGATATATATTGACATAGAGTGGTCTAGACCTCCTATGTTTGTAAAAGCGTCTCGAGATAACATTTGTTGTGATTTGGTGCTATACAAATAAAGATTGATTGATTAATTGATTGATTCTTCACTTCACTGCATGTGCAAACACATGGAGTGATGAACACAAATGAACACACTGACAGTCATGTTGAAGTTTACAGACAGATAACAACAGAGGGATCAAAGCTGAAAGGTGAAGAGATTTATGTTTAAATTAAAAAGATGTGATGTTTCTCTGACTTTGTTCTTTGAGCAGAAAACAGGCCGAATCATTAAAAACCTGATAATAATAGAGACATTCAGACAGAGAGCTTTCAGCTGCAGCACAGAGCAGAGTTATGGGCGGAACAGGAACCCTGCTGTGTCAGTAATGAAGTCTGATTGTTGATATTGACTTCATAGATCCAAAGCTGTGTCTGCTCTTTTTAAAGCTGCTGCTGCTCTGCTTCTGTTTTCACTCCCCGTATAGATCCTGTCCTCTACTGAGACCAGGTTTTAAATGAGACCTGGATGCAGGCTGTAAAACACACAGGTTAATGTAAGGTGTGACTGTGCTCACAATGTGTCTGAGTCTTTAACATATTTTATGATCTTCCGGTTGCGTTCTTGATTCTGATTGGTCAAAACCCCTTGACAATGACTGTTAATTTTCACTACCATGAGCAACACCAGAGACGAACTGATCACACGTCATGTCAAATAAAGCAAAAATAAAGACTTCTGGCACATTTTTCTTCTTCTTGTTGACACCAAAGACCGTAAGGTGAGGTAAAAATGTTAGCTTCCGTTAGCATCAAAACAATGTGGCTAAAACGCTAGTTTCGGTTAACATGCTAATGTGGCAGGCTAAACAGCATAAGTATTAACATCTTAGATTGTGTCCAGCATTCCTAGCGAGCGGGTGAGCAACTTTGAGTTACCGATCGCTACAAAGAAACATAAATCATGAGCGGTGGTGATAAAAGCAGCAGTGTTCAAAGTTGTGACATTTGCCTTGTTTATTTTTAAAGGGCTCAGAGGGCAAGGAGAGCTGAATGAGGAAATTTTCATGTTAAATCGACCGCAACAGGCAGTTAAGAATCCATCACCCTGGAACGATAACTGCCATGGACTCACTAGGACTATTTATAAAAACTGTATACAGGGTGGACAAGACCCCTTTGCTTCGTGTCGGGATTCTATTTTCACATCACTACCTGCTATCCATACATTATGCCTTACTTAATGTGATCTGCCAACATGCTTCTGACTGACTCTACATCTACTGACCTGAGGATTTATCAATGAAAACACAAGCTGACAGTAAAAGCATAAACCCGGAGTACAGACTGGATCAGGTTTTAATAACAGTTGTAGATAGATGTTTGTCTTTCAGTCTGAAATGTGAAACTATAAAATACAAGTTGGATTTAAACACAAGATGTGATCTGCAGATTTACTCTAGTTTAACCACATGGAGACAAACGTGTTGTGTTTAATATATACGTTTCTGAGACCTCAACTCCTCAGAATGAATTTTTACTCTACTTAAAAAAATACATAAAATTAACATGTTCAGATGTATGCAATGCTCTGATAGTCCACCAGGGGGCAGAAGGAATAACCCCAACTAGAGGTCATTAATCTGTGATCTATGTGCCATTTTCAAAGAGGTCAGTAAGAGAGAAATGCAGGCCGTACTACAAAGGTGACACCATAGAAGAAGACAGACAAGCCGGCATCATCATGAGCGACACCACAGTTAGCCTGTTAGCATGGAGGAGGTTCCTCTTGTGCTGATTTTGATCGTGCTAAGGGTAGCACAGCCGTTTCAACATAGCTTAAAATTGTAAAAGCTATGACAGAGATCGACCGTTGTTTCAGTTTGAACCAGATGCATCAAGTATGATACAGACCAAACCGGAACACACAGCGTATCATCTCCTTTGTTTGTTTATTTGTCAGAAGTCTGGATTTAGACTCCAGATTATAAGGATTAGATTATCTGATGTTTCGGGGTTTAACTGAAAAAAACAGGGTGATATATTTCACACACTGAACGCTCTGTGACGGAGCCGAGAAACTACACGTCTGTTGTTTGACTGTAATTTCATGCAACACTTCTTCAACAGTCCTGTCAGCTGTAACAGGCCTCTCATCATGTTTGTTGCCATGGTAACCATTACCATGCCCACTTCCTGTTGTTTTCAGGACAGAGCAGTTTCTCACACAAAAACCCCCGTCAGATCACTGAGCTCAGTTACAAAGCTGCTTCTGCTGCTGCTGCTGCTGTCAATCACTTACTGTGTGTGTGTGTGTGTGTGTGTGTGTGTGTGTACAGTATCTCTCCAGGTTCTTGTCTTTTATGTGACTCCTCTTCTCTTTGTCACTCTGCCTCTCTGAGCTCTGTTACCTGATCCTGAAATCACAAGACACTACTGAATGTGTGTGTGTGTGTGTGTGTGTGTGTGTGTGTGTGTGTGTGTGTGTGTGTGTGTGTGTGTGTGTGTGTGTGTGTGTGTGTGTGTGTGGGTGGGTGTGTGAGTGTGTGACACCTCAGCTGCTGTTGCTCGTCTGCGGCTGTCAAAGCTCTTGTACAAACACACACAAACACACAAGGAGGCTTTGAAAACATGCAGAGAAACACGGAGGTTTGTTTGGATGTAAATGTAGAAACACACTTTTCTGTGTGTTCTGCGTGTCTGTTCACACACGCACACACACGCACACATACACACACAAACACAGTATGCATTAACACATACCCTTGCTACATTCCTCTGTCAGTAATATTACGCCTTGTGGGTCAGCAGGGGGAAGCACCAGCTTCCTGTTACATCCCTGTTTGTGTTTGTGTATGTGTGTGCATGGTGTTCATGTGTGTGTGCATGGTTTTTCATGTGTGTGTGCATAATGATCATGTGTGTGTGAGTGTGGCTGCACAATGAGCCAGCTGTGAGCATGTGGGTTGTCGTGTCCCTGTTAAAATAATGACAGAGGGATTTGGAGCTATGTCCTTGTGTGTGTGAAACTCTGGTTTACATGTGAAGTGTGTTTTGTTGCTAGTTCAGTGTGTATTTTGCTCTTGAACGTCCTCTGTGAGTTTTGTACCGTCTGTGCTTTGTTGGCTCAATGTTTGCTTTCACTCTTTGCAACTGTGCGTAAAAAGCAAAAATCCAAATCAAAAATGAAGAGAAGAACAAACGAGTTAGCTCTTTTCTTTGCTGCAAATTCACATCATGCATTTAAAATGAAAAATTACAGACCCAGAAATGAGACTTGATTTATTTGTATAGCTGATAAAAAGAACAAGGCAAAGCAACCACCAAAACATTTTGTGCTGAAAATTCACAAACACATGCAAAAAGTCTAAAATGACAGCAGTGATAAGAATTCTCAACCAACAAAGAAACATGACATAAGATGCATTATTTGCATTTATTTTTTTATTTTGTAGTATGTTAATTTGCAGTGTGTTTTTATTAGCAGCATGTTTATCTTCTTCTTGTTGTTTTGGTCTTTTTGTGTCAGACTTTGCATCATGTTGGAATGTGAAGCATGTTTCTTCTGATGGAAACAGTTTTAGATGCAGCAGCTTGATCGTCCTGACACACTCAGGCCAAACATGAACATTAAAGGCTGATTTACACTTGAGCACCACATACTTGTGCATCGATGTGTCCGTGTCGCACAGCAATTCTCTGCTGATATGCATGAGGGCAGTGCGGTCTCTCTGATAGCAGGTCGCCTGCTTCCGGCCCTGCTACGAACTCTGTTTACTTTTCCACAGCGATTAAGAGCGTGTAATGTTAATCTACAGCTGATACATGTTGCTGTTTATCATACAGACATGATTACATGAAGAATAGAGGTAATGAGATGAAATACACGGCCGATGGGCAGCCGATGTCCAGGATCCCCGAAGTGCTGTAAATGCGGGAAAGACAATGCCGCCGAGCCGGACCAATCACGTCGATTCGACGTAGAAGTATAAATCAGCCTTAATACTTTGTTTTGGATTAATTTGTTAGCATGCTAATATTTTTACTGCTGTATAGACAGAAACACAAAATATGACCGTGCTGTGGGAAAAGTTATGTCATCACTTTCTAGTTTATTACATCTAGTGTTGTAGTCCAGTCACCAAGACTCGAGTCTGCATCACCTGAGGAGTTAAAGGAGGACTATTGAATCTCATCCATCTACTACATGTGATAAATGAATGTACAGTGACATATTAAAACCATGAACACGTGTGATGAATCCGAAGTCACAGTTCTGCCAGGCCCTGGTTTACCTCCAGCTCAGTCTGAATAACTTTACAATGTCGTTGCCTCAGAGAGCAAAGCCCTGTGAAGCTGACTGCACAGTTTGACTTTGAAACTCACTCAGATCTATGCCTTTAAAATAAAAGTGAGCGCAGGAAGTTTCAGTGTTTAGATGAAGGCCATCAGATTGTGAAGGAGGCAGCGGGAGTGTGCTTTGAGCTGAAGGATATTTAAACTCTCTTAATTTCAACTCGCTGCATCTCTCAGCCAAAAAAGAAACAGTCTGCTGAGTAAACCACTTAGCTCTGTTTATGAAGGGAACAAAAAACATCAGTGACCAGTTTGAAGAAAAGCTGCTTTCCTATTGTTCATGTCCTTATCTCTGTTGTTTCGTCTTTTCTTTATGGAGCTGTATCAGTATCACCTCTCAGCCTCAGATATCATGTGTGTTTTTACTCATGCTAAACACTCTGACAGTTTAAAGTATTACATACAGGCTTTGAAATAAACCCTGCACTAAGCTGCAGAGTCTCATCCTGATGCATCGATCGGCTGCTCTCAGATCAGTTTCTGTCAGTCTGACGACACACGTTGCATGAATCTTTAATCAGGTGATTCTCAGAGTCAGATCATAATGAGGAGAGATAAACACACTTATTCATGAGATATAATCATTCTGTGTGAAACGTCCTTTAAATAAATCTTTATGTGCAGACTTATTTCTGCACAGACCATCATCCTGACGTTCAAACTTAACAGGATCCTTTATGAGCAACTGAAATAAAATCACCTCAATGTCTCAGTCAATCCTCCTCCAGCATCTGAGCAGCTCTGAAGGCGCATCTGTGATCAGGTCAGCTTCAGGCAGTCAGGTATCCTTCTATCCTCTCCTCTCCTCCCCTCTCTTGTCTCCTCTCCTCCCTCCTCTGCACTCCTCTCGTCTTGTCTCCTTTCCTTTATTGTCTCCTCTCCTCTGCTCTCCTCTTTTGCCTTCTCTCCTCCCCTCTCCACTCCCCTCCTTTTCTTTCTTGTCACCTCTCCTCTCTTCGGCTCTCCCCTCTCCACTCCTCTCTTTTCCTTTCTTGTCTCATCTCTTGCCTTCTCTCCTCCCCTCTCCACTCCTCTCCTTTCCTTTCTCGTCTCCTCTCCTCTGGCCTCCTCGTCTCTTCTCCTCTCCCCTCCTCTCATTCTGTCTCCTTTCCTTTCTTGTCTTCTCTCCTCTCTTGTCCTCTCTTTTCTCCTCGCCTCGCCTCTCCTCTCATGTCTCCTTTCCTCACTTACCTCATCTTATCTCTACTAACTTCACCTCACCTGTCTCCTCTCCTCTCTCCTCCTCTCTTGTCCTCTCTCCTCTCCTCTCTCCTTCCCTTATTTGCCTCATCTCGTCTCTATCATTTCTCTTCACTTGCCTCAGGTCTTCTCATCTCTTGTCTCCTCTCCTCTCTTGCGTCCTCTCCTCTCATCTCTTCTCCTCAGGATCTAAAGGATGTGATGGTGGTGTCAGCAGGTGGTTGTTGATAGAGTCGGGCTGTGAGCTGACGGGGAACTTGGGGTGAATGCTGCAGCAGCGTTATGAAACAGACTCTGGCGTTGGACCAGCAGCTCCTCAAGTCTGATCCATAAAACCTGACCCAGCTGGCTGCTGAACAGAACTTCCTCAGGATGAAACCAACACGATACTTTCTTCAGAAACCAGACTCTGATAAAACATACGGTCGCTCTGCAGAGGAAATATGATGGACCCAGATCCAGCTCTACAGGGTTACACCTGAAAGATCATATTCTAGATGAATTCAGGACATAATTCTGCAGGAATATGTCCCACTTAGTGTGATTGTCAGCAGCAGAGGAAGCTGTCATGGTTTCACTATGCAGGGGAGTCTGTGGACAGTGTTGAGGTGAGTTTCTGCAGCAGGGGTCAGGTTTGACCGGGAGATAAACTGTGGTCTGAACCAGCAGAAGGTATGTGAAAGTTTAGATGATGAGACTAGACATGGTCTCAGCTGTCGTGATATTCAGGAGGCAAATCAGGATCAAGAAGCATCTGATGGAGAAACTGAACACTCAAACACAACTCTCCTCAGGAAGTTTGATGACAAGCAGGTTCAGCGACGTGACCTAAAACTCAAATCATGGATCATGAACTTTAACGCGTTCACTCTTCATGACCTTCTCTCTCCCTCAAACTGTCATGGATGAGAAACTAGACTCAAGGGGGTTCCTGAGAGCAGAGAGAGACGTTTGGATGAGCCAGTTCTCTCCATTTTCTTACTGAATCTGTGTGCTTCAAAGTTCCCTTTCCTTGCTGCTTCCATTTTTAAATTTTAAGACATCTACTTTATTTTGTATCTGAAAAAAAGCCTCTGCTGCAGCGTGGGGTCAGAGGTCAGACTTCATGCGCATGTGAGAGTAGAGTACACCTGTAAACAACACCAGAGTTTATCTTCATGAGTTACACTGATGCTGCTGAACTAAAGAGGAAGAGTTTACCTGTCTTCCTCCTCCTGATAAAGAGTCATGTTTCCTCTAGGCAACTTTATATCTGATCTGAAGCTGAAATAATGAAAACATTCCCCAGGATTGTTTAGACACAGCAGTGTTAAATCACACACACACACACACACACACACACACTGATGCCCTCTTTATCTAACCTCATATAAACTCACAAACGTGTGATTGCTGTCGTTTGCATGAGCTACATAAAGACACACCAGCTCTCCTCCATTCAGCGATTCTCTCATGGAGGAGCCGTCTCCAGCTCTCCCTCCAGTCACAAACACAGGCGACCCTCAGCCACGCTGCTCTCTGCATCTCAGAGATAATAAGTGCTAAAAACTCATTAGTGTTATTTGAGGCCGGGCTTACGGAGAGGAAATCTCTTCTTCGTTGGTACATGAGGAACGCGGCAGCTGTGGTCACACAGCCAGGTCGTTTATTTCACACAAATGAACGCTCCGCGCCTCATCTCAGCGCTAAATTGTGTGGGCTGATCCGCTTAACGGTCTGAAGGAAGTGCGGATATTGGTATTAATTGCACTCCAAAGCAGCACACGCACACACACATGCACGTACACACATACACACAAACACACACACACAAACACACATATATATATATATATATATATTCTGCAATTCTCTGGGTCTCATTATGGTCTGTAATTTTCTCTCCTCCTTCAGAAGCCGCTCAGATGCAGAGAGCATTCACGTCCTCCTATCCTCCATCACATCATCCACTGTTCCCTCCTTCTCATTCTCTACTCCTCTTCACACCTTTATCTCTCTGCTCAGGTGAAATCAACCAACAATACCTGATGACACGGTTACAGCAGTTATACACACACTTGCACTTTGTCTGTCTCTGCAACCCCGATAAGGTGGAGGGTGGAGGGGTGAATCTGTAGCCGGGCCCAGGTATGAGAGAAGGTCACAGGTCAAAGCAGCTGGGGTCTGATTAATAGAGAGGAAAAATGGACAGGATAAAGATATCTTAGTTTTATTTATTTGATGTCCACAGATCACTGGGCTTTTGTGAAACTGTACAGATCTCCATCCTTACTCGCTGCTGATGTTCATCTTTTGTTTTAAGCCTGGTTTCGTTGAGTGAGCAGGGAGTGATGTCACTGCACAGCCTCTATACTGTCTGTTTCTACATTCTGACTCTCTTCAAATCTTAGAAATATCATTAGAGATTATTTCCTCTTACAGTCAGGTATAGCACTGAATAACAGGAAGTATAATTTATGATGTCACGGTGCAAACATGGGAATTATAAATGTTTCTGTGAAACATATGAAACATTTTTTTAAGCAATAAACAATTACAGGATGAACTAATGATTACATTATCAATATATAATCTCCAAACTCTTTATTAATGCAAGTGTCCACATTTGGCACTCAAACAAAAACATGGGTACCATCATTGAAGCCAATTATGGTCAGGTAACAACAGGATCAAGAGCATATTCTGGCTAACACTTTAAAGAGTCATGATCTAACACAAACAACAGCATTAATAAACAAATAACCTGAACGATCTGACTTAGAGCCAAATTCCACCAGATCCGTGTCTGGTCTGCCTCTGATCCGTCACCTTTCTATTCTAGTCAATGTGGAAATTTCCACTGGATCCGCTCAGTCGCATTCTGGCTGTGTCTCTCATCTGGCAGGTTGGTACCCTCCAGCTACGCAAGAGTTCTTTTTTTGCCAGATGCCGGCGCACAATGCATCAATGAGCACTGAGCAGATCTAGCTGGACAGGAAGTCAGGCACCATAACAAAATTAAAACATCTGGTTGATTTTCAGAATAAAACACTGTGTCATCGTATTTCACTTAACTACAACAACAAACCGTCATGATGAGTGGACCCAGGCCTGAAGTCAACAGGTCACAGGTTTTCAGAGGACCACAAGACAACATGGATGAGGAGAGGAGGCGGATAATCATTGATTCAGTCATTACCGCAGGAAAACCTTGGTCACATGACTCAAGCTGTTTGGCGGTCCTGCTCCGTGCTCCGTTCTGAAAATGCATGTAGTTGGTGTTGAGGGACGAGAGAGCATGGAGCCGGACTGCAGCGGATCGGAGGCGGGCTGAACACATGCTCAAGTTGGATCTTAGAAAGCGTGCACAGCCACCCTCTAACTCTGGGATGCATGCAGCAGATTAGACTGCCTTTTCTACATATTTGAAATAAACCCAATTACAAATTACACATGGACCTACCACTACACATAACACTCGTGAAGATATTCTGTGAATCTCACCCTATTACAGTAGATTTCTATATATATATATATATATATATATGTGTGTGTGTGTTCACTGTGCAAACTTCTCACGGCACTTCTCCTGCTCCAAGGATGGCTCATACAAAGATCAGGTGGTAGCTCTCTGTATCACCAGGGTCTAAGAGAGGCGTCTGTTTCTTAAAACGTGAGAGTTTCTCAGAATTAACCTTTCTCTCCTCAGGCTGCAGGACGCAAGAGCAGCATCAACCCCGTCAAACTCAACAAGAAGGTGAGGAAAGTCCACAAAAATATGGATCTGTGTAAAAAGAGTAAAGAGTGACGCTCAATGGGTCGCTTTATTCCCTGTTAGCACACGCTAAATGTAGAGCTAATTCAGGGCTGAGCTGTTGAACACATGGAGAGAGAGAGAGAGAGAGAGAGAGAGAGAGAGAGAGAGAGAGAGAGAGAGAGAGAGAGAGAGAGAGAGAGAGAGAGAGAGAGAGAGAGAGAGAGAGAGCACGGCTCATTAGACAAAACAATTACACCACTGTCTCAGAACAATGCTCCTACCTGATGTCTGACTCTGCTCAGGTAAATTACAGTAGGCTGGAGAGGACACAGCAATCTGTTAGATGAGCACACTTACCATGCAAGGACACACACAGAGACGCAATAAAGAACAGTCTCTCTCTCACACACACACACACACCTCTCACTGCTCTTTGAGTATCAGCCGAGCTCACGCAGGAAAACAGATTCTAGCAGAAGTCCATTTGAATCCTCCGCCAGATGCTCGATGATCGTGTTGTACGTTCATTCAGCGGCTCTATCCCATGTCAGGACTCACTGTGAGGAAAATTACACATGTAAAGAAATGTCTTTACTATTGCTCCTGCTGTACGGATCTGTCCCAGGAGAGATGGAGCACACAAACACACACTCATATCCTCTTTATATCATCACACCTCACTGCTGGACAGACGTTTTTTTTCGTGGAACAAGAAAGAAAAAGATATGAACCCATCATATGATGGAGAGGAAATAAATATACTCCTCAAGATGGAGAAGAATGTAGAAACCCTGAATGAACACAGACTGACAGCGAGTCCATTGTGTCCCTCCAGAAACCCAAACCATGATATCCTCCAACCCAACCCAAACAAGTATTTGTGATCAATCAATCTTTATTTATATAGCGCCAAATCCCAACAAAAGTTGTCCTCAGACTCTTTCCAAACAGAGCAGGTCTAGACTGTACTCTATTTTCTATTATTAACAAAGACCCAACATCAAGACAGGAAAAGATCCCATCGTACAGAGCACTTAACAGAATTTAGCAAGTTACAGTGGCAAGGACAAACTTCCTTTAACAGGCTGAAACCTCGAGCAGAAACAGACTGTTGTTAGACATCTTCTGAGACCTTGTTGGAGAGAGGGATAGAGGGAGATAACCATCAGACACTTTGATGGGTTGAATTTTTTTAAACGTAGTCTACTCAAAGGCAGCTAAAGTGTAATAACTGCAATGTGACACTATGACTCTACAACTCCCATGAGCAAAGCCTGCACACAGGTGTTTACTTATTGCTCCATTTGTGAAGCCTGGTGCCTTGTGTTTGCTCAGTGGTGACCGATGACACTTTCAGTGTTCCCCACATGTTAATCATACCTGGACGGGATGTACAAACCACCAACCATTTTTAAAATTTGTATTTTATATATATGCTGGGGGGGGGGCGGGGGGTATTGGCCCTGCAGCCTCCGTCCTCCCCCCGCTCCGGCGCGCCGGTTGGTGGGCTCTGGTCCTGGTCCTGCCCGTCTGCCTGGCTGTCTGCTCCTGGTGCTGGGCCCCCTCGGCCCTGGTGGCTCCTTTGGCTCTGTCTTGGGGGGCTGTGGGGGCGGTGTTGTGGAAGTGTTCCTTTAGGGGGCTGCGGGATCTCTCCCCCCTCGCCCCCCTTTCCTCCTGCTGGGTGACCTGGGGGTCTCCCTGGGTGCTCCGGCGGTACCTGTTTGCTTCCGGTCTGGGTCCTTGGCTTGTCCCCTGGCCTGGGTCTCCCACGGCGGGTTGGGTCCTTCGGTCTGACTGCTCTCGCGGCACAGGTGCTGGGCTGAACCGCTCGGCTGATCTGACCCAAGTGGTTTCATCTGCACCAGTGGTGGTCTTGTTACACAAATAGAACACAGCACGGCGGCAACCCTCTGCGACCCAAGCTTCAGTAATGATTGTGCACACTAAGGGTTGCTTAATCATTAGTATCACCCCACTGAGGTTTTTTTGGTGTCATGGTGAGATGGTCCCTCTCCATCTAAGTGTGTTAGGTCTCTCTCTCCTTCTCTTTCCCTGTCCTTTTGTATATCCTTATGTAATCTTTCTTTTACTTTCTCTTATTTTTTTTTGGCCCACCTAGGTGTGCACGCCCTCTTTTACAGAACATGATATTAACTGTCAATAAAAGATAGGTCAGAGTTCTAAGAGGGATGGTGAAGGTCGCATGCACACAGTCACAAGCACAGAAGAAAAATGTTTTCTTTCTTTTCTTTTGCTGCAAGAATAAATTGCATTAATATTTGACAGTTTGTGACAAACATGACACAAACCAGAAATATATGCAGACAAGAGAAAAAATAAAAAATAAAAAATTAAAAGTAGAGAGGTCTGTGTGTGTGTGTGTGTGTGTGTGTGTGTGCGTGCGTGCGTGCGTGCGTGCGTGCGTGCGTGCGTGCGTGCGTGCGTGCGTGTGTGTGTGATTGAGAGGCAGGGTTATTAACAGAGCTAGAAGAAAGACAGGTGAGCAAAATTAAGTCATTTAACACTAGCTTTAATTAGTTGGGGAGGTAAAAGGGTGTTATTAATACTGACCTAATAAAACAATCATTAACATATATATGGTTATCACTGGTCTCTCTTTTGCTGTCTAGAATTATTAATTATTTTTGTATTTGGAGCCTATCATAACTTTTAATGACTCATTTGTTGGCCATAGACACCAAACTGGCTACGTTTGCAGTGGTGTTTTTACTATTTTTGTTCCTGTGTGTGTCCGGAGATCCTACATGTGAAACCATGGTAACATTGTTTACATATGAGATCAGCTGTTAGCAGCCCGGAGCATGTTGATGCTAAACGATGCTAGGACCGAAGTTCCTTGCGAGCTGAGGAGAAGGAGGCAAGGATGGCATGCCGGTTCTGAGGTGCAAGTTAAGAAAAGAAGACATCGACCTGTCCTTCCACCCACCGTTATGGGGAATGTAAGATCTATCTACGATAAGGTGGATGAGCTAACCCAGCACCAGAGGGAATCCTGGCAGAGTAGCATCATGCTAACAGAGCTAACACTGGACACAAACGCCACATTGGAAGGATTTCACCTGCTGTGGGCAGACAGGATACAGGAGAGCAAGACTGAACTGGTGAAGAAGGCCAGCTCAGTCCTGGACCTTGTGGAGGTGGTGGTGACAGGAGTATTATCGCCAAGCTGTCGTCTCTGATGGACATTATTTTTCTATATATATTCTTGTTGGATTTCTTGTACTGTACACCTTCTTGTTTGCTGCTGTAACTCCATGAATTTCCCCATTGTGAGATGAATAAAGGAGTATCTTATCTTATCTTTTCTTTTCTTATCTCATCGTATCTTATCTTATCTTAGAACGATTCACTGTTGTTATTTGGCTTTAATCAATGGAACATTCCATTCTATTCTCCATTGATCTGTTAAATTAAGTTATATTCTCCTTTGATCTGTTTCATTAATTTCTATTCTCCTCTGATCTGTTCCATTACGTTCTAATCTCCTTCCTACAGATTGATTTAATATGATGTGTGAGATCAGGTTTTCCCTGGTGTTTATTTCTATCGTTATGGGGCTTCAGCCAATCAGAATCAAGTATTTAACACAGCTGGGTAATAATCTAATCTAAACAGGTGTGTGTATAAATTCAGCCCGTACAGTTGTCATGAATACAGAGATGAGCTACAGAGACCCAAACTGTTTTTGTACCAGGTTGTAAACATGTTTTTTTCTGCTGTAATATTTTAGCATGGGGCTCTATGGGGACCGAATCACTGCAGGAGACACACTCTAGTGGACATGAGGGGAACTGCAGTTTCTGAGTTAAATAAAATGAAGCTATTCCTCTTTCTCTAAAATGAAACAGATGTATATTTTGATGTCATTTATATTCCATTAACAGTAACAAAGAGATGAATACTCACATAGCAGCAGAGTGTTTCATTAAAACACACTGATTAAAATGTGTGTTGGCATGTGTAAATCACAGAGATGTGTGTTGAAAAACCTGACAGCTGACAATGTGCTTCAGTACTTCTTTATTTAACACCACAGAGACACTGAGTGATAAGACCACAGCTCTCTCTGAACACCGTTAAACTCCCCCTCCTCATAATTACTCTGAAACCTTATAATAATGGATGGTTATGGGATGCAGCTGTAATTGGTTGCTATTGAATAAATGAATATGAATCAGTTGAAAATTTCATGGTGGGTATTTTTAAAAGCTTCGAGGTGGTTTTATTATTTCTGTGTCCTTAAAGGGTTCACAGAGAGAAAAGTACAAAAAAATATTCCCTCTGTGGCCTTTGGAGTTGTGCTGCAGCCTTGACACACTTTTAAACTCGGAGAGGTAAAACAGGTAAATGTACTTTAGGATCTGCTCTTCTGCTTCACTCACATGAAGGAGTGTTTGTTGTCTCTGACTCCCTAAAGCTGTTTGTGAAATCTGTCCACTTGCTCCAGTTTATACAGGGACATCATTATTTTTCCCTTTCTGTGTTTGTGATCTTTAAAGGATAGAATTTAAGTTGAAATATCTGTCATTCAAAGCTTGTTTTGGACATTGTGCTGGATATTTCTTAAGCTAGTTGAACAATATTCATGTAAGTGAAAGCACATAAGGTTTGGAGGAATTTACGCAGGAGTAGAGGTTAACGCATCAGAAACCCTGAGGGGGGATCCACTAAGAAAGGACCTGTGCATCATTTAGGACTCCTCGACCCCTTGCTGCATGCCATTCCTCCATCTCACCCCACGTTTCCTGCCTCCCTTCTGCTGTCCTGTCTTATAAAGGTAAACATGGCCCTCAGTGTGATTTAAAATGATATACAAATCTCCAACACTTCAGTCAGAAACGTTCACACTCCTAAGTAAACAGGTCAATAAAACATCTATCTGATACATCAATTACTTTTCTTTAGAGACAGACAACCTGACTCACAGTGTGTGTGTGTGTGTGTGTGTGTGTGTGTGTGTGTGTGTGTGTGTGTGTGTAGGTGTGTGTGTTTAGTTACTGAGTGTGACTTTGTGACGCAGATCCTGTGTCCTGTGTGTCCTTGATGGGAACATACAGAGGATAAATGAGCTCCTCTCTTTATCGACTTTACTCTCTACAAGACTCAGATGTTCCCTGGAGATACTGTCCTGTTTGTTCCAACACACACAGACACACACACACACACACACACACACACACACACACACACACACAGGATCAGGTTCATTTCTAAGTCTACAGTTATAGATGTTCAGTTAGACTTTAGGAGAGTGATGTAACAGCAGTTTGTAGTTGAAGCTAGAATCACCTCCACCTTGAGGTGAGGGTTTGTTTGCCCTGAGCTCAGGCTCGCAGGATTATAGTCTTCTCGCATCCAAGCAGCCGAGCTGGGCACACATTCATGGTAATAGAGGAGTCTATGTTCTAAATATTTACATCTACTCCAAATCAGAAAAGAGACAGTAGACACTGTGACAGTGTGGCTTACTGTAGATGGTATGAAAGATAAACAATGAAACACCATCCCAAAGTGAAGCTTAAAGATTAAGAGCTCCTTGATGAAGGCAGAATTGTAGAACTTTGATGTTGACATCAAAGGCAGAATTCTAGAATTCTGATGTTAAAATCAAAGGCAGAATTCTAGAACACCTTTGATCTTAAAGGCAGAATTCTGAGAAAAAAGCCAACGAGGCCCCTGCAGTGCTGTGTGCACGGGATCATCAGAGTCAAGAAAGAACGGTGAGCAGAAGACTTAAACTAACACAGGAGTCATTGAACGTTCCATAGCCCTGTGTAGTGGAGATAATGTTGATAACTCCGTCTGGACACTAGTTTGTGTAGTATTACCAGGTTCACACAGGGGTGTCGGCCAGAACACCACTTAAGGCCAAATGCCCAAGAGCACGAAAAACACAGAGAGTTGGAAGTTGGTTGATTTGGGTTTTACTTCATGTTCGTGTGTGTGTGTGTGGTTTTCTACAAAGAAAAAGGGACAAGAAATATGTCTTAAATAGGTACAGCAATAAACACACTTCTTTATACTATAGCTTAACTTAGCAAGGGTGTCTGCAAATCTACGAAATGAACACATGGAGAACATCTACACTCTAAACGGTGGCTCAATGCAAGTTCACAGTGCAACATCAAATTAAATCAACTCTCTTATTACAATTATCCTTTAGATTAACACTCACTCTTTCATTCACGCACATCCAGCTTCTTATCACTCGTCTGTCAATACACCAGCTCTCATCACCGCATGGCCTCACTCATTCACAGTCAAACACTAGCTGGGGAAGCCCCTCCCACATTGAAAGTGAAAGCATAACTTAAACAGAACTGAAACCAAACAGGATTTAACATAACTTTGGGGCTTTTTCTACACCCTGAGTGTCTGCACCAAACTCACACAAGAATCTGTGATGCTGAGGTCTGGACCCACTTGAGGTCTGGACCCACCTGATGACTGGACCCACTTGAGGGCTGGACCCACCTGGGCAGGGCGACCAAGCTTAGCAACAAAGTTAATGTGGGTTTGTTAGAGGAAGGGGAGGGAAATTTGTACTGTGGCTCTGCTAGCCGAACCTCTCCTCAGACTCTTGGGGAGGATTTCAGCTTCACTTTTGTTGAATGAGAGGAGATAGAGACATGTTGTCCATCTTTATATACGGTAGATGAGACAGATGAATAAAAGGTAATCCTTAATCCTTCTATGCTAGTGAGAGAATAAGGAATAACGTGTAGAGGACAGCATCTGTTAACAAGAATAACAACTTGAGCCTGTCAGGGACAAAAACAAGAACTGTTAGTGGACACACTTTGATCCATCAAGGACTATGTTGCAGATGTTACAGCCTGCAGGAGGAAGACCTGCTCATAATCAAAAAGCTGTGAGCCTTTAAGAGACCAAATAATAAAAAAAATAGGGCACAGATTAAAAAAAGGTTTGGTACCTGAGGAGCATATGGTCAGAGCTGGCTTCTTTCACTCTGCTTAAAGTCAGTGTGCACTCAATACACACACGCACCCACACACAAACACATCTTCTGCTGGCAGAGTGTGGTTAAGCTGCTCTTTTGTAAACAGGGTCCCTCACACAGCGGGGGACATTTATTTACTGAAACGCCTCCATCTTTTAAACCCTTAGGGCCTGATCTACTAAGATCTCAAATAACGCACACTATATTGCGTGTGCAAAATAAAACATTGCACATGCTATATCTGGGCGTGTTGCGGGTGATCTACTATGATTGCGTGCGCAAATGATAACAAGTGCAAAAGTTGAACGGACCGCCCATAAATGAGGATTTTGCGTGTGCTAAATCGGCTGTCCCCATGGATAGATTTGGAGAGCAGAGTGGCCATAAACGAAAAATGAAGTGTGAAGTCATGGAGTTGGAGGTTTTAGTGGAGGACGCAAATAAACACATCGGTGAACTCCAGAAGAGACATCTCAGCGTTTTGGGAAGCCTGTGAAAAGTTGAATGCTGTGAGAAAAAACAGAAGATTTGCCAATGAAATAAAAAGAAGATGAAGAACATTTAATTAATTCAAAAGTCTGCTACTCTTGCTCTAGCTACTAAATTGGGAAATCAATCGTATTTTTGAAACAACCAGGGCCAGAAAATTTAGGCGTCACTTTGATGAAGACAGTCGCCTCACTGACGCAGAGAGCAACTTTCGGGTGAACATTTTTGATGGCTGTCTTGATATCATCATCCAGCAACTGTCCCAAAGATTCACAGACAAAGCAAAAGTCTGTTAGGGATCTGGCAAAAATGCTCACTGTCAACCATTCAGCGGTGAGGTTTGCACCCTCCTGTTATTTTTCACTCTTCTAGCCACTTCTGCACAACTTCTGAGCGCTCATTCTCCAAGTTAAACTAATTAAAAAACCTTTGACGAGCACGATGGGACAGGAGAGACTGAGTATAATTGCCACGTTGTCCATTGAGAATGACAGAGTAAAGAAAATGGACATGCAGTGCATCGTGGACAAGTCCGCGGAGCCTAAGGTTCGTCCAAACAGTGGTGAGTAGGCCGAGTACTTCATATAGATTTTTTGTTTGTATGAGAACAAGTGGGCTGCTGTGCCAATTTTACTAAACGTTATAGCTGTTGATATGTGACAGGTTAAAAAGCATTATATAAGTTAAAAAGGTTAAAAAGTATTATATAAGTTAAAAAGAGTTTAAAAACAGTTTATTAAGTTCATTGTTAATAAAAAAAGCTAAAATCTACATTGTGTCTAAAAACAAAATGATTTCATAAGTTCTAGAGAGTGATTAAAAATCATATAGAAACATTTAAGTCATTTGAAATACATAAAGTCAGTTAATGGTTAAAAACAAACAGTAATTACGCTAAGAGTGTTTAAATATACTGTTTACTATGTTTTCTATCGTTTAAAAGTAAGATTTATTCATGTTGATCTGTGATCTACTTAGTAGTCTGTCAGATGTTCATCTGTGATCGATTGCTTCGGTCTCCACCTGCAGAGCAGGGAGATCGCGCTCTTTTCATTATTCTATTAAACGCTCTGGATGAGGAAACACAACACGATCACGCTCGTGATTCTTTCTTCGCTTTTTCCACGAGTGTAACAGATACAGTGGCGTACTTTGCTTTTATTAGTTGAAAAAGTTAAAGTGGGTGTCAAAATGATGCGGTCGCTATCCGTGGTGCTGAACTACTTTAAATTTGTGTTGTTTTATTATTTTTTTATTACAAGAAAATGCAGTGTTGCAAGATTTACAGTCTATGGTTGCAAGGAGTTTCTCAATAGTTGATATGGCATGGCTCCTTTTTGTGACTGCCATTTGTGCGTAACGCTGTGCCAGTTTGCACCTGCTTTTCAAACGTGCTAAATATAGATGCAAAAACAGCGCTCGCTATCTGCTTCAGGTTTGATAAATCACATTGCGTGTGCTAAATGATTACATTTGCATCTCCTCCTCTCAGTATTTTGCGCGTTCTGATAATCTGCATTTATTCTGCATATTCATGAAGGCAAACACGCTAAATGGATAGCGAGTGCTATTTTGCTCATTTGACAGATGCAATCCTCGGTGCTCCCTGTTATTATGTCAGCTTTGCGTGCGCTATCAAGTTTGCACATATTTTTATTCACGCAAACCTTTAGTAGATCGGGCCCTTAGTGATGTCCAGACATACTCTCTCTCTCTCTCACACACACACACACACACACTGCTCTTAACACATATTTAAGTACTAAAGTTGTAGTGTTGCTCTTTAGGAAACAAACATTATCTGAACGTGAAGTTTTCACAGAGACAGAATCAGCGGGCGATCAGATTCTGTTTTCTTCTGTTCCTTTGTTTGCTTCCAGCGCTTTGTTGTGTTGTGAGTGTGTAGCTGCGTTGTCGTTGTGTGTAGTGTGTCACTGTGTTCTTGTGTTGTTGTTAGGTGTGTTTATTGTGCTACAGAGTGAGACTAACATACCCGGGTATCTTTAGGTCATCGGCTCCACTGACCTTGACAGAGACGATCATACTAAGAAGCCCCAAATCAACCCAGAACAACTGAGCGCGCTCACATTAAATGGGCGAAGTTAGCAATATGACCAATCACAGACATGAAGAGTCTGTCGTCAGCTGATCGTGATCGCAACTGTGTGTGTTTTGTTTATTGTTTAGACTTCAATTCAAGAATTGTTATGTGTGTATTGTTCTGTATGTGTGTGTGTGTGTGTGTGTGTGTGTTGTTCTGTGTGATCTCTGCAGGAGGAAGCTGTTGTTTGTCTCCATCCTGCTCTCCCTCTCTCCTCAGTCTCTCTTTGTTCCGTCTTAATCCCACCTTCTTTCTCTCTCTTTGTTTTCCTCTATGTTATTGCTGTCCTCTCTTGTGTCTCTCTCCCTCTCCTCCTTTGTCTTTGTTTTTATTCTTCTCCTTACAAAATGTAATCTCTCCCTCCCTCACATCCTTTTGTTCGGTTTCATGTCCTCTCTTCCTCCTCCTCCTCCACTGTCTGTGTTTCTCTCTTCTTCCATTAACTCCTTCATCCTCTCCAAGTTCTTCGTCTTCTACCTTCTTTCCTTCTCTCCTCCTTGTTCTCCTTTACATTCTTTATTTTCTCCTCATTATTCTCCTTTTTCTTCATCTCCTTTTTTTTCTTCCTCTCCTTCTTCTAATTCTCACCTTTTCTTCTTTCCATCCTTGTTATCTTAATTTCTCCCTGTCCTCTCCTTCTCCTCTGTTATATCCATCTTCTTCTGTTTAACTTTTTTCTCCTCTTCTTCTTTTTCACATCCGCCCTCTCCATTTATTGAGCTTCCTTGTCTGGTTCTTTTCGCTCTTCCTCCCCCTCTTTTTCTTCCTCTTCTTCTATTTCACATAGCTTTTCTTCATTTCATCTAACTTTGTCTTCTTCTTCATTTTCTTCTTTCCCCTCTCTTTCAACATCCCTGTATCATTTTTCATATTTTTATATTCTTTCTCCTCTTCTCATATTCCTCTTCTCTTCTTTCTCCATCCTTTCTTAAAGCAGTTTTCCGTCATCATCTTGCACTTCCCACCTCTCTCTCACTCTGTCCCTCCCTCTTTTTTCCTTCCATCTGTCCATTATTCTCCTTCATCCTCCCCTTTCCTCCTGCTCTTCCTCCCCTTGTTTGCCATCTTCCTTCTTATCTTGCTCCTCTTCTCTTTCATTCCTCTCCTTCTCCTCCCACCCATCTGTCTCCTCTCCTCCCTTTTCTCACCTCTTTACATCTTTTCATTTATCCTCCTCTTCTTCCTCTCCTCTCAGGTTTCCTCTTCTTCCTCCTGAAGCGTGTGTTTGTTTGTGTGTGTGTGTGTATGTGTGATGTTGAGGCATGTCTGTTTGTTTAGCATTCCTCTAACATTTCACATACCGACAGTTTGGGGAGTTAGATTAAAAGGACAAGTTGGTACCAAACAGACGGTTTTACCTGTCTGTCTGTCTGTGTGTGTGTGTGTGTGTGTGTGTGTGTGTGTGTGTGTGTGTGTGTGTGTGTGCGCGCGTTTGTGTGTGTGTGTGTGTGTGTGTGTGTGTGTGTGTGTGTGTAAAACAGAGACAGATCTATAGTGAATAGAGTGAGTCATGCCTGCCCTCTTTCTCTACCCTCTGGCATTCCTGTGCAAGCTTCAGGCCAACAGTTAACTTATCCATCTGTGTGTGTCCATGTTTTTGTGTGTCTGTGTTTGTATGTGTGTGTGTGTGTGTGTCTGTGTGTGTGATTAGAATTTTTTTAGTTTTTCTTCTTAGTTTGGTTCCAAGATGAAGGACGCACACTCATTCACTGTTTTCACACGTAATGAGCAGTGAACAGGTGATAATGCAAATTGAAGTCCTGACAGGGTGAGCAGGACCACTCCACTAAACCACCTGATCACTATACATTATTTCAACTTACTATCATTTACTACCACTCTGAAGACCAGCATTAGACCACAGTAAAGTTTCACAGTGTCAACAGGTAGAGGGGGAATGAGATGGACTACTTTATGTGGATTGATTTGATGTGACGTGATCAGGTTGTCTGTGCTTTTGCTGTAGGAAATTAATTGCTGTTGTTATTTGGTTTTGACCAATCAGACTCAAGTGTTTAAAACAACTGAGTAATGATGCAATTAAATGTGAAAAGTATAAAAAATGTTAATACTTCTTTCTCCAGCCTATCTCCACAGACTAAAGCCTGATTTATACTTCTGCGTTGTTTCAACGGTAAAGCCTATGCTGTAGGTACGCGTAGCTCCCGTACCTACGCAGAGGCCTACCTACGTAGCCGACGCGCACCTCCTCCAAAATGTAACTACGCATCGACTACGCAAGCCCCGTGATTGGCAGCATTGTGTTTCCCGCATTCACAGCACTTCAGGGATCCCGGACATCGGCCACGCATCGGCCGTGTATTTCGTCTCCTCCAATGTGTTTTCTCTTTTCTTATTTGCAATCACTGCTGTGTGATAAACAGCAACATTTATCAGCTCTAAATTAACATAATATGCTTGGAATCACTGTGAAAAAGTAAACAGAAAATGTAGCTGGGGCCTGAAACAGATGACCGACAATTAGAGAGACCACACTGCCCTCAAGAGTTTTGGGGGAGTATTGCTGCGCATCAGGGAAACATCGATGTAGAAGTATGTAGAGTTCACAAACGCATCGACCACTGCTGCGTAGGGTCAACACAGGAGTATAAACCAGCCTTTACATTTCCAATATTTCCACAGGCAACAAGAGATGAAATTACAAATGCGGTCTTAAAAGGAAAGAAAAGGCAGTACCTAACTGCTCCAGTGGGAAAAATTTTCCTCTCAGCTATAGCTTTGTGTCAATCCTAGTGAAATGTCAGTGCATTTGCTGATCCATTAACACTGAGTGTTATAAGTGGGACAAAGGTCTTGGAAAGACAACATGGTTTTGCCTCCCTCGTTTCCTTATGTCATGAAACTGCTTCACCTCAGCCTGGCCCAAAATTCAAGACATAGATGGCACCAAGCTCTCTTTCATGCATTCTCTCCCTTCTTACACACAAAAACACACATAAACGCTCAACTAAAGAGTAAGTTGTTTTATATTTATCTTAAAATAAACAGTACTTAACATAACAACATAACAATCGTTCCTGGAGAATATAGTACAGATTGTCCAGTGTTCATTACCCACACGGCATACTGTAGAATTCAGCCATGCATAAAGCCTGGTTTATACTGCTGCGTTGACAGATGTATGGCCGATGTATGGCCGATTTCAGAAGTGTTGTAAATGCAGGAAATACAATGCCGTTGAGCAGACCAACCACAGGGCTTGCACCATAGAATAACAGAAGTGTTGGCCTGAGCCCCACCTGTAACACACCTGCCTGCAGGACCACCTGGCTCTTAAAGGGAGAGAGCAGACACAACGATGGTTTGATTAATCTTAGGCCAAAAACAAACCTTTGAGTAAACTGGAGCCTTGTTGCGTCCATTTGCGCTGCTTAACGAACTCACCGTAGTTCACTTTGTGCTTTCGATCATTAAACTGAGCACTTAAAGTCTACGGCTCAGTTAAAAACATGTGATCCTCCTGTCCTGTTGATTTTCCACGCTGCAGTGTTGCTTATGTGAGCAGTGTGAATGCTCTGACCTGTTAACACGCATCCTACACCGAAAACCATGAAGTTCAGTGACCTACACACTGCTCAGGTCTGCAGTGTGTGACATCAGTCACACCCTGCCACGATATTCACAGATGTGGCTCTGACCAGTCTGAGTGTGTTTCCTCCCCACAGTCTGCCTCAGCTCTGTAACACTTCTGTAATATGTATGTGATAGTGTCTCAGAGCGTCTCTCATTTAAATATCAAATATTAAAATGAAGAGAGTGAGATGTAAACAGCTGCGGTCCATCACTCCTGGAGGTTTTGCTGGGAGTAGATTACATTATTAAAGCACCGAATCCAGATTATTCTTCCTGTGTTTCAGCGTCTCTCCTCTAATGATCACCAGCAGCAGCGGCAGTCACAGAGTAAATCTTCATAATGAGCTGCTTTGTTGATTTGCTGTTTGCTGTTTGTTTGTTCGCTCCCCGGGGCTCGCTCTCTTTCTATTTATTCTGACGCTGAGGAGAATAAGAGCAGAGAGAGGAGGAAATGAGCTTTATTATGGAGGGTTATTAATATCTTTATTCTGTGTGTCAGACATGGGTGGTAACTGACACGCAGCCAACAACACTTAATCTGAAAATGTTATATGAAAATTTAAAACTCACTGTTCTTGCATCGCCCTCTGTCACACAAGAGGAAATGTGCAGGGAATTAAAAAGTACTGAGATTTATTAGTGATAAAATAATGTAAATCTAACATTAAAACAAATAGCTCACTGTCAAATGTACTAAATGTGATTCATTTATAAAATTCAGACAGAAAAATCAGACTGTTTGAGTATCTTTGTCTATTTCATATACCCTTATTTTTACTCACTGCTTTGGTCTCAACCTTTTATTTTTGAAGAGTCTTGTTTTAAAGGTCACATCTTTATTTCCCAGTGTCACTTTAATTTCATTTTAGGGCTGAGATTCAAATCTGCATCAATCTGCATTTCGGCATCAAAGTTCATCAATCAGGCTCGTGATTGGATATTTTCTTTTACGTTGAAAGCCATTTAAAAATGAACAGATTTGAAAATCTATTAAGAATAAAACCGTGGTGGTTGTTTGTATTCTGGTGATAAATATCTCAGATATTCAAGTTTAGGGGTTATTTTAATAATACTATTAACTTATATTCAGTTGAAAAGGTTGTAAGTAGCTTTTAAATTCTGTCAACTAATAAAATACCAGCTCGAACTTTGTTAAAAATGTGTCATTTTGATGAAAGAGATTTTTAGTTTGATGACCCTTGTGGTTTCATTCAGATATTACAGCTGAATTTTAAACACTTCTAAAAGTAAAAATAGTAATTGTTGATCTGTTATGGCACGTCCACACCGGACGTGAACGATTGCGCTATTTGCACAAATACAAACACAAGAATGTTTTGTGTTCCCTCGCACTATTAGCTCTAATTACTTGCTCAATTAACGCATCAACATTGCGAGTACACGAGTGCCCAAGACGCACATTTTTCACAATTGGGCTGAATTTTTTCATACCGCGGCAATTTCTAAGATATTAAGATTCTGAGTTTTCCATTATGAGAGGCACAGCTGACTTGATTGACAGGCTCCCACTGACGATCAGCTTCAAAACAGCGCTTCAGAAACAGATGGGTGGCGTCCCGGATACTAACGCCCCATTAGTGGTGAGTCTCAGTTTCGCTAAAAACAATTAGTCACACAAAGGCTTCACTCTGGCTTAATTCAGCAGTATGAACCTGAAACAGAAACAGATGTTCTTGTTATGTTCTTAATTAACGAGTCTTAAGTTTGCTGAGATAACAACATTATGATGCAGATTACTCAAAAGTCAAAAGTCAAGCTTTATCAGGTCTGTCCTCAAGAGGAGAAGAAAACTACTTTTACAATGTTTGTTTGTAAAATGGAGGTCTAGGAAAGAGGAGTGTAGTCAAAAATGTTTTTTTGTACGTCTGACCTTCACAGAATGTTAATTTTTTTTTCTCAGCATTCTAGAACAACTGTTGTTGCTCGACATACAGACTGTTTCTCCTGCTGACACCTGATTTGTCAATACTACTCAGACTACTGCCAGAAACCAGAACCCTTCTGATACTCAAACACAGTATAATTTATGTACTGTGATGTATAATTTTCTGTAGTCTATGCGTGTACCCAGATGTGAGGTGGTGCTGAGTGAGAACACCTGTACAGGATGAAGTAAACAGAGCGAGATTTGAGAGTCACGATCATCTCTCTGTGCAGAAATCAGCTCTCTTCTGCCCTCAGTTTGAAACATCATAAAAACATCAGTTTCATGTTTCTCAAACTTTGTTCGTTTCTTTACTCTGGTTGTCTTTAATTCTTCGTGTTTGTTCCCGCTCATCTTCCTCTCTCGCTCTGATGTTTGAAGTCTCACCTGTTGAGACTCCCCGAGGGCTGAACCCAGTCTTTATGAATCGTTAGAGCTGAGGGGGGGTCGACTTTGTTGCTTCTGCCCACACACTCCCTGAGTACTACACGCACGCACACGCACGCACACGCACGCACATACACACACACACACACACACACGCACACACGCACACACACACACACACACACACACACACACACACACAAACACACAAACACACACACACACACACACACACACACTACCTACCACAGAGCCTGTGAAGGTTACTTTGAAAATCTGAACTTTGGTTGCATGTTAATGATGTGAAGTGAAAACAGTCAGAGAGAAACCTTGTAGTTAGCTGAGTTTATATCAGTTGTATATTTGTTTTCTTTTGTATTCATGTGATATATTTAAATAAATAAACAAACAAACACAGAGGGAATACGATCCCAAATCCCACAGCTCCTCCTCAGGAGAGCTTCTCTACAACAAACACTGAATCAAAGGTAAGTCATGTTTTATATATTTCTAGATGCAAATTGCACATTTCTTTATAACCTTTCTCCTTATCCTGATCCTCTGCTGACAGTTTTTATTTTGTATCCTATGGTCATCCTGATTATATGGCTCTGTGGTGGCCAATATGGCTGCAACGTGAGTCCTTTCAGTTCAAATCCAGCTGGAGCATGACTCTTTCATGTCATGTACAGCTCACTTATACAATGCTGCTTGAACTCATCAGAGTGTGAATGTGTGATGAATACAGAAGGATTGGTTGCTTTTGTAGTTCTTTTGTTCATTCGTTCAAACTTCTGGACTGCTAGAGGCATAGGCCATGCCAAATGCCCGTTGGGCGCTGTAAATCTGCTTCAGCGACAGTAAACACAGCTCTTTCAGTAACTTTCAATGCCTCTCAGATCCTCCTGAAATGTTAGAGATTTAATCTTTTCCTCAAGATTTAACAACGTTTATGTTCTCGTTCATGAGCTGCAAACTGAGCAGTTCAATTCAACAATCACCACAAAATGAACACATTCAAATAACCCGTTCATTTTTGTGCGTTCAAGCACAACACTGATGACAGATATTATTTCTTGGTTTAGAGGAATAATAAAGTAATGCTGAGCAGTCGAGGGGTTAGTTTGAGCCTCTCAGTTTAGCCCTGGCATCCAGTAATTGTTCCTCAGGTATTTGAGTGTGTTCATACACCCTGCCTGTCGTATCAGAGACTCTCCAACATGAACATAAAGGAAGTGTCTGAATGTTGAAGTTAGCTGTGTTCTGATGAGTTATTAAACCTGTTTTTCACCTAAAATGTGACCCCAAGTCTCTCTGGTTGTTCATGTCTTCACACGCTGTCACAAGACAAAAGATTGTGATGTGAGTACTTCACTGCTGGCATGAGCCATGATTAAAAATTCCTGATGAGTCGACATGTTTGATTTTATCTTCACATAAAGACAACAAAGTTTTCTATTCAGCGTACAACAAACAACCACAATAAAATACTTCAAAGGATTTCAGCCTGATTCAAACCTGTCTACAGCAGAGAAAGAATTTGAAATTAGTTTATTGTGAGTGTGTTAAAACATAACCAACACGTGAACAGACATCCTGGATTCTGAACAAAGAAGAAAGTGTGACCTTCAGGATTTTGGATTGATGTTTAGAAAAGTGTGCAACAATGAAAGTGCTTGAAACTCTTGTTCTCTGTAATTTTGTACTGCTTTATTTTCAGACATAGTTCAGAAACTGAGTTCTATTCAGGTGAGGACCTTCAGTCATTCAAAGCAGCTGCAGGAAGTTTAACTGAAGCCCTTTCGATATCTTGATATTCTCTGGAGATTTAACTCATGGGAGGGCAGAGATACCCCAAACGTGTTCATGAACTCCAAATCCCCCAAAACATGCTGAGAATCAACAAACGTGTGTGCGTGCTTCAACCTGAGACCTTCATCTCCATGATTAGTGTGACCAGGTTCATCATGTGACTTTGTTTGAGAGAGAAAAACAGGAAGCTGACTTATTGCCAGACTAACCCTTACGGGATGTGAGATTATCTCTGGCGTGCTGAGCATGTAAAGATGGAATTAAGCACAGCTGAGGAGCGGCGTGAGACCATGCTAACGCTGCATCAGAGCACTGGAGAGGAAAGAGATGAATACAAGAGAGAGGTGGGACAGAGACAGATGATTAGAGAGAAAGACAGATAGACAGACAGACAGACAGACACACAGATGAAAAGATAGACAGATCAGCACACAGAGAGATGAACAGGTTCCCGAGCTTGTTTATGTCTTCAGGGAGCCATAAATCTCCTCTTCCAGCTGTTCCATATTCTCCACGCTTCATTTGCGGTGGATGGACATCCGCTGTGAACCTGCTCAACAGGCTCAGGAGCGTCCCTCCTCACCTGCAGCGACATCTGGGTTTGGAAAGCGGAGGAAAGGTGGGAGAGTATGAGGCTCTAAACACTGGTTACACTTCACGCCTCAAATGTGAGGGGATCTGTTATGCTAAGCTAGCTGTTTGCCTCTCATATATGCAACATGTTGCTGCACTCAAAAGCTGCACTTTGAGCCTGTGAGTGCTGCAGCTGTGTGAGTCTGACCTCTGACCTATCACAAGTCATTTAGCAGCAGATTATCCTCCAGTACATCTGCTGCAAAGTAAACAACAAGCTCAGTCAGCGACACACACTTCAAAACATAAAGATCTGGGAACCTCTTGATGGTCAGGTTTGTATGTTCAGGCCATCTTTTGTCAGGTAAATGGAATTAAGTTCGCAATGTGCAAAATAATATCCAGATACACTTTCAAAATAAAGCAGTAAAGTGAGCCGTTGCAACATCAAAATGTAGAAATTGTAGCATAAGAAGTGTTCTGGTCTCTGTCTGTAGTCTGAATAGTATCGACCAATCATATGTCAGCAGGTTTTGGTTTCTGCAGGATGTCGTGGAATTTTCATGATCTTATATACAGTGGGGCAAAAAAGTATTTAGTCAGCCACTGATTTTGCAAGTTCTCCTACTTAGAAAGATGAGAGAGGTCTGTAATTTTCATCAGAGGTACACTTTAACTATGAGAGACAAAATGAGAAAAAAAATCCTGGAAATCACATTGTAGGATTTTTAAAGAATTGATCTGTAAATTATGGTGGAAAATAAGTGTTTGGTCAATAACAAAAGCTCAACTCAATACTTTGTAACATAACCTTTGTTGGCAATGACAGAGGTCAAACGTTTCCTGTAAGTCTTCACCAGGTTTGCACACACTGCAGCTGGTATTTAGGCCCATTCCTCCATGCAGATCTCCTCTAGAGCAGTCATGTTTTGGGGCTATCACTGGGCAACACAGACTTTCAACTCTCTCCACAAATGTTCTATGGGGTTGAGGTATGGAGACTGGCTAGGCCACTCCAGGACCTTGAAATGCTTTTTACGGAGCCACTCCTTTGTTGCCCGAGCGGTGTGTTTGGGATCATTGTCATGCTGGAAGACCCAGCCACGTTCCATCTTCAATGCTCTCACTGATGGAAGGAGGTTTTGGCTTAAAATCTCACGATACATGGCCCCGTTCATTCTTCCCTTAACACGGATCAGTCATCCTGTCCCCTTTGCAGAAAAACAGCCCCAAAGCATGAGGTTGCCACCCCGAGCTTCACAGTAGGTATGGTGTTCTTGGGATGCAACTCAGCATTCTTCTTCCTCCAAACACAACGAGTTGAGTTTTTACCAAAAAGTTCTATTTTGGTTTCATCTGACCACATGATATTCTCCCAATCCTCTTCTGGATCATCCATATGCTCTCTGGCAAACTTCAGACGGGCCTGGACATGTACTGGCTTAAGCAGGGGGACACGCCTGCCGCTGCAGGATTTGAGTCCCTCTCGGCGTAGTGTGTTACTGATGGTAGCCTTTGTTACTTTGGTCCCAGCTCTTTGCTCACCGTTCTCATGATCATTTTGACCCCACAGGATGAGATCTTGCGTGGGGCCCCAGATCGAGGGAGATTATCAATGGTCTTGTATGTCTTCCATTTTCTTACAATTGTTCCCACAGTTGATTTATTCACACCAACCTGCTTGCCTATTGTAGATTCACTCTTCCCAGCCTGGTGCAGGTCCACAATTTTCTTCCTGGTGTCCTTCGACAGCTCTTTGGTCTTGGCCATGGTTGAGTTTGGAGTCTGACTGTTTGAGGCTGTGGACAGGTGTCTTTTATACAGATAACGAGTTCAAACAGGTGCCATTAATACAGGTAACGA